>NC_089140.1:139147785-139457267 GCF_009819655.1 Sylvia atricapilla
TAGTTTCATAGATTTCACAGCCAGAAGGCACCACCATGGTGGTTTCCTCTGCCTTCCTGCATAATGCAGACCATGGAGTTTTGCCCAGCAATTCCCACACCGATACATGAGCTGCATCATGTACAAAGACATCCACACTTAATTTAAGTATCTTTTGGGGTGATGGAGAACCTACCATATCCCATGTCAGCTCCTCCAGTGGTTAATTACAAGACCATTAAGAAGAAAAATGTGCCTCACTTTCGACTGGATTTTTTTTTTAGCTCCACTCTTCCTGGTTTATATGCCTTTGTCTGCTAGGTTAAGTAGTCCCTCGTACTGTATTCCTCCTCCATGCATAGATACTTATAGATCAATTCATCCCTTATATTCCTCTTGGATAATATAAATGGATTGTGCTCCTTTGAGTCATTGTAAGATATGCTTTCAATCAACCTTATAGATTGTCACCCAGTCTTTCTCAGTGTTACAACATGATTTTTTAAGTGTTGACAGCTGAACTGGACTTGCTTTGTCTCATTAATGTCATGTATAGGGCTAATATGTTTCCCCTACCACTCAATATTCCCATTTATACATCCTATGGTCATATTAGCCCCCTTAACAAGAGCATCACACATGGAACTCATACTGAATTGCTTATCTGTTGTGACCTGTAAACAGCCAAGAACAGCTTCCTGAATATTTCCTCTATAAAAACTCCCATGGGATCACTCTTCATTTGCAACTCCTCTTTGGAGACTTGTCATTTAACTGCCTCATAATCCATTTTAAAAGTGCCATATTGATTTTTACGGTGCTACCATTCAGAACAAACTGAATAGCAGAATGCAACCCCCAGCGTTGCTCTGATCTTTCCAAGGACCTATTTCCATGGAGATGCATGCCCACAGCTTCTGGTTCCCTTCACCAGCTCTGTGCCTTTGCTGGCAGCGAGGGAGCATGCGGCCACCCCAGCTCCTGTTCCTGGAGGAGGTCTGCTGCTGCTTCAAATCTATAATTGGAAGCATAGGAAATTGGAGCAAAAGCACCAGCCATGAGCTCTTAAACTTGTAGAAAGAGTAAACGGATTTGCAGCTAATGCTTGCAGAGAGGGCAGAACTGCTACTCATGTGTTTAGATACCAATGCTTCTTGATGGTTTTCAGGGAATATTTTGAGACAATATCCTACTCTCAGGAGGTCCCAAACTGGCCCATGGAGAAGTTTCAGTCTGAAAATCCCATATAAATGCCCTGCTGCTAGTGCTTAAAACCACACTGGTTTCAGAGTGGTTTTAATTTAACAGGGAGGAGTGTGTGACTGGTGACCCAAGAGAAATGCTGAAGGCTGAGGGTGGTCCTTAGTCCAACGTGTTTGGATAATATTCCAGACAATCTTGGTTTTCCTGTTGGTTGCCAAGTCTCTCTTGGGATTAGCAGAACACTGTCCAAAAAGTTCATATTTTGAGATTAAGAGGCATCTTGTTATGGGACTAATAACATGGGGAAGGAGGGGAAGCATGAAGAAATCCTGATTTCCCCTGCATAATACTGTACGACTCATGGAAGTGGAGGAGGGCAGAAGAGATACTGCCTCAGGGTAAAACAAGCAGCTGTTGTCCCCAGGTGGAATTAGACAGTGGGAGCCCTGAATCCTGCAATCTCTCATGTTTCTGACAAAAGTTTTACTTGCCAAGAATTGCCAAAACTAGGCTAAGTCTGGGACCTAAGGGATGTGGACAAAACCAGTCAGCATAACAGTGCCCTCCATGCTCTGGATTAAAACTTAAACAGAGGCAGAAATAACCCTGAAATGTCCCCAAAGTACTAAAAATTCTTGCTGTAATGACGACAGGAAGGGTCTTATCTGGCTTTCCTGTATGTGGGAGCATTTCTGTTGTGCAAATTCTTGCTGCTGCACTTTTCAAGTGGGGCAACTGTTGCAGCTAAGTAAAATTGTTAAAATGAGTTAATCAGCTTAGTACAATGGTTTCCACTATTTTCCATAAAACAATTTGCCTCCCACGTAGTCTGCTCTGTCCCATTTCACAGCACGGAGGAGAGCCAAAGCACCCCTCAGGCTGAGCATCAGGCGCTCAGCACCAACCAGGCTCTCCCATCTCGCCTGGGAAGTGCCAGAGCAGAGTGTTCAAGCTGAGACTTATGATGTGCCCTGAAGTGCTTCATTTCTCTGCAGTAAAACTCCCCAGTGAAGGAAAAGCAGTTTCCCTAATCTGCCCAGAGCTGCTGGTGGAGGCTGGAGGTGGCCACGCACACTCCCTCAGCCTGCCCTCTGTAATGCATGGCTGAAGCTCTCAAGGCTTCAGCCATCTGGCTATAAAATATTGCCTCTCTTCAGCTCCTAAGTGGGCTCAGTATAACTTGCTTGTTTTAACCCCTAATTCCAAGGATTTTCCCTACGTATCCCTAATTTTCTGATGGTGCCCAGCAAAGAGCAGATAAAAGCCTGGATGTAAGGAGCTGGGCTGACCCTGGTCCTGCAGGGAGCCACTGGTTTTGTGTTCGCAGGTCTCACTGAGTGCTGCGTTTATCCTGTGCAGCACAGGGACTGGGCTCTCACTCACCCAGTGACTTTGGATGGGAAGGTGGGCCCAGTCCCTGCTGTCACCCCAGGCTCTGGCTCTGCATCTGAACTGGCCACGGCAGGGGACGTGTCCCAGTTTCTAAACTGACAGCCGGAGGTATTGACTTAAATGAGTCTGGAATTAGTCATAGCTACATAATAGCAGGTTTTTACCTGGAAGAGATAGAAAATGAAGATGCAGTTCCTTTTGAAATATAAAGTAATGATATTTAACAGAGGTAACTCTTTGCTTTCCATTCAAGTCTTACCTGCAGGAAAATTGAATTGAGAAAGAGATTTGGCAGACAATTTGGTCCTGTCATACCACAGGGTCAGGATTATTGAGGGATGCTCTTCAAAGCTACTCTCCATCTCTTTTAAGCAGCTGCTCCAGCATCCCTGTTCCTAAATAGAATTTTTTTTGTTGTTGTTCCTAGAAAGTGTCCGGTGTGCAACCTTGCTGCTGTTATAGCCTGCTGTTCGATCACTGACTTGGAGATGAGGTTAATCCTTGTGTTTCCCTAAAAAAACCCTGTAGCAATTTGTTCTCTGCTCTATCTCTTCTCAAGGCCAATGCCTCAGCACCATTTATTAAAAGGAAAACTCTTCTTTTTGACTGTGGGTTCCTCACATGCAGTAATTCAGTGTATTTCCCATGTGATGCTAATAACAGTAGAAGGGAAGAAATCACGTCAGCTGCAGAAAAGCAAGAAGGCAATGACAAGGCAGTGACATGAGTGAGACAAAGGAGTGCATAAAAAAGAAGCAGACCTCAGACATGGCGAGAGCAGGATGATGAGACACCTCACCCGTGAAAGTGTCTTTGCATGCACAGATTGGCACTGGGGGCAGGGAGAGTTGGGCATTGGAGAAGCAGGAGCTGTGGATGGCAACTTCTTGTCTGCCAGATCAGGTGCCTCTTTTGTACCACAGTGCTAGGCCTGTTCAATTCAATCCAACTTGTAACACAGTCTTCTTGGAAGACTTTCAGTTTCTCTGTTGACTTTCAAGGTTTAACAGTGACAGGTAATTGCAGTTTCAGTTCTACAGTAAGGAGATGGGACACAAAGAGACGATGTGAGGGAACGTGTCCTTTCACAAGCAGCAGGTCAACAGTGGGACTGGGAACATCACGTATGTTTCTAGGGTTGCACTTCATTCACTGGACTTCACTATGGACATAACAATATGTGCTCACTAAGAAGGCTTTGCTCAAATGAGCGCAGATCTGCCCAGCTAACACAATCTTAGTTCAAGAATACAGTTTTTGGACAGGAGCATGTCTTTGAGCCCAAGGGTCCAAGCAGCACAACTTGGCCTGTAACCGCTGGATAGATGCTTAGGGTAAGGTAAGCTTTGATGGATCCACAGGATGTACATGGGTGTAACACAAGGTCATGCAAGTATTGTCAAGGACTGATTGTCACTGGAAGGAAAATGACCAGGAAAAATGAACTGTACAACTGGTTGCTCCATTGACAGCTTCTGAGTAACAAACTGTGTGTAAAGAAACTGCAACCCCATCCCCAAGATTTGTAACACTAAACCCGTATGAGCACAAATGGAAACACCTTGTCCACAGCTTAAAATAACTATTTTCTCTGTCACTGGGGAGAAATATTTCATGATCATGACAGCTGCTCTTTCATTATAGAGCAGATATGGTTTTGGCAGCATATTGTTTATAATGGGAATAATTCTACTGTGAAGCACACAGAATTGTAATAATATGGCACCACTGTAACCCTTAGGGGGACTCTGATGGTGAAAAGGGTATGTGATACAGCAACTTTTTCTTGTATTATTGTTCTAATTTCCCTCAGCCCAAAAAGTAACGTGCACAGATCTGTTCAAAACAGAGCTTTCCCTGCTAACATATTCTTCTTGCTGATGAGGCTTATGGATTAAAAAGCTTTTTAAAGATATAAGCAGAATTTAGTAAATTGCAATCCCATCATGAGATGTTAAAATAAAAAAACATGATTTATGATTTTTTAGATGACAAATTATCTTGACTTTGTCAGTTATAGCTTACATTGTATAATTTTGTTCTACTATTTTGTATTAATCCAGTGTTTTGTGTTTGACCAAAATATGTAATCAGTCTCTACCTTACAAATGTGAGACTCTTCAGAATTATGGCTGAAAAGAAAAAAAAAAAAAAAAAAAAAAGGAAGAGCATAATATCATGCTGGAATTTCAGCTTTTCAGCATTTTTGTGAAAACTACCAAATCCATTGACTTTTAAATTGCTCGCATGTCATAAATACTGAGAATAAATGAGGCGGGTAGGATGGAAGTGAAATGCCTCGCAGCATAAACAGCCTAGTACCTGCTTCTTTTGTGGTTTGGTCCCCTTAGAGGATGCTTCACTGCTCACAAGGGCATCCCCCAAGTCTTGAGACATAAGGGCAGTGAAAGGAGAATTCTTCCTCACGGTGTGCAGTGTCTGCTTGCTGTTGCACTGCACTGAAGCAAAATCAGAAGAGTTGGTCTAGATTCATGCCCAAACTCTGCCCAGAAAAGCAGAGCCCTTTGCTCAGGTAACAGCTGCAATGTGCTGCATTTAGGCAACCCCTGCACCCGTGCAGCAAATCACTGCACAGACCCCGGGACTGCAGCTGGAGAAGGAGACTTGCAGGTGGGAAAAAAGCTCTGCCCACCTTCATGTGCTGGAAACTACCTCAATGAGAATGCTCAGACTGACAGATCAGAATTGTTGCTAGAAAAAACTCTGGTTTTTCCCCCCTGCCTTTCATTACCTGGATCAAGCTTGACCTTATTTAAATCAAACAAATACTTTTACTGTATAATAAAAATTCCATATTTTAATACATTGCCATGCACAAATGAAGTCAAACAATGCAGAGTACAAAATTGTCAAATATACAAAATGATAAAGCAGATACCCAAAGCTTCCAGAGATCATGCCCAAAGATACCAAAAACTTGATATTGGTTTTAATTTTATTGTTTAAAAGAACTCCTCCCTCCCACCCGGGCTTTATTTTTTGTTGATTTTTGTAAACAGAAAGAAGTAAAGACTTAATATAAAAACTGTAAGTGGAATTAAGTGATGGCCACTTTGTACACTAAAAATTAGTTTGCATGATAATTTCTGTTTTGGGGAAAAAAAAAACATTGCTGTGCAGCTGAACACCTTGGATGCCTGGGGAAATGCAGTGTACATCAAACAAAAAGGCACACTTTTGTCTTGTGCCACCTCATTTCGATCCATCATTAAAAAGTTCATCCATAGATGTACTGGGCATAACAGTGTGTCATTTTATAAGCATTAGAGTGCTGGCATCTTCCTAGATTATCAACCAAGTTAACATTAAAAGGAGATCACTGGCTTAGAGTATTTCCTTAGTGAATGTAAACCAGAACTGAGACCAAAAGGCAGCAGGAGCAGACATGACTTGCTGGCTTCAGGTGACCGTTTTGACCTCGGCCAAGGGCTTGCAGTCAGCCTTTCTGCATCCAGCTGTCCTGCATCAGGTGACTAGATCTCCCAGGACCTTGATCCCAGCCTCCCTCTCATTCCCTGCAATTCATGTCCATCTTCAGTGGCTGATGCAGATGCACCAGCACAGCCTGGTATCTGATTGTGTCCATGGGCTCCTTTTTGAGAAGCAACCTTTGGAGATAACTCAGGTGCAACTGCAATCCCAGCTGTCAGCTGCCTGTTTTCCTCAGGGTCAGGATCAAACAACTTTAAATTAAACTCCCCAAAACAGAGTACCCCAGATTTAGAGCCCTCTTTGCTGGTTTATTGTGTGTGCAGAGCCAGGCAGGCATTCTTCCTATCTTACCCAGTGTCTTGGGTTGCAATGCATGATGTAACCAAAAATATTCTACTGCCATCTATTGAAACTGGCTGGGGAGATGTTTTTCTTTATCTCTTCTATGACCCATTCCTCAGAACTCTGGGGGGGAGGAGGTGAGTGTATTGTGTTAAAGTGTCAGCTGTTAAAACCAGGTGGGGCAAAGTTCCTTATCTCTTCTATGACCCTCCTCCCTCCGGGGGATATCTGCTGTTAATGGGCCATTAAGACTCACTGCATGACTGATAAAAATTACATCATCCCATTGTGAGATGCTCCTCAACCCAGTGGGAGGAGCCAAGCATTCCTACCTGGATAAAACCTGAGATTCAGACCAGCAGGACAGCCTGTTTTCCACTGCATTCCCAGAGGAAGACCAGGCCCATCTTGCTACCACTGAACCTTTGGAGGAAAACTACACCCTTCTACAGCATCTTTGCTTCAACAGAAACACACCTGTCACTCCAGGAGGACTTAATTGGACTGGGACCAACACCCAACAGGGTGTCAGGTTGTATTCTGACTCTGTCAGTGGTTTTTTTTGTTTATTTGCTTTTTTCATGCTACTACATCTTTATTTTTAATATTTCTAGCAAAGAACTGTTATTCCTATTCCCATATCTTTGCCTGAAATTCCCCTAATTTCAAAATTATAAGAATTTGGAGAGAGGGTGTTTGCATTCTCCATTCCAAGGGAGGCTCTGGCTGTCCCTGGCAGACACTTGTCTTTCCAAATCAAGACAGATTTGTTTCAGGGGCTGCTGGGCCAGGACCGGGACCAGTGTGAGGGAACAGGGCTGCTCTGAGCCGGGTAGAGATGTCGCTGTACAAGCAGGAGCTGGACGAGCTGAAGCCATGGATTGAGAAGATGGTGAAGAGCATGCTGGAAAAAGCAACTGGGTTTCACCAATCCTCTGACACCACAGCCCAAAATTTCTTCTTTGTCTGAATCAGAACGGCTCCCCTTCAGCAACATGATCCAGCCCTCGAGGGCAGCCACATTCATGAATGATGCCATCAAGAAGGCCAGGAAAGCTGCGGAGATGCAGGCCCGGATCCAGGCTCAGCTGGCCCTGAAACCAGGGCTCATCAGCAATGCCAACATGGTGGAGTTGGCCAAGCTGCACATGGTGGGCATTGCACTGCCAAAAGTGGAGCTGAAGGATCAGACCAGGGCAACACCTCTGATCCTGGATGAGCAGGGCCGGACAGTGGATGCAAGCGGGAATGAGATAGAGCTGACCCACCGCATGCCCACCCTAAAGACCAACATCCGCACAGTGAAGAGAGAGCAGTTCAAACAGCAGCTGAAGGAAAAGCCCTTGGAAGACATGGAGTCAAACACGTTTTTTGACCCCCGGGTCTCCAAAACTCCAGCCCAGCGGCAGAAGCGAACCTTTAAGTTCCATGAAAAAGGCAAATTTGAGAAAATTGCCCAGAGGTTGAAAACAAAGGCTAAGCTAGAAAAGCTTCAGGCAAAGATCTCCCAGGCTGCCAGGAAAACTGGGATTCACACTTCCACCAAGTTGGCTCTGATGTCTCCTAAGAAGGAGGTGAAAGAGGGGGAGATACCGGAGATAGAGTGGTGGGACTCCTACATCATCCCCAATGGCCTGGATTTAAAAGGTGGGGTGACCTCAAAGAAAGACGATTACTTCAGGATCACGAACCTGGTGGAGCATCCGGCCCAGCTCAGCCCCCCAGTGGATAGTGACATGCCGGTGGCCCTGGGTGTGTATTTAACAAAGAAAGAGCAGAAGAAATTATGACGCCAGACACGGCGAGAAGCCCAGAAGAAACTGCAGGAGAAGGTCAGACTGGGCCTGATGCCACCACCACAGCCAAAAGTGAGGATTTCCAACCTGATGAGGGTGCTGGGCACAGAAGCTGTCCAGGACCCAACGAAGGTGGAAACTCAGGTCCGAGCGCAGATGGCCAAGAGACAGAAGGCTCACGAGCAAGCAAATGCAGCAAGGAAGCTCATGGCAGAGCAGCGGAAAGCCAAGAAGGTGAAAAAGCTCAAGGAAAATGTTTCACAGGGAGTTCACATAGCTGTGTACAGTGTCCGAAACTTGAGCAATAGAGCAAAAAAATTTAAAATTGAGGTGAATGCTGGGCAGCTGTACCTCACGGGCATGGTGGTCCTGCACAAAGATGTCAATGTGGTGGTGGTAGAAGGAGGCCTGAAAGCACAGAAGAAATTCAGACGTCTTATGCTGCATCGAATAAAGTGGGATGAACAGGTGTCAAACATGAAGGGAGATGATGATGATGAGTCTGACAAAGAGTCCATTAATAAAACAAACAAATGCTCTCTGGTCTGGGAGGGCATGGTGAAAGATCGCAGTTTCGGTGAGATGAAGTTCAAACAGTGACCCACGGAGAACATGGCACGGGAGCACTTCAAGAAGCACAGTGCTGAACACTACTGGGACCTGGCACTCAGCGAGTCCATGCTCGAGTCCACAGACTGAGCCTGGCCACAGCCCCACAGCCACTCCTGCCCCACAGCCCCAGCATTTGCCATGGACTGATCCAGACTGCACTGGAAAAGAGTGATACTCCTGAAGATCTACAGTACATGGATGACATCATTGTGTGGGGAAACATGGCAATTGGAAGTGCTTGAGAAAGGACAGAAGGTCATCCAGATTTTCCTGGAGACCGGTTTTGCCATCAAGAGCAAATTCAAGGGACCTGCCCAAGAGATCCAGTTCCTGGGGGTAAAATGGCAAGATGCATGGTGTCATATTCCAACTGAGGTCATCAATAGGATCACCACGATGTCTCTACTGATCAGCAAGAAGGAAATGCAAGCTCTTCCAGGTGCCATAGATTTTTTGGAGAATGCACATTTCCAAGTACATCCAGAGTGTGAGCCCTCTCTACCTGCTTACCTGCAAGAAGAACCATTTCCACTGAGGCCCTGAATAGCAACAAGCCTTTGCCCAGATAAACAAGAGACAGCTTGTGCAGTAGCCCTTGGCCCAGTCAGGACAGGACCAGATGTGAAGAATATGCTCTACTCCATAGCCGGGAACAATGGTTTGTCCTGGAGCCTTTGGCAGAAGGTGCCTGGGGAAAGTCAAGGCCAACCACTGGGATTAAGAAGTCGAAGTTACAGGGGGTCCAAAGCCAACTACACTCCCACAGAGAAGGGAATCTTGGCCTGTGAAGGAGTTCAAGCGGCCTCAGAGGTGATTGGCATGGAAGCACAACTCCTCCTGGCACCCCGACTACCAGTGCTGGGGTGGATGTTTAAAGGAAAGGTTCTCTTTACCCACCACGCCACTGATGCCACATGGAGCAAATGCACTGCCCTCATCACACAGTGCGCTCGTATTGGAAACCCAAATCGCCGTGGGATTTTGGAAATAATTACAAATTGGCAGGAAGATGAAAACTGTAGTCTCATGGATGAAGAGGAGCAGGAACAAGTGACAAGTGCTGAAGAAGCTCCACCGTACAACCAACTGCCAGAAGTAGAAACATGCTACACATTTTTTACTGATGGTTCTTGTTGCATCTAGGGATGAACCGCAAGTGGAAAGCAGCCATGTGGAGCCCCACACAACAGGTCACACAAACGACTAAAGGAGAAGGCAGATCGAGTCAACTCACTGAACTTAAAGCTGTTCAATTGGCCCTGGACAGTGCTGAAAGAGACAAGTGGCCAAAGCTCTTCCTCTACACAGATTCATGGGTAGTAGCCAGTGCTCTGTGGGGTTGGCTGTAAATGTCAACCGGCAGTGTAGGGGAAAACCAATCTGGGCTGCAGATGAATGGAAAGACATTGCCAGTCAGGTAGAGAAGCTGCTTGTGAAAGTCTGCCATGTAGGTGCCCATGTCCCCAAGAGCTGGACTAATGAGGAGCACTAAAGCAAGAAGCAGGTAGATCAGGCTGCAAAGATACACTCAGACTGGTAACACAAGGGACAGTTGTTCGTAGCACGATGGGCCCATGATGCCTCAGGACATCAGGGCAGAGATGTCACCTATAAGTGGGCACAAGATTGAGAGGTGGATCTAACCATGGACAGTATTTCTCAGGTTGTCCATGACTGTGAGACACGTCCTGAAATCTAGCAGGCCAAGGTCAGACTGGGCCCTATGGAATGGTTGGCAGTGGTCCAAATATAAGTTTGGGGAAGCCTGGCAAATTGACTACATCACCCTTCCCCAAAATCTGCCAAGGCAAGTGTTATGTGCTGACCTTGGTGGAAGCCACCATTGGATGGTTGGAGACCTCCCCAGTGCCTCATGCAACTGCTCAGAACACCATCCTGGACCTGGAAAAGAAAGTCCTGTAGAGACACAGCATCCCTGAGAGAATTGTGTGAGACAAAGGGACCCATTTCAAGGATGGCCTTATACACAGCTGGGCCAGAGAACATGGCATTAAATGGATACATCACATCCCTTATCAGGCACCAGCTGCTGGGAAAGTTGAGTGTTCAATAGACAACTTAAGACTACCCTGAAGGCACTTCGTGGAGGGGCCTTCAAATACTGGGAAATCAATTTAGCAAAGGCCACCTGGATGGTCAACACCCCAGGCTCCATCAATAGAGCTGGTCCCGCCCAGTCTGAACCCTTGTACACAGTGGACAGAGATAAAGTGATACACATGAAAGGTATTTTAGGAAGGACTGTTTGGATTAACCCCACCTCAGGCAAAGGTGAACTCGTCAGTGGGATTGTTTTTGCTCAAGGATCTGGTTACACTTGGTGGGTAATGCAAAAAGATGGAGAAACCAGTTGTGTACCAAAGAGAAACCTAATCTTAAGTGAGAATTATTTGTAAGGTTTCATCATGTATATATATGTAAAGTAGAGTATATTGATTTGGATATGATGCAGATAGTAATAGAATAAGGGGTGGATTATGTCTTGGGTTGCAGTGCAAGATGTAACCAAAAGTATGTATTCTATTACTATCTGTTGAAACCGGTTGGGGAAGTGTTTTTTCTCCACTATGACCCATTCCTTGTGACTCTGGGGTGGAGGAGGCGAGTGTCTTCTGTTAATGGGCCAGCTGTTAAAACCAGGTGGGGCAAAGTTCCTTACCTCCTCTATGACCCTCTTCCCTCCAGGGGGATATCTGCTGTTAATGGGCCATTAAGACTCACTGCATGACTGATAAAAATTACATCATCCCATTGTGAGATGCTCCTCAACCCAGTGGGAGGAGCCAAGCATTCCTACCTGGATAAAACCTGAGATTCAGACCAGCAGGACAGCCTGTTTTCCACTGCATTCCCAGAGGAAGACCAGGCCCATCTTGCTACCACTGAACCTTTGGAGGAAAACTACACCCTTCTACAGCATCTTTGCTTCAACAGAAACACACCTGTCACTCCAGGAGGACTTAACTGGACTGGTACCAACACCCAACAGGGTGTCAGGTTGTACTCTGACTCTGTCAGTGTTTTTTTTGTTTATTTGCTTTTTTCATGCTACTACATCTTTATTTTTAATAGTTCTAGCAAAGAACTGTTATTCCTATTCCCATATCTTTGCCTGAAATCCCCCTAATTTCAAAATTATAAGAATTTGGAGAGAGGGTGTTTACATTCTCCATTCCAAGGGAGGCTCTGGCTGTCCCTGGCAGACATCTGTTGTTCCAAGCCAAGACACCCAGACAATGAAAAAGAAACAATAATTTCAAGGCAGGTCCAGGTAGCTGCAGTCTTGAAAGCAGAGCCCAGCATATCTGAAAGTACTGCCCTGCCACTTTCAGATTCTGCAATATATGTGAGAAATTTAAAAATACACATCTTTGCTTTGCCAAGTATCTCTTCAGCTTAGTGCAAAGCAAGAGTCTTTTCCTCAGAGGACACAGCCTCATTGGGGAAATGCTGGTCATTCCCATTGCCAGGGTAGTGTCCAGTCCTGGCAGGAAATATCTCCTGCCATGGCTGCAGGAGCCACTCAGCACAGACAGAACACTGCGCTGTGCCTGTAGGTTAGCCCGGCATGGCTCCATTCTTCCCCTTGGTCGGTGGTGTTGGATTCAAGTGAGAAGGATGAGAAGTGAGTCTCATGTTGAGATGCTTTGCATAGACTGGAAGATCTTGTCCCTCTATGCTTTTCCTACTGCCACTTAATCTCTTTTCCACCTTTCTCAGAAGTGCAGAGAAGGAGCCTCTTACGTACAAGAGAAGCAGTCAAAGTGCTAAAAGGACTCCAAACATTTCTTTATCTACCTGATCTTGAGACCAAAGCCTGGCTCAGTAAGCAAAACTTCTGCCAAGATGTAAAGCCACCCTCTCAATATTGAAAAAAACCCAACCAACAGAGGAAGTCCCCTAAGTATCTGATGGTACAATTTGAGGTTTTATTTTCCTTCCCTGCACAGCTTATTATTGCTTACATGCAGTTTTGCTGCAATAAAAAACTCCTTGCTTTAAAAAAAACAACAAAACAAACAAACAAACAAAAGCCCTGTATTTTGCTATTTAATTTGGTGACTTATGATATTAAATAGATAAATTCAAGGCAAATGTCTAATAGAAGGAATTTGATTTGAGGTGTAATTACAGAGAATTTTTTAAAATAAAGTCTTTAGATATATTTGGAATTAGTATCAGAAAGGAGCTTTTCATTTTCTTCTTAGACTGAGCCTGGTCTGAGTCTGAGCTGTCATAATGCTGTCAGTCTACTCTCATGGCAGAAGCAGATCTTACAGTCATGTGCCAGTTCAGATTCACCCCTGCCCAGTGGGCTCCAGCCATGCCTGCCACAGATTGCTCTCCTCCAGAGCTGCAAGGTGTCTAATACAAATCTGCAGTAAGTATTGCTTTTATAACTTCCTTTGCTTGTGTGAACTGTTTACTCTTTGGCTGTACATCCCAGTTTGTGCTTTCCCCCCCACCTTGAAACACATGGAAGATGACTCCAGTGGTTCACACTTGCCTTGTGGACATTGACAATGGTTTTGTGAAATCTGAATCAGACAGTGAGTACTCCTTTGCTTATTTCTGAAGTACATCATTCAAACCAGCCAACAGGACCCAATCTGGCAAAAAAACCCACTGCTGGGAGCAGCTGTCATTTCTCTGGGTAATCCCACTGATGTAATTTCACTTCCAGGGCTTTATTAACCAGCTTCAATGGGGCTCATCATGAAAGCAGAAGTTTGCTGTCTTTGAAGCAAGGAACTTGTGTACTGTGCTCAGCTGCACAGTGGTACAATCACCCTCTCCATCAGCATTGCAGCTTCTCTGTCAGTTGTTGCAGGCATGACAATCTGTTTCTTGCCAGCAAGATGCTACCTCCTTAAGAGGCAAACCCACAGCTGTTATTCCTTGCTTTGACTACATATCCACGTGGCCAAATCACTTGCAGCATTTTGTCCCAGGCTGCTATCAATGAAAGGCTATAGACTCTTGGTGTGTTCAAGGGTTTTGTTGTCCTTTCTTGTCCAGTTCTCTTTCTTTAATTATGTGCAGCAGAACCTTACAACTGTGAGCAGACTTACTGATGCTCATACCAAATGCACAGCTTTTCACAGAAGCTGTTTAAATTAATACCATTTTGTGGGGGGGAAAAAAAAAAGGATATAGATTGCCCTGCCTTCCTGTAATATTGGCAACTTCAGGATATTTTTAATTCAGAAGTTTATATCCGATGATGTAGTCTAATCCTTGCATAACACTTGCCTTATAACTTCATTCAGTAATTGCTGGACCGAGTCTGGATTTCAGTTTGAGATAGAGCTTATGGACTTCGAAAAATACTCTGCACACATTTAAAGACTTTATGTGATGGAGAACATACCAGCTAACTGAGGAAGTTGTCTCCACAGGTGATCATTCTCCCTGTTAAGTATTTTCACATAATTTCTAGCCTGGAATCAGTTTCCAACCAGTAAAGCACATCATTCCCTTTTCTTCTAAATAGAAGAGTTACTTGCCTTCAGACAGCACTTCCCTGCCCAGGTAGAAGATTGTGATTGCAGAGAGAGATCAAGTCACTTCTTCAAATTGCCTGTGATAAATTAATAGCTTGAACTTCATTAGTCTGACACTATAATAAGAACTGTTTTCCTGCCCTTGACTGACACTGGGAACTATTGAAAATAATCTTTCTTAGTTGCTGATACCTTTTTTGAAAGACTGACAGTGATAAAACAAAGTGGAATGGCATCACTATTGCCAGGTCCTACATCCCAACTAGCAAGAGCATCTCTGGGGCTGATGCTGAACAGATAATTTATGACCTTCACAGCCACTGTATAATTGCAGACATACTCCCCATGCTTCTAACTTGGACTTGCTGCTATCTCCCCTGGGTTTTAAGTTTTCTGTCTTCCAGGTTATTCTCCACTACTGACCTGCTCAGATCATTATTTATTGTGCCCCTGTTCTTGTCATCTCTGGCTGTTGCCAACAGTAATTTTCTTCTTCCTTGGGGGTATATTGAAAATAGAGCATACCTTGGGAGGAGCTCATCAGAAATAGCCTCACTGAAGATAATTCATATTTACAGCTATTTTTTGTGATCTAGCCTGTAATCCATTTTTAATCCATTTAATATGGGTGATATTGATTTTGCATTGTGCTATTTTGTTCTTTATCAGAATCAAATGCTCTACAGGAGGCAAAGTATACTATGCCAGGAGAGCTTCTTTTTTCAACAATCCTTTGATATCACAAAAAAAAAAAAAAAAAAGCAAGTTTATTTGGCATGATACAGTTCTATAAAAAATGTGGAGGGTTTATCAATTTTTAATTGCTCTAATGATTACGCCATTTCAACTTTTCCATGATTTTGCCTGATAGGAAGCTAATGAGTCTACAGTTTTTTGGATCAAGCTGCTCATTCTTTTGAATTATTGTGGTTTTGGTGTCATTTCAAGCTTCCTTTATGCTTTCTGGTACTGAGGAGTCCTAGGTAAATTTTCCCTTCACCTTTGGAATCAGTTAATGGTTCTACAAACTTAGAATTAGGTTTGGATAGTTACTGCTTAATATTACTGAATTACATTTCAATGTGTAATCTGACTCCCTCCTTCCACTGCTTTCAAATACAAAACAAGACTATTTGTTTGGTTTCCAATATAGTGTGAGCAATCTCTGTGCTGGGCCTGTCTAACATCACACTTAGCTTTGCTATGACAGTATTTATTAGGATATATGTAAAGTCTTTGGTGTAACCAGCCCTAAGCTATTTGCCACTGACTTCCCATACATTTTTGGCTTCCTTCATTAAGCATCTACTTTTCTTACTTGCTGATTTATCCTCATGAGCTTGCCTAATCACCCATATGTTATGTTGGTGGTTTTTTTGCACTCCAGATTACTTTCCTGAATTTTACTATAGGAGGTTGCAGGTAATGCTGGTAATATTTTCCCCTCACCCATCAATTTTAATTACACCGAAGGACCTTCTCTTTCTAAATTAAAATCTTATTGACAGCCCATATATACCAGGGTCAACTGCAGTCCTGCAGCAGAGCTATTCAAGGAGACTCTGATGGCAGAGATGGTAACTGTTAAAGGTGACCAGCGTGAAAGATGCAAGATTTTACTTTGCTTTATTTTGAATAATGGAGATCTTTTGGCTTTGTGGCAGGTGGAGGGAGGTTCATTTTAGTGATCACAAAAAAATGCCACCTTGATGCTGGCTCCTTGGCTGAAACTAATCAACACATCTCTGGACACTACAATGGAGTAGTGCCAACGGAGGTCTGCCAGGGTCTGGCATGGGATCTTCTGAAAATTCAGAGCAAACTCAGAATCTTGTCGTTTTTAATGGTTTCATTTCCTCAATGACATTACAGCTGCAGTTGAGTGACAACACTTACCCTAAGGAAGAGACAGGGAGGGTGGACTCACTGGTACAGCATTGTCATGCATCTGGACAAAACCAAAGCAAAACCAAAGAGCTCTTGGAGCTTTTTCAATCTCCCCTCCCAGAAGGCTGCCTTTCCCTTAACAGAATAAATGGCAGGTGTTCAGGAACAGAAAGCAACTCAGAAGAAAAGAAACAAGGAACAAAACAGTGCAATGAATGATCTCAGCTGCAGCATGCTCTCTGGGGTGAGCAATTCCTTCAGGTTTCTAGTGGAGGACTTCTCATGGTGTGAAGCACTCGGAATGGCTGAGTTTCTGACAGGGATTCTTAGCGGGGTCTGATGCTGCAGCCTGGACACAGAGAAACCAGGTGAGTGTGGCAGCAGGGGAAGGCTCTAGCTGGGAGGAAGGCTGCAGGTCTGCACAGGGAACAGGGTCCTGGTCACAGCCCTGCCTTGTCTCAGAGATAAAAACTGGTGATCAATGTAACAGCAGCATGGCCTTTTATGAATTTATCTATCTCCACAGGCTGATAATGGCTGTTTTATGAAAATAGCATTAGTCTTCCACTCTTTTGCAGCGAACTAATGGCTCTGAGCATATTTAAATTCACTTCCTTTGCCGGAATAACTTATTTGCTCCCTTTCATGTTGACTCGGTCTTTGGCACTCTCGACATAAATGATTTATTGACTAGAGATAAAGCATTCTTTCCCCTGAACTGTTCCTGCAACCCAGGCAAAAGCGGATATGTCTGCTATTAATAAGGTGTTCGGCATAAAAAATGCAATAGACTTGATTGTCTGCACTCAACAGCCTTTCCGAGAACACAGTACCTGCCCCCATTCAAAAGAACAAAAATCTCTCCCACATGTTTATTTATATTAAAAACTTTTCAGAAGAATACGCTGGGATCTAGACAGTTGTTCAGGAGATGTAGAACAATTTCATAAATATCCCTGAGGAAGCATGGCCTACTTTGGGAGAATAACAGTGATTAAAAAAATCCAAACACAATGAATAGTTAAATACAAGCCAAAAAGTACAGTTATTTCCTTATGGCTCTGGCAGACAGCTACACACATGAGAAGTGTCATGGGGCTCAGGGGAGCTATGCTTGCAGTTACCCACATGCATAGGCTGGCTGCAGGATGGAGACCTACACCAGCTTCAAGGGAGGTTTGTCCGATAGGCACCTACAGCAGACTTCTCTCCGAGTCTGGCTACTCAAGGGTCTGGACTTGATTTTCACATTTCTCAGGGCCTATAATACTGCTTTTCTAGGTCACCATAGCTAAAATCCTGGGAAGCTTTTAAAGCAAACTGTTTTAACAGGAGAAGTGCACACACCTAAATTCATGCCCATATACTGGAAGATGTTCAAAACTAACATTGATACAAAAAAAGCTTCTAGAGGCTCTCTGCCTAACGCAACTTCTTCTCATACACCCTTTTAAGATAACACTCTCTGATAAACTCTCCTTTTATCATCGAAATTATTTTGGATTTTTTAACCGGGTAGTAAAATAAGAGGACTCCTATTGTAGAAGTATAGCATTCTCCTTTTAATTTAATATATCAATCAAAGTATTTTGTTTTGAATTGCTTTACCAACATGAAATTGATGTCAGTTGTCAGAGTGCATTTTTAAAACCTGTAGGAGAAAGAGCTGTAAAATTTGCTGAAGCTTACAGTGGACCTGTGCCATGCACATGGCCAGCTCTATTGGTATCAGATTCCAACCTGCAACCCTATGAAAAGCTCTAAAAAGTGCAAATGTTGCAATTGGCAAAGATCATTATGTTTTAAGGAGAATTTTTACACCAATTAATTTGAAATTAGGGACCAGGACTTTCAGAAAGAGAATGTAGAAGCTTACTGCTCTGTAATTCTTGGGAGCTCTATTTGAGAATCCATGGAAAGACCCAAACCATTAAAAATCACTAGCAACTACTGAAAATCTTTGTCACCAGTAAAAAAAAAAATTGCTTTTGGACTGAATACTCTAGAAATACCCACTAAGCTGAATCTGAGAAGGGTGGAGAGCTGAAACCTAAGCCCATAACCATTTAAAAAAAATTAAACCCTGAAGACAATTATCTGTTTCTTGTACAGGCACCCTCAGTGGTTGACCTTCCATTGTCTGGCAATGAACTGCACAATAATTTTTAAGAATTTCAACACAGGAGCTTCCTTCAGAAAGGTGCCTATGACATACTCTAGCTGCACATTCTCTCCATCACTGCAACTTCACACAGCATTGTCTCACCCAGAGTTTGGAATAAATGCTAACAGGAATGCTACAGTATCTGTTTATCAGGCTGGAGAGAGTGACAGTCTTTAAGTACACAAAAAAGCTACCTTTGATTTTAAAGAAAGAAGGAACAAAGAAGCAAGCCCCTTCAATATGTTGATGACATCAGTTCATTATAAAGAGTGTGCCGAGAAGGTCCTGATGTAAGGGACAGACATTAATTCCACTGAGTCCCCATGGAAGAAACAGTACCACAGCCAGCTGTGATACAACCAGTGATGAGGTCAGCCATTCAGAGACTGAACAAAAAACAACGTTCAGATTGAATGCAACAGTCTTGAGCCTGCTACAGTATATTGAAAGGCTTATTGGAACCATTTGCTTATTCCCAGTTCCTACCAAAATACTGGTTTGAGTAGAAAGTGGAAAAAAGTTAATGAAGAAATCTGCCCTCTCCAAAGGGAGTGTCTTGCTCCTTAGAAGTATAATCTTACACTTTACCTTTTTAGAGAGTTTGGTTTGGACTACAATTTCCCAGCCCTGCCCAAAACATAAGTGGTGGCCAGCATAAAGAACCTGAATTCTTCCAGTTTATTCTGGTTTTATTGCAGACCAAACCCAGGGTCACATACGTGTCTGAGAGAGGCTCTGTCCCTTGCCTCTCCCTTGCTGAGTTAGAAAACACTGGCACACCAGAAAACGAGACCTTTGATATTTGGTGGGTGAGAGGGAGAGCAGATACAGTATCCTACAGCTCATTCAACTACCCTGTTCTTGGCTATCTCTGTGACAGCTGTTCTCTAAGTCTTGATAAAAGAAGTCACATCTCTGCCACGTGCAAATCTATCTACACAACCTACAGTGAATCAGTGAAGGGATGCTAGTACTGGGCTTCAGTTTGGATGCAGTCTCAGCACAAACACTGAAACATATCCTCAGTATTTTAAAAAAGGACCATTATATATATATGGACTGTGCTAGTTCTGTGAGAAAAGCACATATGAAGTGCTGATATTGTTTAACAGAATACCATTAGACTGCAAAACTAACACATACAAGACGTTTACATTCCTATCAGGGTGTAATATTGTGAACATATCCACTGAGATTGGAGAACTGTTGTAAGTTTTTCCTAAAACATCATGCCATCTGCATACATAATAAAAGAATCCAGTAGTTGCCATGCTAAAACAGGACTTCTAGTGAAGGGCATAGACAGTCCCCTAAAGGGAACTCAAAAGTTATGCACAGTGATGAAGACTGGAAGAAGTTTTCCAGCTAAAGGTCTGTCAATGACCATTTTCAACAAATTAGATATTTTGGATATTTTGCACCACATATTACCACCACAGCAAACCAGGTCTCCCCAGAATGTATCAGCTGAGTGGGCTGATTTTTCTTCAAGTTTGTCTTCAATCCTCCATGGTCATCTTCTGGCAGCGCCATTTATTGTGTTTTTTTCATGAAGGAAAGTTCACTTTCATATCAAGTGGCAGGACAGCAGCTTTAGAGGCTGGAAATGTTTATGGCGAGCTCTCTGCTGGGGCTGTGAGAAACAAAATAGAAACCCAAGACCAGACTGTGAGTATAGAACAGAGCAAAGGAATTATCATGCATTTCAACTAAAATTTAAAAAGTCAGGTTTGATCTTAGTAAATGTACTCCTAGAATATATATTGTGATCCTAGTACTTTTTTTAATCAACTTTACTCACCAAGCAAAAAACTCTTAATCAATTCCTTAGATAAATATAAAGTGCAGACCAGCAATCATTTGCATGATTTAACAAATCTTCTTTGAATTTTATTGCCTCATGTGAAAGCACTGCTTATTCTTCCTGTAGTCTGAGTCCCAGAGAGCAGAGCTCTTCTGTTTGGTTGGATTTGCATTAACTACGGAAGGCTTGATAGCCAAATGTTGCAAAGGCTCTGCCAAATGCCCAAGTAGTATTTGATGTTCCTGCACCCTTTCTGCTGGCTAAGATGGTAAGAAATGGCCATTGGTGCATAGATGTGAAAACAGCTCACCCATATCCTTCCTCCCTTCAGACCCCATAAGATAATGAGGAGGTTGCAGAGTTTCTCTTTCCCCTGCTAAACAGTACAGCACACTCAGTGCTGGTGTCTTCTGTTCTGTGCCTGAAAGCCCTTGCAGAGGTGTACAGCCATCACACCATAAAGGAAGAGAATATGGAAGTTACTTCTAACTTCTCCTCCCCTTTCACCCAAACTTTTCTTTGAGAAGCACAGCAAAAGGACAAGAGGCAATGGAAAAAAGAAGCAAGAAGTGATATTCCAGTTAGATGCAAGAAAAAAAAAAAGATCTTCTGAGTGAGGGTGGTTACCTTTTGGACCAAGTTGCCTGACCAGGCTGTGGGACCTCCACCTACACAGATATCTGCAGCTCAACCACAAGTCCCCACACAACCTGACATGGCCCTTGGCTTTGAGCATAGTTTACTGGAACCATCTCCTGAAGCCTCTTCCAACCTTAATATTTTTAAGCTTATACATTTTCTAATGGGGATTTGTGGTCCTTGTTTTGCCTTTCTGAACAGGAGATGAGTACCTGTGCAGAACTGCTCATGCTGAAGCACATTCAGTTGTTAATTCAGTGTGTAGCACATAAATGCTTGTAAACCCATCACAGGCTCAAGCTTCTGGGACTGAGGAGCCATGCAGAGACAAGGTCATCATATTATATCATGGAATCATAGAATCATTTAGGCTGGAAAAGACCTTTATGATCATTGAGTCCAAGTGTTGACCCAGCACTGCCAAGGCCACCACTAAAATGTTTTGGGATGCAGCTTTGTTTATCACACAGCCCTTACCCATCACCTTTTTTATGGACCAGATCTCTGACCAGGGCAGTGCTGGGATGGGATTCATCAGAATGGGCTTTGCACCCTTTCCTGCTGATATCCTGCTTCTTTCATGAATGCATGTATCTGTATGTGTGGAAAGAGCTGGATTGTTGGTTGGGGTTTTGGGGCCAGATTCGTAACTGTGAAGATAACAGGATACTGATACTGCCAAGGCAGCATTCACATCAGCTGAAACTCAGGCTGGCAGTGGATTTCTGCTTCTCACTCCTTCAAAATCATTCCTAGTAGGCTCTTCTCTGTGTGGTGTGGTGTAACTGGCTCTGCCAAGCTGTTACTATACCCATATTTGCCTCTTCCAACCCCAAACTCTTGTAGCAATGGATATGAAGATCTGAATGAGCAGAGAAAGGATGGGATCAGTAGGTATTCCACAAGACTAAAAAAAGCCACCCACTCCCTGCCATGAGCACTTGGCCCCTGAGTGTAAATATGCCCTATGAAACAGAGGAACGCTATAAACCAGTTTCCTTAATTATATCCCTCCTTATGTGGGCTTATTTACCTGATTATGGTGCTACTCCTGATTTCTATTTTTATAGCTGCTTTGCTTTTATCCTCCAGGTTCTCTAGGGCAATGTTCCCAACACTGCCTACTGTCATCTACTACAGGAGATGCCCACATCAGTAGTGGCCCAAGAAAGATGCACATTTCAGACCCAGCAACTGGTTTCACTCCATGGAAGAACACACAGGAAGGTTTTGAGCCTTCAGCTGGTCTAAACAGATAACTGACTGCATCTCCCAAGACAGAAATGAAAGCAATGGTGACATAAACAATTTTGAAAGCAAAGGGCAAATCTATGGGGAGGTTTTAAAACAAGAGAGAAGCAAACAAGTACTTAATCTCAAAAATATTTGATTTCAGGTGAATTAGAGGATGACTCTCATCTGTGTAGCATCAATAGAGACAGGCTTGACTCACAAAGGCCTGTCTCTCTTTCTTTGAGCTCATCTGCTGCAAAGAAGGGAAAATTCCAAAAGCTCTCCCAAGCAATGAAAAATACCTTGTCTAGCCACAGAGTTGGAGGACTAAAATAAAATGGGTAAACTGGCTAATTATATCAGGTCAGGCCTCATGATTACATTCATGCTGAAATTCCTCAATCATCCCCATTGTCTCAGCCATTAGCTTCTACTTGTACTTAAGTTTGAAATGAGCCAGCTGACCCTTCAGACAGAAACCCATGAATGAGGAGAAATGGAACTGATCCCAACCTGAGCTCCATGCACACCACAGAGGCAGCACAACCACTCTGAGCCACACAGAGGTGTCTGGATACAACTGGTGACACTGAGCAAACAGACAGTAGCAGTTCTGTCAAGCTCTGCATTTAGAGCAAGCAAACTGAGGCTTTAGTGGTCACCTAGCCTTTTTCTTCTTTTATCTGCCTTTGAAGACAGAGGTTTAGAAGCACCTATTCTTCCTCATTATTTGCATAATTTCTCATCCCAGCTGGAGGATCCTCTAAGGACCCTGGTTTTGTAACAGAACATATCCAGTGTTTACTGAAAGTTAAGATCTTCATAAAAGGTATCACAAATAAGCAGTTGCCTTTGAAAACCCTGCCTGAGACAGTAAGCTCTCAAAACAAAGACAGCCCTTTGCAGGGGGTGTATATACTTACCAACACAACTGTGAACAGATCTAATCTCACATGACATTTTCAAGAAGCTGATGTGGAAAGATAACGATCATTGCAAAGCCAGAAATGTATTTCAGGTTTTGAGTATCTGTGCTGTGTGATTTTTGTCTGAGAAAGGGACATATTTTACACTCATTTTAAACACATTAATTCAACTCAACCTAGAGGTATTACCTATTTGCCAGATTTCCATAATTGAGGCATTCTGATAAAGAAAACAAGCATCTATTATTTTTCCTAAGTTTACTCTCCTGGAACTAATTATGTACTATATTTCTGAAGTCAGCACATTTCAAACACTGGATTATAATGAAAAATGCCTATTTCCAAGCATCCTTCTACCATCTATTCCTTGGAGTCAGTGAAAAACTGCATTCTGCTATATTTAGTAATATTTTTCCTGTGCTAGAAAGGCTGTAGGTATCTCACTTCACGTGTCTCATGTCACTTGAGACATTATAATATGCTGTACATTATTGCAGACTTGTTGCACCTTGCTATTAGCTGATTAGAGTTCATATAATGGTTGAATGAGTGGGGTTGGGAGGAACTCCCCTGCCATGGGCAGGGAACTTTCCACTAGACCAGGTTACTCAGAGCCCCATCCAGGCTGGCCTTGGACACTTCCAGGGATGGAGCATTCACAGATTCTCTGGGCAACTTGTGCCAGTGCTTCACCACCCTCACAATACAGAACATCTTCATAAAACCAGTTTAAGGCTCTTGTTCTGTCACACCATTGTGGAAAGTCCCTCTCTAGCCTCATTGTAGCCCCCTTTAAGATAATGGTAGGTTCTATAAGGTCTCCCTGGAGCCTCTTCTTTTACAGGCTGAACAGCCCCAGTTCAGCCTGTCTTCATGGGAAGGTGTTTCAGTCTCATGATCAATTTAGTGATTCTGGATGCCTCTGGACTCATTCCAACAGTTCTTGTACTGGGCTCTCCACAGCTGGACACAGTACTCCAGATGTGTTCAGCTCTGGGGCCCCCAACAGATCCTATTACCATTGAAGAGTTCTGGACATTGATAAAAGAAAATGCCTGGCAGCCCATTCATAGATTTACCCTTTTCTTTATTGTGCATTGAATTATTTTTAACACAGGTGTGAGAGAGTGAGGCGTTTCTGTAAGGCTCATGGAAGTTCGTGTAAAAAGAAGCTGATCCCAATCAGTCACTATGGCGGAAGGAGAGTGGGCAAGGGCTGGGAAGTGCTGCCATGGGGCAGCCTAGGCAAGGACAGAAACCATTTACCCCTGTAGTTTACAAATAAATTTGTACCTGCATTTGGTTTCACTCTATCACAAAGCCATCCCATTCCTGCTCTGGGTGGAGAATAGGTTAAGAGAATAGTTCTTTTACCCTGTCGGTAAATGCAGCTATTGCTGCACATCCTCATTACGTAACAGGTCGCTGATAACCCGGGTCAACAATGCTAGAGATCCAAGGTTACCTCAAACAATTGTGTGTGTGGAGCCAGCTGGAGCCAGCACAGAGTGGGTGGCAAAGCACGGCCCCCAGCTTGCCCCATCCACCCACCGACCCCTCCTCTCATGGGAGCAGCTCCGGCTGGAACAGACTGCAAGTCAAGCCTCAGGGCTGCATAGAGACAGTGCCACAGCCCAGCAGCCTGTGTTAAACGGTGACACATTAATCTAGGGACTGAATGCAACACCCAGCAGCCAAGAGAATATAGACATGTGGATGCTTTTTGATAAACCTGCCAATTTTGTTTTGATTCCCAACCAGTCATGTCTTTTCCCCTCGTTACTAAAAACCTGTAGCTGATACAGTCTTGAAGGTAATTTAATGTTGTTTGTCAAATGCAGTTGTCAATATGGTGGAAAAATTCCAAGGGGGAAACGAAGGAAGTCTCTTCTTACTTTGATTTTTTAATTTGGTTGCCAAGCAGGAAACCAAGATTTGGGTTTTGGAGTACCTTGACAGAAAAGGTGGGCCTGTGAACACAACACCTAGAGCATCTAACACAGTAATCCTAATCCCAAGCATTTGATATTATTTAATGAGTCCATACAAAATAACTATAAAAGCCAAAAATATGTGGAATCAAATGTTGTCTTCCCTTCACATGTACTTTTTTAGGGGACAGTTAGGACATATTTGTCAAGTTAGGACATATTTGTCATTAACTATAAAACCCAACCATGAAACAAGACATTCTTCGTTGAAATGATCAGGGACATTGATGTACCATCACAAGCCTCCAAGAGCAGAGTCTTTAAAGCAAACAGCAGCTGACATATTAATTGCTATTTCTGTAAGGATAAATTCAAGGTTCTTTTTCTTTTTCTGGACAACTTCCTCCCATAAGCAGGTACTCTTAATCCTCCAGGATAGAGTTTTAATATCACCATAAATACGCTCCTGAATAAATATTCCGGCATGAGATCTAGGGAAAAGAATGACGTTACAAGCAATAAACTCCTTGGCGTTATTTACGTGTTGCTACACTGAGTGTCCCAGCCCCAGACAAGGGCTTTGAGGGGAGATCTGGAACACAGCTTGGCACAGGCACTCGGGCACGGCGCTGGGCACGGGCCACGACCCGCCCTGGTGAGGACGTGGGTACGTGGGATCCTGGCTCACTCCACACGTGCTGCCCAGATCAATGCCACTTCTCATCTCAAGGAAGGCTTCAGGGTGCCTTCCAAAGGCAGTTTAGACAGGATGCTCAGAGTTTCAAGACAGATGATGAACATTCAACAAGGTCAGGCAAATCCCATCCTCTGTGTTCTGCCTTGAGAGATAACTCCCTTCCTGCCTGTGCTGCTGGGCTCTCCAGCCTGCATCAGGCAATTCTGAGATGAAACATTTCTGGGAGAATGGATGTCGTGGCAGATGCTCTCAGCAGGTAACCTTCTGAAAAGACAATTAGTCAGAGGTTATTGCAGCTGCTCTGTGGAACACAGTTGGTTCACACAGAATGGGTTGAAAATGTAGTTGTCCAAAATGTGTTTTGCTAAGCTATTCAAAGCCATCAAATAGTCAGATTAGCCAAGAGTCTCTTTATGAGTCACACACAACCCTGGCTTCTTTACCAAAGAAACCTCTCAACAAGTTTACTAGGTTTAACAAAATGAGGACACATATCGATTCTGTGTACAGATGATTTATGCAGAAATTTTGGATCTTTGCCCTTTCCTTCAAAGATCAGAGTTCTTGGTGGACAACTCTCTAAAGTTCTTGAGCTCACACTCTAGTCTTGCTTTAAAAAATATCTTAAAAGACTTTTACATCTTCTGAACTTGATTTTACAGTGTAATCTGAAAACCTCAGGACTAAAATCTGTCCCAAGAAATTACATCCTTTCTGTGCCTGTGCCTAACCAGCTTGTGAAAATTTCCCAAGCTTAGAAGTTTGGTTCAAAAACCAGGAAAAATCCTAGGAGAGATTCTTTCTTCTTTCAAAGTGGTTCATTCATCTCAACTCAAGATGCCTCATACATCCCACCACCCACCTGCTGCTGCAAACATTCAAAGAAAACAGAAAAACACTTGCATTCCACAGATTATGATGATATCCTTGAACTCACAAGCAGTTAAAATATTTTGAAAAATTATATGCAACTGCTTCCTCAATGCTTATGGGTTCTTTCAAAGAAGTCTCTTGATCTACTGCACACCTACTTATCACTGTGAACAGTGAACTGGCTGTCCTGAAGCATTCTGCTCAAGAAACTCAAATTGTGGCAAGCAAAGATTTAAAGGAATGGGATGCTGAGGAGTCTGATAGTCTCATCTGGTGCTGTCTGAAACTGAAAATGCATATGAGATTGCTGACTTTATGCCTTATCATGCATCCCTCTCACTGCCTGGTTGTAATCAGTTCTTGGTCTCCCAAGTTCTTGTGAGGTGCTCTGCAGGATGTGAAAAAGGTTGTTACAGATGAATGGCCTTCCCCAAGCTGTGGCTCTGTACAGCCATTTGCACTGCATTGTGAGCCATTGCATATCTGTTGCTTTCACCTCAAGAGACTTTTGGGTTTTAAAATGAAGCTCCAGGACTGCACAAACTGAGTGAACTCAAAGAAGACATAGCCTTTAGTGGTATCTTCAGCATGCACATAAGGTGCTTAAGCAGACAGTCCTCAGTGGTTTGATGGCTGCTCTGATCACCACCTGGAACCTGTATTTGCATTGATTCTGCAGGACACTTTGGGAATTATTCTGTGCATTATAAGTTCTGTGCATTATATCATCCTATTACTTGCTTAGGATTCTCAATGAAATATGCATTAAGTTAAGGAACACAATCAGATGAAACTAAAGATTTCACTGGAAAAATTGACGTATTATAGCAAAAGGGTTTGGAAACTCTCTGGAGCTACAACTCCCTCACTAGTTATGCAGAATTTATGCAGGATTAATAGGTGGAACAAACTATCCACCTTAAGGGAGATATTCACTGTGAGATTCCCTGAAATGAAAATTTCCATTCTGTGATTAACCAAGCAAAAAGGGAAATTATACCTACTAAAATCACCTAAAAGACTGCTCACATGCACACACATATTTACCACACAATAAAACAAAAATGCACCATGAAACCTACAAAACCAGTCCCCACCCCTTAGTTAGCTGAACAAGCAAGTTTGTTTAGCTTTTTGCAGGAATTAATCAATATATACCCTTTACCTGTACTATCATGTCATGTTATCACTGTGTTCTCCAGGACCCTGGTGCACTGCTCTGAGCACCAAAACAGACAGAATGCAGACAAAGAGCATTTTGGTACCATTTGGTACTTGCAGTTCGGCATGTGCCCCACCACTTCATTTAATGCACAATGTCCAACTTTTATTCAGAAAATAATTATTGCTATTCTCATGGACACAGTGTCTAAACATGTCATCAAAAGGTCTTAATTTCAAAATACCTCAGTGAGAAGACAGGGCCTTATTTTACAGTTCCTAGTTAAGCACAAAGGGAGTCACAAGGCTTGCACTGGTGCTGTCTGTCCAGCTCCTGTCTCCAGCAACAAGTGCTTCAGGCTGTCAGAGCCATGTTGGGCTCCTGAGGAAAGGGAGTCTGAGGAAGCTTCTGGAATACACACCCCAGAATGCCAATGATGCCTTCTCCTAATCTGGCCCAAAGTCTGATTTTATCTCAAAATTGTACTTTGCTGATTGCCATCTGAAAGTGAAATTGCTGGACCATCAATGTTAACAATCCCTCAGGGCCCTCTACTACCACTGGGTTGTATAGGAAAAAAGCAGCCACTATTTCAGCCTCATCAATCTGACTGTGACAAAGTCCTCCCAGGCATCCTCAGAAAGGTCTACACAGCAATTAGCGTGTTGTATACACCACTACTGTTTTAAAAATAAAATCAAGTAGAAGGCCTCTGGTCTCCTTCTCCCAGTGCAGGACCAAGCTCAGGGAGAGCGGCAGTGAGGGCAGGTCCTATCCAAGGCAGGGCTCTTCTTCCACCCCATGACTAATGTCGTGTCAAGGCAGCAGAGTGGGCTCACATCTGCACATGGGGCTTCATGTCACTGTCTAAACAGCTGGAAAGTGAACTACAGTGATCACAACGAGTTAGCACATTTGAAGAGTCCCCTAGGTGATTACAAAGACTGTATCTGGACGTTTTCCCAAAGGAGACCCTAAATACCAGTAATGCTGCCTTGGCAGAAGAGCTTGATAAACAAAGGATGGGCAGTTTGCATCAAAGTTCTTAAGTCTTGCATGAAGTCTAAGTACTGAAATTATGTGGGCTGTATCGACCACAGAGCCAAGCAAAAAAGTCAGTCATGAAAACCTGATGTGTTTGAAACAAAGAAAGCCAGTGTTCAGAATGCATGAGCTAATCAGTCATTCAGGGTTTTGGGGAGTTCCTGCTCAGCACAGGGATTCTTTGACTGGTTGCAGATTGTGTTTTACTCTGATTTGCCCGTTTCCTATCATTTTAATTTGGAGACTATCCAAAGCAAAGCACCTGCATATTCTTCTGTCTCTTTTTGAATCCTGGACATGTTCCTGAAAAGATGATTGCACAGAAATGTATACAAATGGTGACAGACCACACCATATGCTGTGGAGGTGATACTGTCTGTGCTTGCTGCCATCCCAAGCAAAATGCTGTGTAATCTCTCCCTTTGCCCAAACTAAGTGGTATCAACCATGTCCTGTGGGACAATTTACAGGAACTGCTGGAATTCTCCACATTACCCTGTCTGCCTTCGAGTCCAGTTTTTCTTCCCAAGGAAGCCCAGGCCCAGGAAGATGATGCACTCCCCATCCTCACCCTCATGTCCTGCCATCACTGGCCAGGCTGGGCATCCAGCCCAGGGCTGGGACACGCTCTCAGGTGCTGTAGCAGAGTCATACCCAGTGTAAATTAAGGATGGGACCAATGTACTTGGTGGCAGAAAATAATTCAATACCAGAGAGAAATTGACCTTTAAAAGTCAGATGGAAGGGCACTGCTACACTTTAAAGAGAAGGATTTGGGGCTAAATGTCATATCAGGAAAAAGACTTCCATTCATCATTCAGGTTCTTTGCTTGAAGAATGTAACAGTATGGACTGATGGATGCAGGAAAGTGAAATATGCAGCAGAGCAGCACCATCTTTGCCTTAGTGGGTAAGGCAAAGGTCTTATCTGCCATATCACAGATCACTAGACTTCCCTTTGCTGTCTTAGTTAAATAAATATGTAATTGTTCTGCACAAAGTGGAACAGCATAAAAAAAAAGACACACATCATATCTCTCTCTCACCTGGAAGCTTGTCTTTAAGGTTAGAGATGTAAATAAATAAAGCTTGTGTGGATTTCTGAGATGATTCACTTTAACTTCTGCAGATAGCCTGATTAAAGCCAGCTGGGTATTTCCACACATAATTGCAGACTCAAACCCCAGATAAATATAAAACACAGACAGGAGTGGGATGGGAGAATCTATCCCTGCCTGTGCTGAGCTAGGAGAAGCAATTTGCTGTGCAGAGCACCAGCTCACTTGGCTCTGGAGTTTGTGTGGTGGTTGAACAAACTCATTTCACCCATCCTAGATGGGCAGTCAGCCTACAGTGTTATCTAGGCTTCTTCCACAAGCAGTGGAGAAAGACAGGGCCCTTTGAAGAGTGACCCACCTACCTACTTGTCATATTGGATAAATGATTCCTTGGCAGCTCCACTCTTCTCTGATTACCAAGAAAGCTGACTGATGAGCTGAGAGTAGTTATCCACCAATTAAATGGCAAACAAGAGGTGACAGGAATTGCAACTTCATGCTTAATTTGATTGTTACAATTTTCAATTAGCATGTGAAGTGTAGGTAACACAATGATCAGGATTAGCATGTTTAATGCTTACACTTCTACTGATATCCAGAACATTATAGATTCCGGCGACGGATAAGATCCCTAAATTCCTTTGAGGCCTTGGATATTGGAATTTGACAAGGAAATTACACACCAAATAATCTTCTTAAAAATTCACACACATAACTGAGATAATGAGATGTTTCCTGCAAAAAGTCCACAAAGTACTAAAGTTTTGTAGAGGAATTATTTACTCAGCACTATTGGTATTATTTTGTAGCCGGATAATTTATTGTGCCTATGCTGCCAAATTGTTTCAATTTGCTACTGATTTCTTGTCATTTCCACTTGGAATACATGAGCAAATGAAAAGAAATTCACATAGGTAAATAAAATTGGAATTAACAAAAATAGTGGTTTGTTGTTGTTAAACACCTTTCATATTTGAGCTGTGGTAGGAAATTAGGTTGGTAAGAACTTGTAACTGGAAAAGTTCTAACATTTTATCTCAGGCCAAACAGTTTATTGCAATTCGTGTGCAGACAAACTTTCATGCCTCAAAAATCAGGGAAAAATATGTAATGGGCTGTGGTAGTTCTCCCCCAGTGCCAGAACAGTAAGCATCCTAATTAAATTTTTGCTTCAAGGAAGGAAGAAAGGAAGGAAGGATTTCTGCCACTGGAGCATAAAACAGATTTTGGCTAGAAAGATGGACAAGATATTCAAAAACCCTCAAGGAATTTGCACACCAAAGTCTCATTAAAGTCAACAAGACTTTGATTTCCAAGTTATTTGTGAAAATTTTCTCTGATGATGCCTACAAGTCTTTCAATATTTATCTTAAACAAGTGCTGACACATCATTCAAAAGCAGATCTGGAGTAGCAACAAGTTTTGGTAACCCCTCAAGACATTTCTAAAGCCTCACCCACAAGAGACACAAAACTTCTGGCATGTCCATATGTCTGGAATTTTCAGTTTGCATCATGCATTTGTCTATTTAGGGTAATTAAGGGCATGCCTCTGTGAGCACAGTACTGCGAGGGAACGGGCGTCTGGATGTGAGCAGAACAGATGCTGTGTGGTGTGTGCCCGTGTGCCCTCGCCCCGCGGCAAACACGGGGCACTGAGGAGGAGCGAGCAACACGTGCTCAGCATTCACACTCCACCTCCCAGCGGCCTCACGGGCACACGGCTCAGGTAGCCACACTGTCAGATTTGTTTCACAAGCCCAGACACCATCACACACTGCCCAAGAATAAACATAACCAGAACACCTTTTGCTAAGCCATCTTTTAACTTGTCCTCCATCACCTCCAACACACTCTTCAAGGATTTTGTGTTTGATGCTCATCCCCACTTAGGCTGGACCTGGCTTGGGGGAAACAAGAAGAAATAGATACTGGGACTGGTTGGCTAAGAGGTTAGCTAGGAGAATCCATGCCCTAGGTTCCTGGAGAGCCAGAATTTAAACATCGTACACATAAAATGCCTAAATGGATATAAAAAAGGAAGCTGTGATGTTGCAGAGACTAGAAACCTGAACAGCAGGCTTATCAGAAAAGCAGTGTGAGATGTTCAGGAATAGCCAGTCGGTTTGCCCTACTAATGAAAAGGCTTTTTCTGGAAAAGTCTCAGATTTGAGAATCCTGGAGTTTGGCCCTGAAGGGTATGGGAACTGGGAGAGCTGTAAATGTGTTAAATATCAACTTCCTAATGACACTTATCATTCAGCTTCTACTTTCCATTCTGAGAATTCAAAGAGAAATGATCTCACCTCGCTAGGGTGTAACTACAACATGCTGCTGCAGCTCAGGTCTCCCTGTTTTTTCCAGTTTTCTCTGGTTAGAGAATCCCATGAGATTGCGATATCTGTGGCCTTAATGGAGCATCCTGGAGATGTCTCTGTGAATTGGGCACCGCCTGCCAACAAGAACTTTTGTCTAACCTCTGGGCCCAGATTCCAAATGAGAAATTCATTCTAATGTCTCAGGAAATTACATCTTCTGACATAGATGAAAGGCATTTCTTCATTGCTTCTGACTATTGTTCATTGCTATTACACAGATCAGGCCACTCCAGCAACCACTTCTAAAACCACTGCTACAAATCCACCTCAGATTTTCTTCTTGCAGATACTAATGGCTTTATGTAGAAAGAAAGAAAGAAAAAAAGCTTTAAAATGCCTTTTTGCTTCTAGTTCAGTCTCAAGAATTTCAAAAGGAAATAACCTGTGAAATCACTGGTAAAGAGGTAAGACTTCTGAATCTGGTATTTAAAAAGGGTTATCCAATAGCTATCCTTCTCTCCTAGAAAACAAGTTTTTATGTGTATTTTAGCTTTTTATGCTAAAGCACATCATTGATACAATGCCAAGACTGGGAATTCCCTACCTGTGCAAACTCCTTATGGCATTTTGGTGTCTGTGCTAAGAGTCTGCACATTCAGTGCTCCTTGGGAGTGCCTGATGGGAGTAATTCTGTTCACTGCTAAACCAGCTTTCTTTTTGCACCTTCAAGCAATGGAAAGAGATTTGCCCTCTGCCTGTGGGCTGAAGACCATGGTTGTGCTTCCAGCACGCACACAATACTGGGAGCACAGTTCTGTGTGATGAATCACTCAGTGGTGGAGATAGTTCCCCAGCCTTTCCTCCCCTTCCTCCACTGCCCTGCTGCTGGCCCAGCACTGCTGCACAGTACAATGGACCTGTGAAACAAGCCTATCAGCAAAGCTAGACCGAGGCTTTAAACCAGTTTATTTCCTAGATCTGCCTCAGAGCTCCACCATGGCTACAGTGGTCCTGGCAGGGAGTGGGAGGAATGGCCACAGGCAGCATCAGGAGCCTCTTCAGCCAGCTCTGCAATCGGAGCATTCATAACGTGGTGGAGTCTGGCTTGCATCTCCCCAAATGCTGACTATGGTCGCTCAAAGAACATAGATGTTTAACTAGATTTAGAAAGGTAATAAAGAATGAAGCCAGCAGGCTGCAAATGGATAGACTGTGCTGTAGATAACAGGCACAGCTAATTCTGGTTTTAAATAACAATAGGGACAGCAGACCCACTGGCAACAGCCAGAGCATTTCTTCAAATTATGCATTCTCTGACTTTTCTTTTGCTACTGGCAGGCCCAACTCTGCAAACTATTTTTAGTAGTGTTACTTTGTCAATGCCCAGCCATGAACTGGGGTCCCACTGTGCTATTCAAACACTTAAATAAAGGCTGGTTTCTGCCCAAAGACTCTGAAATCCAACTTACAAAAATCCCATAGGTTTAAATGGCAGAAAGAATTACATTGGCAGTATGATGGTTTATTGTCTTTTATTACTTATTTTACTAAATATTATTTACTTCATTTGCAGCAGTCGGAGTAGAATGATGAAAAAAATGTTTCCAAGCAAAAGACTGGAACAACTCTGCAGTGCTGCTGGTGAAATAACAAGCCTTTTCAATGAAAGAAACTGTAAGCATTGAACAGCCCAAAATGGCTTCTGCAGAGCCACAGCAGTATTGTATGCAAATATGTAATTTAGTTGTTTTTATGTAACCTGGCTATTTTGTAACCACAGAAGTAGAGATTAGACAAATGGGGCATATGCCATTTCTAAAGAATCTACATGGGAAAAAATGCACTGCAGTTACAGTCCTGATACTTAAAACTAGCTACTCAGAAGACACATTGCCAGCTAACAGCAAATGATTCAGTTTCATTAATGATACTGATTTGGAATAGAATACACACAAATGAGTCTATATACATACATGATCTTAAAACAAATTTTAATGAACAGTGATTATCTTGCTGCTATCGAGTGCTGTTCATCCAGGTGTGCTTTACAAACCAACTGCACAATCACATACTCATTTGCACACGAACAAAGGAGTTTACTGTGTCTATCACTAGACAGCCATCATCTCTGCTGTGACAGCATGAGGTGCTCAGAACCATGCACAGCACTTTAAAGACACTTTTGCACAATAAATGCAAAATATAGACAGGTTTTGTGTCTAGACAGGCTATGTATCTACAGTATCTCAAGCTAAAATGTCATGAGAAACATATATATACATATATCACACAAAATCTACTGATAATGACTATATATATATATATATATATATATATAAATCCCACAAGTGATTAGGACTAAATACCTATATTCTACAAATTCAGCAACTCATCCATACCACCATGCCAAGATATAATTTGCTACTACCTTTAAAGAAGATGACCCCTATTCCCAGAGAGCAGACGGCCTGCTGGACAAGTGACTAGGATATTAGCTCAGGATTGAGTGGCTAATATCTTTACACAACTCCAGTTCATCTGATCCAACATGAGAAACATGTTTTTACTCCCTATTCCGACACTCAGTTTCCAAAACATTTGCAGAAGCCTCTACGAGGCTTTTGGAAAGCTTGATAACTTTTCCCACTAAAACTAAGGCATTCTGACAGCCAAAAGTTTAACTGGATCTCTCCAAATGGTCTTTATAATCTGTGGTAGGGATCTGGATCAATTCTGAAACCAAAGCCCAGGACAAGAAGCACCACTAAAGGTGACAGCAGATGATTGTTTGAAAATATCTGCTCCCCATTACACAACATTAGCTGCTTATATTATGTAACACATGCAACCCAAAGCCTACCTACCACACTTGGTATTTTGGGCTGCTGTACCAGCAAAGGTCTTGCAAATGAAAGTGTGGCCCAGATTCATTCAGCTATTTTTAGACACCTACTGCTGTTAACTATTTATGTCTTGCAGACTACACAGTGCAGAGCTGGGCCCTACCTCGGGTCCCCAGCACCAAACCTGATTGCTCTCAGGAGATCCTTATTGCCAGTTACAGTAGGAACACCAAGAAACCTGGGACATACCTGCAGGTAGATGGGACCTCAAAATCTGATTCTGTGATGCAGAAGAGCAAGGTTTTCACTGAAAGCCTAGTTCAGTTGGAGGGGACCTGTGTTCATCTAATTTAATGGCCTGACCTGTCCAACCATAATCTCAGTTAACATGTGAGAAAATGAACTGTGATCTGTGCTGCATCTACAGAGCTGAGGGGGGAGAAAAGTAACAAAACTATTCTAGATAACCAAGGCTCAATGCATGGCTCTGAAGACACACGGAACAGATTTTTTTGAGTAAGGCAGTGCCATTCTTACATACTAATGTGTAATAGAACACTCTAAAAATGTTTTATAGGAGTTATTGTGAGAGACAGAATTAGTTTAGGAACTTTGCCTTTTGAAGACTGTGACAAGTGCTACAAAGGTGAAAAACAGTCTCCCTGAAATGGAGGTTTCTGATAGTAGCTTGCCTAGTGCTTGCATCTCTGCATGGTAGCAGAACTACTGACTTTGTTGGGAACGACCAAGACTCCCTGCTTAAATACCAAGTCACGATAAATCACTAACTCTAGTGCTGGCTATAAATTGTGGTAACATTTTATTTGAGATTTTGAGGACCAGACAAAGGATTTGGAAGACTGGAATAGAAGTTGTGCCCTGTTGACCAATTTCCCTGTTAATTCCATATAGGTTCCTGTTGGACCTTTCTTTTCTCTAAATAAAAATCTGTGAAGGTCTGATACCAGCTATCTGCCAGCAGTTAAATGTCCTGCTGTGACTGCACAGCAAATTACCTCATTCTAGTGAGACTGGCACTGATGGAGCTCTCTTCACCCAGAGGCACATCCATCCTAAATAGAGAGCAGCTCTCAATCCTCTTAGTTTTTTTGACTTTATAATCTTGGACTTACTATCTCCCCATGCCATAGCACTTGCTTAATGTAAGAAAGGGACAAAATAAACACACAGAACTGTGTTTGTACATATGCAGACACTATGAATGAAGATACAGCAAATTCTCCAGCACCTCTGGGGGATCTAAAAGCATCCCCTGTAACCCTGCTGCATCAAAGAACAGCCAGAATCTGGTTTCTAACGTCATCTGACACCCTTTCTCCGCATTACGTATTTGGAACTGTCTGCAAACTTAATATTGAATGTGAAATCAAATTATGTAAACAGCCATTCTCATTCCAGTAGAAACATCAAATTCAATTTCAAGGTAGGATATCTAGATTGGGGAAGATTCCATTTGTACTTCTAGATGTTTATTCCCCAAAACAAAGGTCTTTTTAATGCTGATGATTTGCCCCAATTAGAGTCACTGATGGCCAAGATGGAAGGGCCAGAAGAAGGACAAAAATATAACATCTGGGCCTATGGCGTGAAGACTACACTTTGTATAGACAATCAAATCTGCCTCTTATTGACACCAGTCTAACTATCTGGATATCTGGATTTTTATCTTGTCTCTCTGTGTTGGCACTGATTACTGTATACACCCACCTTGTCATCTCCAAACAAAAATATTTTTCACTCTTCCAGCTTATCCTTGGTGTGTCACGATGCATGCCAGACTTACCTCTGAAAATCTGTATTTAAATCCTTCTGTTTTGTCTGAGTAACACACAGGAAATTCACTCTTTGATTTCTAGGTAAGACCAAAATGGACTCACAGTAATACTTAACCAGAGACAGTTTATTTAAAAACATACTGTCATCTCCATAACTAGCCCATGCAAGCTAAAGGCTTTAAAAAATACTTCAATTGTTACTAGTGCATCTGAAACCTACTGCCATTTTTTTTTAGGTTGTCTGCCATGTTTTTTAAGTAACTCAGTCTCAAAACAAAATAAAATCCATCACAGGCACCCACAGAACGGTAGTGAAAAAGGATTTCATTTCTGCTTTGGAGAGATGCTTAACTGTGGCAGCCTCCTTTAGTTTCAGGAGAGAGGAAATGAAAAAACCAACCCCAAATATAAAGGAGACCAAGCATAGTTGTATATAGATGTTAAAAAAAAGACTGATGACAACAGAGTTCTATCATTTATCCTTACCTAAAAACATGCAAGTAGACAAATTAAGTAGATGTATGCTCTGAGTATACATTAATGTTGGTATTGCACACCTACAAAATAACTTCCCATTACACACTCCTTAAGCCACTATGAATTTCGTTGGCATCTGCATGCCAGTGGAAGGAATGAAGCAGTTAGTGGTATGAATTGTTGTTAAAACTCTATTTAGAACAATTATATATTTATACTAGCTGAAATTCTTTACTGTCCATAGTCAGCTTTCAGCTCTAAAATCCAAGTCCCTAGGATACATACATAACATACATTTACAGTGTAAGGCTATGGCTGTAAAAAAATATTAAGGAGGAACCCTTGCCAAAGTAGCACTAAATAATTCCTTTCTAGTTAAGGTTAAAATTATGGCTAAGAGAGTAGAAGCTTGCTAATTCACTTTAAGGATTGGGAGACTCAGTGCAAATTACTGAATTTTGCAACTAAGTGAGAAACACATTTAAAAGGCAAGTGTAATTTATCACAAAATGCACTTTGCTCATTTATTTTGACAACTGTTATTTAAATTATTTATGCCCTTCCATCACGTACTAGTAAATGTACTGTAGCCTGTTTTGTAAAAATAGTCAACATGAGACTAGAGTAACAACATCCAGTATTAGCCTTTGCTTGGAGGTGAACAGAAACCAGCATTTTGTGCCTTGCAGGCACAAACAGAGTTTTAGAAAAGGGCGGTCATGGTGGTTCTTGGGTTTTGGGTTTTTTTGTTTAACACAATGCTAAATCTACAGCAGCTACTACTGTTTCAAACATTTGTATTGAAGCTTGAGTGTTCACAGAAGTGGGGCCACTTATTTAAGCATCTTATTTAAGCATCTTATTTAAAGGCTTAATAATGTGAGACTAGGTTTCCCTCATTGGAAACTTTGATTGGTGCCCAGGAGCAAGGTTCTAAATCTGAAACAGTCATAGGAGCTTTGTTTGAGCGGGCTGATGAACATTAGCAAGTACCTAGCTTTGAATTAGTGCATTTCTTTAAAGGAAGAAAAATTTTGCCTTCTCCCTGTTCCTATTTCAAGGCTATCTGAAGGAACAAAGCAGAAAGCCACACCTTCCTCTCCTGAGCAGTGGTTTGAATTTACAAACTTGTATCACAGGCACAAAATCGAAGTAAGTGCACATGAGGAAGGAGAAAAGTTAAAGCAGATTTGGCTCTAGTCATTCCTGGAATCAAGTTATGTCAAGACTGTGAAACACTGAGGGTGTTGGCTGGAGTTGCATCACAGCCAACCTACGCTTCTGAACACCATGTACTCAGGAAACGAGGGAGTTGGGCATCCCATGAGGATTAGCGCAGCAGGCTTGCCAGTGCATGTGCTCCCAGCCATTCTAGCATTCCTGCTATTCTGAAGAAGCAAGGGAAAAAAAACCCCAAACCCCAGCTCCCCACCTGACTAGTAAAAGATTAACAATTGTGAAAGATGCTGGACTGACAGCCTGAATGAGGGATGTGTGGGGTTTGTGAGGGGTTTAGGCATTGGTAACTGCAAGGTACAGTACAGGAGATCTTTGGAAGGGAGCTGGAGAACTTCTAGAGGCTCCTTTCCTCCATAACATAGAGAAATCAGATTCACCAGAGTCTAACATTACTGTTGCATTCACCCACCTAACTTATACCTTAACTAATGATGATTATTAATTACCCTTAATTACATGAGATGCCTGAATTAATGATGGCACTTCTCAATTAGAAGGGTGGTATTTTGGTGCCTCAGCATATGCTACAAATCCAGGCCCTGCAGTATTATCTTCTCACTTACATACACTCATGATTGAAGGTACTGAATATCCTTTCTGTGCAAGGTTAAAAAAATGGCCCTTGAAAATACTTACTGTGAAATCAAAGTTATTTTCTCCTGGAGCTAATAATTAGCAAATGAGCTTTAACATGTGTTTGGGGCTTTAAAATCTACCCCCAGCCTATGGGCATGTAGCTCTGTGCCTTGCAGAAGAGTGCTGACCTCTCTGCAGGACAGAGGGAGATTTTGGGCTTCAGGAAAGCAACAAGCTTTAAAAAGCAGTCACTAAACTGTAATTTAGAGGAAGAGGGAAAAGTGGAAAAAGAGATTTACAGATAATCTCATAAGTCATGTGCATTAGCTTCCAGTATGCTGACTCACCTTTAGCTGTTTAAACGTGTCTCCTTCTACATTTTCTTTGTGGGGTTGGTTTTTTTTCTTGTTGTTGTTGGGGTTTTTTTGGTTTGGTTTTTGTTTGTTTGCTGTTGGGATTTTTTTAAGTTTTGATTTTGGGTTGGTCTTTTTAGCGGTATTAACTCTTCTCTAGTTAATATGGTAAGATGCAGTCAAAGACACTTAAGCCTTCATCCTGATCTCATTCATTCTTTCCATTTTTTTTTCTGCCTCCCTGGATTTGTGAAAACTTAACCAGTTTCCTCTTCAATGTTACCAGTCTGAAGGGCACCCACAGGCAGATAAAACAAATTTATGCCATGCACTCCACCCAGCCTGATCTTCTTGTGTAGAAAGACACTTTGAGAGTAAGCAGGTTTCCAAGCAGGAGAGTTAAATTTAACAGCAGGCGGGTGACTGCAGGATAGCTCTTGGTTCAGACCAGTCAGATGTCCACATCAAACTGAGAGCGTCTTCATGAACAAGCTGCTCAGCAGTGACTCAATTTCTGTTTCATTTACAACAAAAAACCCCTAACAGTTAATGTTCCTCTGCTCACTTCCCATGTGCAAATAAATGCAATTCAGTGATTATTTATTAGATAACGTACACTTCTGTTGTATAAAGTATGAGGGCTGTTTGCTTCTACAGGTGGGATCCTTCCTCTAGGAGCAGGACTGAGTCCTCTTAAACCAGGGCTGAAGGCAGGGTTATTACTAGTGGGGACTATCAGATTAGTCTTGCACCACGGACAGATGTTTTCCTCCAGCTTTAGCTGAAAGCTCACTTTGTAGCCTGAAGCCTGGCGGCCACAGTCACTCTTGTCTTGACACCTGTCACACCAGCCCCCCACAACAAGCCCCAGTTCCCAGAGGCTGCAGCCACTTCCCAAAGCCCTGCTTTGAGCAATAAAAGAGCCACATCAATATTTCTGGAGCATGTGTGTGTGTGCATGCAGAGGATAGCGCTCTTTTAACTCTCAGCTGGATCTCATTAAGATCAGGCTAAGATTGCAGTAGAGAATCTCTAAAACAGCCTAAAAAAAAACCAAAGATATTGTCAACTACTGTTAGCTAATCTGGGACTGTAGCAGTAGTTTTGTGCACCTAACAGCAAATTATTAAACACACTTCAACCATAAATACAAATTGAGAAGCAAATCTTCTTAAGGTCTGCAAAACTCAATCTTTAAATTTTAGGTGCACTTCTATAGTTAAATTACAAAGCACTAAACCTAACATTAACTTGTTCCGGGTAATCTTAAAATAGTAAATTGCTGGATCTAAGCTTCTGGGTGTTCTCAGTTAACTGCTCCTGAAGAAATATAAAAATGGTTTATTACATGTATCATTATAGCAAAACTTTGCCCTGTACTTTTCTCTCCTGGCTGGAGGAGACAAGTTTGGATGTATTATGTGAAACTAAGTAAAAGGACAGGAATCTGAAAGTGTCTGAGCAATCAAAGGTCTTGAGGTAAACTCCATACGGCCTTTTCCAGGACTGTGCAGGTTTGTCTCTTGCAAGACCAGTTGTCTTGCACACACATACACACATACATGTGTATATATATGTATATACATGTGTATGTATATATATATAATGCATGCCTATATGTATACCCACAATTACATATGTAGAGATAAATAACTCAGCAGAAAAGGAACTTTCAGAGCACATTAAAAATAGAAGCTCTTGTGCACACACAAAATTACTTTTCAAAGTATTCCCTTTTCCCTATATTTCTACCATCACTTTGTCTATCAACAGTTTTATCTTTGTCTAAAATTTGAAACTGTGATCTTGATGATACACATGATAAAATACACTGCCATAGATCACAGAATATTGACAATATTGTCAATCTTGGCAGAAGATGAGAGTCAGACTTCTCTCCACAAAACCATAAGGCTGGGTGAAAAATCAATCTGAGAGATTGACCTGCTTTCTGATTTTTCAGTTGTTACCAGTCACATTTCCAAGCTCTTCTCTCCAGACCATGAAGGGCCAAAAACTTCTTTTTTATTGCTTAATGAAAGCTGAAAACTCGTAATTTCACATGACTTCAGAAGCAGTGGCTCAAAGAGAAATAACAAATATTGTCACAGTCATGATAAACCATACGATTGGTCACAGTTTTAAGATTTTGAGGGTTGAAGTCCTACCTTCAGCAGCAAGTCATGCAGACAGACTATTAAGCAAGTCAAGAGATGTAAAAAAAATCTGGAAACTATCTTTTTCATAAGAGAAAAGAGAGAATATTGCTGTTCTATAAAGAACTTCAATACTGCATGGATATTTTATAAACTTTTCTGCAGGGAATGCGGCAATCACAATTTATTTTCAAATTCACCTCCTTTAACCCAGTACATGTAGAAATATTTTCAGGTAGGAGATTTGTCTTGGAGGAAGTAAGGCATCTGATATCCCCTGCTCTTCTATGGAATCAGATGTAGTTCCTCATTCTTGATTGCATTTGCTACTGTATTGCAACATTTTATGATTAAGTCATTAAACTTTACAATATTTAAACTGCTGTTCTGATTACAGAGTTTAAATTTTGTGGAGAGTAGAGGGGTTACTTTCAAAAGCACTTGGCTTAATTTCTCTTCCACTGTAATACATGACTGATTCAGAGATGTAACACAGGAATACCAGGTATTTAGAACAAATAAAATATTAACCCCCTTCTATTTGCCCTCCAGTGCTTTTTCCACTGTTTTCCAGCCTATTGATTTTCTTGATCCTTTTAAAATTTCCTCTCACAAAGTGAAAATTTGGACAAAAGATTTGCAATATGAAAACAAGAAGAGTCATTCCCATGGTTATGCAGTGCAAAATTTACAAAAAAGTCAATACTTCTGAAATATCTGCAGACATTTCTGTTTACAAAAATGACTTTCATGGTCAAGACTGGTTGTGGAAAAGTACCATGTTTCTCTGACAGACTATTTTAGTATTGAAGGCAGAATTTACAGTATTAAAAAGGAAGTGAAACCATAACAGGCTAGACATGTTCAGACTCCCCTTCAAAACTGCTATCTAGAGAAAGAGTCATATGTTCATTTACAGCTAGGCTTGGATTAAGGGGTGGATCTGAAAGCAGAAAAATAAAATCACAACTAATGTCCGAAAATTAACTTCTCATCTCAGAGAAAAATTAAAAGAATTTCACTATGTATGTGTGAAAGTTTTTGTACACTATACATGTATACAGTGTACATGTATACACTATATACATTTATATACACTAACTACGTATAACAGTGTTTGCTCAGTTGAGCAAGAGTAATTATGAAAATGATAAAATTTTAGAAAATATGAAATATCTAATTATTAAAAAGTTTTTTTCTAAAACCTATTTTATGATGATATAAAGACCTTGTTTCCTGAAATGCACCAACAGCTTTACATTCTTTTACATAGGAAATAATGCATTCAAACACTTGTTCAGCAGACTGCAATTTCAGGGACAACAAAAGACAAAAACCATTCAAGAAAGAACTTTGGATCCATTCAATTCTCCACAGCCTGTGCCAGGTCTGGCCAAAAAGGGCAAGAGATGTCTAAAACATATTGATCTCAACCTATGAGAATCATAGAATCATTGAATGGTTTGGGTTGGAAAGGACTTTGAAAGATCATCTGGTTTCAACCTCCTGCCATGGGCAGGGAATCTTCCACTAGAGCAGACTGCTCATGGTAGCATCCTTGGACACTGCTAGGGTTGGAGCATCCACAATTTCTCTGAACAACCTATTCCAGTGTCTCACCACCCTCACAGTCAAGAATTTCTTCCTAGTAGAATCTGAATTATTCCCTGTATTTCAGTGAACAGAAATAAAGTTAAACAAACTAAATGCTAAACCACATAAAATTTCAAACCTTAAAAGAAAATACTCAGTTGCTTTTGCCTAGAGATTGCATAACTCATTTAATTAAAAACTCATAGCATAAGAAGAGCTTGATCTGAATATGAGGTTGCACATTTGCACGAGAATTTACTTTTTGTAGTATCAAGATATTTTCCCTTTCTTCATTATCCTTTGACAAAATGACACCAGGCAGCATTTCACAGGCACTGCAGGTGAGGTTATTTGCCATTTGCCAAACCCACTTGCATAAACCGCTCCTAGGGCTTCTTGTTTTCACCAGATGGTGTTAGGGTGGGATTGGTGGCGGGCACCAAACCTGCCTATTTCTGTACTGATCCTTTCTGAAAGACTTGCTGACAGCAACATGTGAAAAGAAGAGCTGTGAAGTCGTGCCTCCTGTGCGTGAACTGGGTTTTTCACAGCATCAGTCAACTGTCTGGAAAAGATAGCCATCCCCCGTATGCTCCCTGTCTCCTTCCCCGAGCCACTTCCAAACAGTTAAAAACAAGTCCTGACACCAGCCAACTTTTTTTTTAATATATATTATCATGCCAAGAAATCTTGATTCTTTGGGCTTTGTGTTACATTCCAAAACAATATACAGCAACATTGGTTCTGGGACAGTGAGCTGTGCATGCATTCTTTCATTTACAACAGACTTGATACATAAAGATTCATCATAGATTTTGTTTCAAAAAGAAAACATAACTGAAAACACAACTGGCTTGGACTTGCTGTGCAATTTTTGGGAGGACTGTAAACAGAAGGTGACATAAGATAGAAATCTGATTTTGACTGAAATTTTTCAGGACAGGCAAAAGTAAGCTTTTCATGAGGCATCATGCCATCATCCTAGATTAACTTTTAGTTAAAATGAAGGCTTACTGAGAGTATTAGTGATTTTTAGCCATTTCATCATGTGAGCTTCCTTAAGTAGCAGACACTCCTTCATCACACTTTCAGAAGGCAAACTACTGAGTGCATTTGGGCAAGTCTTAAGAAGGGACACCTTTCAGTCCTGCCAAACAGTTTCTCGGAGGGTATATATTCTCAGAAAAAATATCTGTTCCAATTCTGATCTAACATATTTAAAGCTTTAATAGCATACAATGTTTATGTATCTTAGTATTTTTGATAATAATGATCTTAAATATTGAGCAGATGCTTATTCATAACTCTTTTGACTCATTTTCTCTCCTTTTTTTTGTCTTTTCCTCTACATTGCAATTCAGTTAATCTGTTTTCAAACTACAGTTAAGCTGAAAACACACGAAGAAAAACCTGCCTGTACTTGCTTGATACTATTTTGCAGTTAAGGTTAAAAACAATGAGAGGTCTTCATTGTATGCACAACACCTTCACTTGGACTGAACATGTCAGACTGCCTTCAAGCACTGGCTGTGAATGCCAGGAAAGCTGTAACGTCGAGATTGCAGTTTTTGGGCAAGATGCAGTACATGTGGCTTATCTGGATATGAACATGTATCAGCTAAAAAGCGTTCTTTAAGAAAAAGCTTTCAGAAAGAGGAGGTGAAAATTAGGTACCCAACCACACTATTTTTGCATCTAAAAATGACCCAGCATTAACAAGGATGGATCACTCCCACATTCCACCTCATGGAATGGCACCCACAGACTTCCAGCATTTGGAGGCTTAGGCTTCTTAATCAGAAACTTTCATCTGACTGTGAGAGCCAAATGTTGGCGGTTCAGCAAATGAGTTCCTGGTCTGCCAGTCTAAAGAATGACAAGGTTTAACCTTATCATGGGAAACAAATGGATCCTTTCATCTTATCAAACATTCAGTGTATTATGTCCACCTTTCCTTAGGAAACAAACGAGTCTCACAACCTGTTGATTTAATGTCAGTCCCATGAACTTCAGCAAAGGAAAGCACAAAATCCTGCCTCCAGGGAGGAATAACGCCATGCACCATGACACAACTCAGGCAAATGGCAGCAAAGCAGCTTTGCAGAAATGGCCCTGGGAGATCTGGTGGACAGCAAGCTGACCATGAGCCAGCATCAGCCCCGTGCAGTGAAGGTGGCCAGCAGCCTCCCAGGCTGCATAGGGCAGCATCGCCAGCAGGATAAGGGAGGTCATCCTTCCCTTTGCTCAGCACCAGTGACATACCAAGCTCAGGAATGCTGTGTCCAGGGCTGGGCTCCACAGTACTAAAGAGACAGGGACTTTGTGGAGCAAGTCCAGTAAAAGGCGACAAAGATGATGAAGGGACTGGAGCTCTGTCATACAAGGAGAGACTGAGAGCTGTGCTTGTTCAGCTCTGATGAAGACTTGGGGGAACATGTGCCAGTGTGTAAACATCTGATGAAAGAAGGAAAGAAAATGGACCCAGGCTCCTTTAGGCAGCACCCAGTGACAGGTCAAAGGGCAATGGGCATGAATCTGACTGAGGGGAAATTCTATTAAAACATAAGAAGAGACCTTTTCCCTATGCTGGTAATCAAACACCGGAACAGATTGTCTGAACTGGTTATGCAGTCTGTATGCTTGGAAATATTTAATATCTGAATGGGCATAGTCCTGAGTACTCTGCTCTAGTGGTCCATGTTTTGTGCAGGAGGCTTGGAATAGACAATCTCAAGAGATCCCTTCCCACCTCAGCCATTCTCATTTGCAACTGTTTTTTCTGACAATGCAAATTAGTTTAAGATTTGTAGCTGTACTTTACTCAAAAGCCTCTAATTTTCTAAGTAAAACAGTGTGATACTTTAGGACTAATGCAGAAATGCATTTAATGCAAACTCAGCTCATAAGGTACCCTATTGTGAGCTCATGGTTGTACAGTTTGCTCAAGTCCTTATTCTTTGTGTACCATGCTTCAATTTCATCATCTAGGGAGTGTAGTCCTCCAATTCAGCATTTTGTCCTCAATGTACGGATCTGAAACTGCTTAGAAATGTCTTCAGATCAAATTCAGAAAGAGAACTTACAAATCCTATGAGACCTCTAGGAGGCTTAGGACAAGTCCTGAGACAAAGATGGCCAAGAGTCAGCGTGCCAATGTGGAAGACATGACCAGAACTACAACCCAGCCCCTGCAAAAGCTTGCATACAAATTTGTTTTTGTCCTTATCACACACAAATATACGCACAAATGCTACAGTTAAGTGCTTTTTCTTGTGTGTGTTATGTAGCCCCTCACTGTCCTGCAGCACTGTTTCTGTGCATTATTCCATGACCACAGAGTTTAGAAACATCCTGCAACTGTGAATATAAATGAAATCCCACCTTGACCAGTGAAACATCCTCTCATCTCAGTAAAATTTTGTTTTGGCTTAAATTCTGAGTGAATGCTCAATAATTTTTTTTTTTGATTCATGTCTTACTAATATTCAGGAAAAAACATCTTTTATGTACAAATCCTTTTTTCTAATTCACTTTATTTAAAAAATGAGCAAATAATTTTTCATGTTTGATGCAAACTCTCAAAAATGCAGATTTTTACAATAGCACTAAAAGCAACTTCATAATTAAGTCCTTTCCAAAATAACCTTACATCTAGAAATTTGCCTTTATGTTAAATGATACTAAAACAATAAATGGATTTAATTCCTACTGATTCAGTATTCAACTATCAGCTGAAAAATGAACTTCAAAAAACTAATGTTAGTCCTAGTATTTGTGGTTAAAATAAAAACTTTTACTCTACAAGTGTAATGAATGTGGCTAAACAGCTGCTACAGCCACTGCTGGAGGAAAAAAACCAATTTAATAAGGAGTAAAATGATAATTATCCGACATCCTGATTCATTTTAAGATATGGCATCTTCAAGCAACAGAACACCCATACTTCCTTTAATTGATAACTGAAAACATTTCCTTGGGCTAACTAAATATCTAGTTGACTGAATTTTCATTTTAAAAAAATGGTGATATGATCCCCTGGGGAGAATGTTCTTCAATTATAAACAGCCATGTTTCATTTTATATTCTCCTCTCATACCTTCTTGTGAAGCCCACATTAAGTTCATGCCATAAATCTCTTCAGAAGCAGGCAGTATTTACTATCATTCATACTTTTTCCAGAGCAAGAATAAATAAGAAGCCATTCTCCACATCTGGACAGCATCACATGCTATGTATCACTAGCACTACTAAAGCTCCAATCTACCCTCAACCATTTTCCCCTATAAAGGGCATCAGCCATATTTCATACTTCACAGTGAATGTGTTTGTTCTGCATGTTCTAAAAAGCTGGTAGAGGAAAGGCTCTCAGCAGATGACCTCCCATTATGCCACTGGCATAGGAAAGAGAAAGTAGGGCCAGGAGATTTATAGCAAATTATGATAATTGTTTTAGCTCCTGTCTCATTCCTCAAGTGGTTTTTTTGTGGGTGTAGAAGGAAGGTAGTAAAGGTAGAAGAATTAAGCTGAATGATCTCTCTCTGCCTCATTTTACCTGTATGCTACTCTGTCAGTTATTGCTACTGCTGCCTCCCTTCTTAAATTCCAGTTTAGTTGTGCAGCTCTCTAAGTGACAGCATTTGGTGTCAGCTTTATCAGTGCAGATCCTGATGATCTATTAATCCATATGCTGTCAACACTGAAATTTATCGTTCACTCTCTGACCACATCATACATTTTCTGCCTGCCACCTGCTCCTCTTCCACTCCTACTGCCCAGTGATTTCCTTCTGCACTCCAAATGTTACTGTGGGGGCCATCATCTTTATATACCTCTGACAGCTCTGCCCTCGTATGCTCAGCACTTCAGCCTATCCCTGACTTTCCCACATGGAGATGCCCTTCTGACCTAGGCAAAACGTGTCCAGAAAAGACCTTTCAACTTAAACACACTCATTTTATCCTGGCTTGCTTGTCCCCAGTCAGAAACTCATGATCTGAATGGAGAGAGCACCTACAACTGCCCAGTGCCAGGGTATTTTTTAACATTAGCCATCACTCCTGTTGATCAATACCATTTAATAACAGCCAGGCAGATGGCAACTGCCATTTCTCCGGCTGCTGCTTCTGAGTAGGTCCCTGGGTGGAGCAACTCCATGCCCAGGGTACAACTCTTCTTTCCCCAGTTCTCATTCACCTGATTCCCTTCAAGCTGCAGACTCGCTTCAGCTGCCATCTACTGATTTGTTAGTCACTGAAGCTGAGAGCCCCCGGACTGGTGCTGCAGACACCTGTGTAGCAGCTAACCCTACTGTAGAAGGAAAGGACAGCTGACACCTGGGTGACATTTGTGTACTATGGGGAGAACTGGAAGCAGAGCAGAAAGAGGCAATATGGACCAGTTCAGAAGAGGGACAAGAAATGGAAAGGTGAAGAAAGCAAAGCAGGAAGAAAATTTATCATGTTACCTATCATAACAAAATAGCTGATTAGTTCCGTAAACCTTTGAACAATAGACTTTGGGAGCAAAGCCAAGCGATAAATTCATACTATCCTTTGTGTTGATCTATGCCTAAGATGAACTGTATCACCACAGCTCAGTTTATAAAATAGGGCAGAAGCATGTTATAAAATGCCCACAATTATCCTGTTCAGTTTTGGGCCCCCTACTACCAGAAAGACATTGATGGGTTGGAGCTTGTCCAGAGAACAATGGAGCTGGTGAGGGGGCTGGAGCACAAGTTTTATTCGGAGCAGCTGCACGAGCTGGGGCTGTTTAACCTGGAGAAAGAAGGCTTAGGGGTGACCATATCTCTCTATAAAGCCCCCTGAATGGAGGCTGTAGCCAGGTAGGGGTGAGTCTCTCCTTCCAAGCAGCAAATGATAGGGCAAGAGGAAACAGTCTCAAGTTGCACCAGGAGAAGTTTAGACTGGATGTTAGGAAAAAATTTCTTCACAGAAAGGGCTCTCAAGCTTTGAAACAAGCTTTTCAGGACAGTGGTGAAGTGACTATCCCTAGACGTGTTTAAAGATGTGTAGATGTGACACTTAAGGACATGGTTTAGTGGTGGACTGGGCAGTGCTGTGTTAAGGGTAGGACTTTACAACCTTAAATTTTTTTCCAACCTAAACAATCCTGATTCTATAATTATTCCTCTCTGATGGCCAACCTGAGGGGCCCACTGGAGCATCCTATGATGCTCTGCTACTTGGACTTTCTCTATACATAAACTGAAGTTTTTGCTTCTACTAAAAGAAGGAAATGAGAGCTGAGAAGTACCCAGACCCAAGTGCTGGAAAGCAGCACCGGATTCCACAGTATAAATGCAATATGGATATCAACACTGTTATTAGTAGGCAGAGAAGTTCATATCAATGGATCACATAGCACTAAAATAAGCAAAACAGTAATTAATAGACAATTAACAGACAACTCCTGTTTACTTCAAGCTGCTTGTGGAGCTTTCAAACATGCTTTTTGGCATGGGCTTGATTACAAAATTTCAGCTGAAATTTAACCCAGTAATATTTGCAAATCATATATTCAAACCATAAACCCATTTAAAATCTAACATCAGTCTTTGTCCTTCCCATACACTTTGATATTCAGATCCTTTAATCTCTGCTATGAAGCCTCCTAGGACGTGCCCTTACAGATTTACTTTCAATACAGTGAATAGTTATTTACTGACTGTTTCCAGGCCACCATTCAATCCCCTTAGGAAAGGTTTCATTTAGCCAACAGCAGCTCTCCACAGAGCAGAACAACCAAGAGGTCAGTGGCTACCTTCCTTTCTTCCACAATAGAGAGCAAGAGACATTTCTGGTGTGTGGCTCATCTCATTCCATCTGGAGGTAGACATTTAAACTAGGCAAGATGTGGGTCATATCATTAGGTCAACAGTTAGGAGAGAAGGGCTCAAACTTATTCTTTACAAGCTCAAACATTCTTCCCTGTGCCTTGGCCAAGCTGTCCCTAGGGGTAAGAGTTTCAGAAACCATTTACTAGAAAATACAGGGCATGCAGGAGGAATTTAGGCTGTCTCTGTCTGGGCTTTTCAAGTGTAACACATCACTAACCACATAACACAAAACTGTAATAAAATCCAATCTCTTAATCAAGTTTTTGTCAAAAATGTAGTGGCATTGTTGCAACCATTACAGTCACCTTTGCTTGTAGTAGAAAAAATAAGTTATTTTTACAAGGTCCTGGAATTATCCAATACCCTCCAGTCATCCATTTTGCGCCAACCAGCTGCACAGATGTTGATTAAGAAAAAAAACCAGTGACAAACTTATGTCTCTGGAACACAAGAGCAGATCCTTTAAAACACTTATAATGTACTTCATTTGACAGAGGCACTGCTGCCATTCAGACCTACTTGTTCAGCCACCCTGGCCCACGGCAGCTCCTACCCAGAACCTCATGGAGTATTCAGAACATCTGCTGCTGGCACAGGGGAGCATGGGACTGCATGCCCTCACCCTCCCTGCTCTAACAGGATCTATCAGTCAGATCATGCTGACTATCCCTTCTCCAAAGGTTTTCCTGAGTGTGGGAAAGGAAGCTCTTAGTTCTGGATATTGCCATTAATTTATATGCAGAAGGTAACTATTTTTGTTAGTAGTCTTCTGCACCTGTGCCCAGCATGTTGGATGGGTGAATTTTAAATGAATTACATTTTGCATACTCACTCCTTTTGTGATTTTATTATGCAAATAATGTTCATCTTTTCACCTCTGAAACCATCCACATGCCACAATTTCAAAGTCAGACGAATTTATAAATATGCTGAGAAAGGCAGATCTTTTTTAAGAACTCAATACAATAAGAACTGATTTCTGTTACTTTGTAATCTGGAGGATAAATGGGAGAGCCCATTGTTTTCACGTGGTTTTTCTCTTTCAGAAAATAGAAGTTTAATTGTAATTTTTATCTATGGTTATATTCTATTCTCTCCAGATTTTTGCAGGTCATCTTAAATCCTGCCTGTTCAACTGGCTGTGGGTATTTTATGATTTTCTGAGACACAGACTGCAATTCTGAAAGCAAAACCCACAATAATTTCTTGAGGCGGTTGGGGATGGATGAATTCCCAAGGTAAGGGGGGCCAGGTGGAGGAGCAGGAGAGGAGGACAATGCAGAGGACAGCAAGAGGGAGAGCTGGCAGCTTTCTGAACGTTTGGATTGCTCTCCAGAGGTTGCCCTGGAAATCAGCAGTTTGCAGCAGGATGTATTGAAAAGATATTGAGTGCGTAATCCTCAGCTCCTTCACAAATACTGATCCACAGCTGGGTCACATCAGCTGTGCAGAGCAGAAGCAGTAGTAACAGATGTCACCAGTACAGAAATATGTTGGCTTTTTAAGCCTTGGCTTTTGCAGAGGCAGACACAGACTGGTCCCACACGTCATGCTCATTTTTGACTCCCTGTGAGGTTTGAGTGGAGAGGGACTCCCTTCACCACTCATTTTATCTACGGGTTCAAATGGCAGAACCAGGTTTCTCAATATCTGGGACCATACTGCTTAACTGCAGGCATTTATTAAAGGCTTTTGAAGCAGATTAAGACTGCTTATTTATCACTCAGAGCGAGGGTCGGTCATTCTTGGCTAGAAAATTATGAATATTACTCAATGCTTTCTTGACCTTAGTTTCAAGAATTAAGTTAGTCAGCTGTCTTGGTTGACTGAATACAGTCCTGCTGTAGAGGAGTTGGTCCAGTTCCAACTTTAGAAACTCTTGGAGGATGATTTTCTATTTTATTGGTTTCATGTAGTTTTTACATTTGAGCCTCTGTTTTCAGCCTAACTAGGAGAGTCAGTAGTCAAAATTTATGGTTAGAAGTATTTTCTTCATTACTGTCTTCAGTTAATACTTTAGCTTATTTTCTCTAATGAGTGCCCTGTCACCTCTGTATTATGCAACACTTCTTTGGTGCATCCAAACCAACCAGTAACTACGAATCCCAAAGACACCCACTCTAATGATGAATCCAACAGATCAGATATATACAGAAATAATTCAAAGGAATCATTAGCAATCTTAGCTTGCACAAAAAATAAAAAAAGAAACAATAATAAAAAAGTGTATTTGATCTGTTCACATTTAGCATCAATTATAGAGATAATGTAAAGTCGACAGATTTCAAATTTTAATTACCTTTAAATTTGCATAGTGGTTTACTAAATGCCTTTTTGTTTAAGTCTGTTTAATATAGTGTTTAATTAAATCTCATTCTAGGTCAAAGTAATTTAATTAAAAATCCTATTGTCTGTAGATCCTTCATAAAACAGCATTGAGCACACCCTGTGTTCAGAAGCTCATGTGATCATCCACAAAGTTGCTTCCTCACTCAGGAACAAGCTGATTACTTAGACACCTCAGTTACTAGAAATGGGGCAACAGCTTTGCCATTGGTAAATCTCAATGCAAAATACAGCTGTCCCACAGGTTAGCTCTTCTCTACAGAGTGGCTGCTGTGGTGTAAGTGGGATACCACATGAAAGCCCAGGATACATATTCTTCTCTGAGAAGGGGTGAAGGGATACAGTGCTTTAAATTGTACTCCAAAGGATTTTACTACAGAACATTGAAAAAATCCCAAACACATACATTCCTCTTCTCCAGGGTGCACCTAACATGAAGCTTGTAGCATTAGAGTGTCTTTAGATACCTGTACCAGGCCCAAAGGATGTAAAATTTGATGAACAACAATTCAGTAATCAGTTTAACAGTTCAAACAGTGCTCTGCCAAGGACCTGAGCAATCTTGTGCAGATTAAAAACATATTTAAGTCTTGGCAGTATTTCTCTCTTAGCCTTACAATATTTTTCATTTCCAAATGGAAATTTATCAAAGCTCATGGCTATCTTGAGAAACAGGGTCGATCCATCAACTGTGTGTGTTGTAGCACTTCACATATTCTCCTGGTCCTGCTTTCCCTCCATTCAAAAGGATGCCATGGCGACTATTTTCTGTTTCCTTGCTTTGATGATAATGGATTCATATTTGCAACAGCAGACTCAGAAATGTCTGAAGACTCTCAAGGTCCTTCTGAATGGAGCCTATCTTTACCTATAATTTCTTATTTATTATCAAGCTATTGATCCTAACTCTGACAGAGATACCTGCCTCTACTACCCAGTCAAAGAAGTCTTAATCAGACAAGCAGATTTTCTCCCAAGAGGCTCCCACTTCTGGGTAGTTTGTTCATAACACCTGTGAGGCCACAACTTACTGTCTTCTTGAAAAGCTTGGAAGAAATCTAGAAACATTTCCCTTTAGCATGATGCCTACAAAAAACCTGACAGATTTGTTGGGATGATGGCTTACCTTAAAAGAGAGAGATACTCTCTTATTTTTTTCCCATTTGTTTCATTTACTTGCTGATTTCTGACATAACTAGCATGCAATCTTTTGCAGTCTTTGTAGTACATACTCATAAAGCACTGAATGCAGGAGGGCCCACAAGGAGGGCTTCTGAAATGCTGTCATAATATAAATAAGCACAAAGAAGTAACAACAGAATGTGAAAAGGATTAATTTTACCCTCTGCTTTCATCAGTGGGAAAAAGAGGATTCTAATATCCAGACAAAATAACCACTGCATACTGCACACAGGCTACATGTACCAGTTAATGTGCTAAAGGATTTTACAGGATACCTGATTACCTTCACAGGGAATCAGTTGCCTATCTGCAGAGGAGTTTCACACTTCATGATGACACCACAAAAGAGAGTCCAAGCTGAAGCACAGTTAGGTACCTTCACATCTGATATGCCACATTCTTGGCTCCTTCCCTGCAGCTCCCTCCACTGGGGGTGGGGACACAGGTATCCCAAAAGGTCACTCAGCTTCACATCTGGATTCATGCTCTTCAGTTCAAGATTGTTTAGAAGCACAGGCCAAGGATATTTTCATGAGTGGCACTGTCACACAAGCCATCTCTCTTCTTTATTTATCCTATTCTAAAACTACCTAAAATATACCAAAGGAAGGAAAATATACACTTAGTAAGGCAGACTAGGAAGTTTTGAAGAAGCATGGTTACTATTTCATTTTCAGAGGTATGAAGCCCCCAGAAGCTCTTTGCAGGGCTCGACTCTCAAAATAAACCTTGAAGTATTTAACACTGATCTTTTGACACCTGTGGGTACCTTGAGGAAACCAGGCTACCCCAGGGAACATGTGTACTAAAGCAGTCACTATTTTTTGTAGGCTATGGGGCCATGTGCAGCTGCTTATTTAAGGCAAGCTTTGAACTGTAAATGAGATGCAGAGATAGAAAACCTTGCAACACTGTGGCAAATTATGTAAATAACACACACAAGGAAGCACCCTCAAACAGTGATCTTGTATTCTCTCTAACTTTATATAGGTGTGGATTCTAACTAAACAAACAACGTTTATCTTGTGTTGTTATTTGGAGAGAGAACCCAGTGGGAACTCTGCTTCTCTGAATCAAGTCCTAGATCTTTTTAGCTTAAAATCTCCATCACTCACATCCCTGGACACTCTTGCTTTCACCTGCAAAATTTAACCCTTATTTCTGCTGTATCTTTCCAGATCCCAAGGCAATTGGTTACTAGGCAACCACCCCCTATTTTCCCTGGGCTTGCTTTTAATTGAAGCCTGTGCTAAATAACATCACAAAAGAGGAAAGGCGCATTCTAACTGTGAATAGCCATTACTAAAGTCATGGGGGAGAGCTTTGGTATGAGGGGGATGGGTAGAGGAAGGCAGTCCCCTCCCTAAACTGTCTTCTTACCACCACAAAACAAGTGCTAAATACACAAAGGAAGAACTTTTGCATATTTGTCTTCCGAGCACAAAAAGAGGCCCACATGAAGTGAGGTCTGTGATGGCTGGTGACCTGCTCCAGGGTTATCCCATCACTCCTTCTGCCCACTTGCCCATTTATCATCCACTCCACGTGACAGAGCCCTCTGTGGATGGAGGGAACCACTGAACTGCCCATCCTTCCTCTGGGAAGAGACCAACACCTGTTTCACCACAGACAGAACCTGCAGCTGATCTACTCTGTCTGCCTCCAGAACAACAGGATACTGTGGACCTTGGGGAAGAAAATGAATTGACAGTGCTGCTGGTGTTATAGGGGTAAGCAATTCCACCACTGGAGTCTGGATCAGTTTGACAGCAAGTATTTTAGCACAGATTTTCAAAGAAGGCCATTCCAGCCTGCACCATTCCCATACGCATACACTGTGCATGCAGCAGGGTGCTCTGGAAAGAGAGCTGGAATTTTTGCAGCTATTCCTGCAAGCTCAAATATGAAAGGTGCCACCTTTCAGAAAGTACAGTCCTTCTGCTTTCAGCAGTACTAACTCTCCGAGGCAGGTGGGAACATGGACCAGAAACCCTACAGTCCCACACTCCAAATGGAACATGAACAAGTCTGTGTGCATGCAGGAGGTGAGAACACACTTGGATAATGCAAAGCTTGCTAATGATGAATGTTTCAGTACACAAACTCCCTAAGGCTTTAGTAGCCATTAGTCTTTACAGAGACTATTTTCTGCCTAGATCAACTCATTAAATCAGTTCTCTACACTGCTCTATGAGTTCCAAAAGAGGAGTTAGAAACCTGCAAGAGGCTGGACAGACAAGCTGCAGCAGTGTCCACCAGATGACATTAAACTGCTAAAGAAACACATCAAAAATGAAACAAATCTACTAAATATCCCCACTGTTGTGTTAAATGGGGATCATGCTGCCACCATAGACATGTCCATGGCAGCAGGGGCACAGCACTTGAAAGCAGATGCTGACTAGACCTGCTCCAAGCCTGGCTTCACAGATAAATTTATGTAACATTCACAGCAAAGGAAACAAAAAATAAATCTATCAGTTTCCTATTTTATGCGTGGAGAATGAATGATGCAACTGACTTTTAGGAAGTGTTTAACCAGAGAAACGACTGAACTAAGTATTGGGCAAAGGAATAGTGGTACCAAACACTTTCATAAACTGAGAGCTGTGGAGCAAGCTCTTCTCTTCTAAAGAAGGCTCTGCCTCTTCATTCCCTTCAAGCCAAATTCTTGTCCAAACAAGTTCAGCCAGGCTGCAGAGATAGATTTCACAGGCTGCCTTCATCCCATGAAACTGAAAGTATTTAAATAAATTACTTCATAAATGTAGAACCTGATTACTTTATATTTACTGGAAGAATAGTACTGCCTCAAATGTGAACTGCCTTCTGGAAGCCTGTCCAAATTAGTGGATATAAAAGAGTTTCTTGACTCCCTACTCCAGATGTGAAATTCACAGCTGCTGGGAAAACCCCAGGCTGTACTATGCTATGGCTGTGCATATCCAGCACCAAGAAAACAGTTTTCCATTGTGCCTCATTTGCTTGTCTGTTCCAAGAGAGATTTTCCTAAGTGATAAGAATGAAATACTTTACTTAAGATCATCAAGAACTCAGAATTAGTTTGTGCTACCTGAAATAGCACTGCTTTTACACTTCCTTTATACCTCATCCTGACTTGTGACACATATCTTCATGATGTCCCCTGCCAGACAGCTAAGACTTGGTCCAGAAGCTCCCAATGAATAATTGGTAAGACTATATCTTAAAGAGAATTACTTCTTCTAATTAAATTATGTGTTTGACATCTTTATATATGTTTTGTGAGATGATAAATACATTTTCACCAGGTTTCCACTGATGCCATATGGTGGCTCACAAAAAACAAAACAAATTAGGTGTAATGAGACTCATAAAACAAAATAACTAACAAATTGAATAAATAAACATTATAAACATAGCTAACATAATAACAATAATGATAATAATAATAAAGGAAGACTTGCTATTAAATCTTACAATTTGCAAGATGATGTTCAGGTGGTGAAGATACTGTGTACCTTTCTCTGGTATTTCTGGTAGATGGCCAGGAATGCCTCTGCCCTTGTCAAAGGAACCAGTGGACTTGTGAAGAGAAACAGTCCCAGGAACATTTCAAATATGAATAAATGGCAGAACAGAAACACCTTTCGCAAAAACAGATTCAAGCAAAACATCCTTAAAAGTGGGAAAAAATGTGGGAGATGCTGGCTGATGGACATAGTAATCCTGACCTAGAATCAGGTAACACCTTCAGATGGTCAGGTGACTGGGAAGTCAAAGGTGCCAGGCCAGAAGTCCAGCTGTAGGGTGAAAGAGCTACAGGCAGCAAATGGGAAGAAGGTTCAGATAGTTGCTGACTGTCCTCTCTTCTCTTGAAAGGGAAGGAGGGTCAGAATATGGCTTGATGCAACAGAAAAAAACCCAAACAACCCTGACTAGTATGGATCAGTATTAAAGATTCACGAGGAGATCATGAGGCTCAGGACAGCACCAAAAGCAGCAGCAACTGCTGCCTGAAGAGATTCTTCAGGGTTGGCTCACACTACCAAATACGCATCCGCCTCACTGCCAGACTAACAGCATTTGGAGGGCCAGGAAAAGGGAGAATCTATAAAAATCATCCTCTGCCTTATTGCCCCTTCCACAGTTCAGTCTGGCAGCATGACTGAGTGTCCTCTGGAAACGAAAAGACAGACACTTGAGACTTCTGAACTGCAGCAGTCCCTAAAAATGTGACACAATCCCTACAATCATCTTGTGACACATACAAACAATTAGACAGTGCTGTACATCTTCCATCAGGGCGATCTGAGTATTTACTCAGTAAGTAGCATGAAAGATGCTTTTGTGTGACCCCAGTTAGAATATGGACACAAACAGCTCAGGTTTTGTCTGCACAGGGACCATTCTCACTTGAGCTACGATAGGGAAGAGCATCTCTGCAGTGAAAATCTGTCCAGAGGGCTAGAGAAAAGCCCAGCTGGTCTTATTGTGGGACACATCCAATGCTCACTTATTGCTGGAGCTATGGCTCAGGAAGATGATGTGGTTTAATTACAGTTTCTGACAGAACCAGCCTTCCTCAGACCCTCTTTTCATGTGTGAGTGTGTGCTGCTCCTCTGACCTGGCTGCAGGACAAGCCCAACAACAGTGACTCACCTGCTTTGGAATGCCTAGATTAAGAGCAAGATGCTTATATTTTATTTTTGTTTTAATGGTGAAATTACTCGAGAAAACGGCCAAAATGGATCTGCAGATCAGAGGAAAGGACTCTTCTGCCACTTATTTCAAGGTAGGCTATTTGAACCTAAACCTACCATAATCATTATGATAGTAAAATCTGGTATGAGCATTTAGCCTTTCTTCACATCTTTACATTTCCACTTCCCTCTGGTTTTAACGTATATGTCAGTAACAACAAGCATTGCATCTCTAACCTCTGGCCATTTCCTAAAGCCTACTGCCTCCACCTAAACCCACCACCCTGCAAGTCTTCTCTGTAGGATTCCTGGTTTAGACATTAATGTCTAAAATAATGTCCTCAATAGAAGCAGCAGATGCACAAGGCAGAAATAAAGACATACAGAGCAGGAAAGAGGGAGGACAGCACTGATTAAGTTTTGCTGTGTTACAGCTTGTTCTTCCAGAAAGGCTTGCTGTCAGCTGTTCCCTAGCACTGTGCATGTGTCTCTTCTGGCTGGAAAACACTGCGTTGTGTGTCAGATGCAGCACAATTTCTCCTGCCTATGGCTCACTAATTGCAGACCCACTTCAGGGTCATTCAGCCTCTCTGCTCAACAAGATGCCTCATCTCGCCCTAATAAAAAACCTTCCTAGGCCAGACCCTACAATGAGAGACATGATATACTAATTAAGTTACATCAGCTGTATTTTTCCAAACATCCCATATAAAAGAATGGTACACTTCTCTAGAAGCTCTAAGGACACAGACCAAAGTGTAACTAACCAGTGGGGGGAAAGCGAAGGGCCCCACCTCTTCTGCCCATATGTCCCTAATAGCCCTTTCACAAGGAAAGCACTGTTAGGCTGGGAAATAGGAAATAAAGCATATTGATTCAGTCTGGTCATAAATGGGCAGAAAATAACAGGTAGATATATTGGACATTATCAAAATAGGAGGAAAAAAAGACATTTTTTTAACTTATTTACACCCTGTTCAAAAATCCAGAGGGAACCTGTGTTGCTCTTTCTTTAAATTCCCCAAGCTGAAGAGATGTTTATAAGATTTTACTGCCTTGACTATATTTACCCTATTTTATGTTACCACAAAGAGGACTTTGAGCTGATAAAATATCCTTCCAAAGAGCACATTAGTCTCCTTTTGGAATGATGAGTTGCCATTAAAACTGACAGGTATTTTCTATAATTTCCCATGGGAAAATATCCCCTGACTCCTCTAAAAGCTTTTCAAACCCCACTGCTGCTGCCATTCACAAGGCACAAGCAAAACAGCCCACTCCTGCTGTCCATTTCCAAGCACTCTTCAAAAACAAATGACAAATTCCCCAACAAATTGCTACTGAATACAATTTGCCTGCCCTCCTTGATTTTGCTTATAAAGAAGAGTGTTTTGTTCACATTACTCTTCCTGCCAAAACCATATTATCACAAGTTAAAGGGGGAAATTACTTTGTGGGACCCTTTGATTAAAAGAGGGTCACATTTCACTGCCTTTTTTGTCTGTGACAGACGTGGCTATCCCTCCCCTCCCCTTTCTCCATCTTCCAAAAACCAGTGCAGAACAGGTTGGCATGATTGTCTTTTACTGAACCTACATCACCACCGAAGTTCACTCTTTTTATACACTGTCAGAATGCAGCATTGCACACTGCAATAAAATACTGGTTTATTCATTAAGGGCTCACCTGGCACTGGCTATCACACTGCTCTTTTTAGTACCGTGCAGTAACTACAAATCACAATTTTCTCACCACTGTGTTCATTTAGTATTAAAAATAATTGCAAGGAGCACAATATCACAGTCTCCTTATGTTTTTAACAATTATTTTCTTGTCCCATTAATTGCACCTAAATTGTTCAAATTCCAATGTGTTGCTAAGAGTAAAAATTAATTAAGAGTATATTTGTCTACACTGTTAACTTTTCTCTGAACTAGGAAACTACTTACTCATGCCTGCCATGGGTCTAAGTGCGCTGCTATGTTCATTTTCCCTCAGAAGAGAGATAATGTTGTGTGAGCATGTGTTTTTTTAATGATTAGATTCCTTACCTCTGCTTCACTTCTATCTTCACTTCTGTCTAGCTGACTGAAATATCAGTCACAAGCCTATAGCAGACATATAGTGCCATTTGTGATCAGATATTTTTCTGGGATTTGCTGCCTGGCAGACCACCACAAGATTTTAAGACTTTCTGCAGTAATTTCATTTCTTCCTTGAAAAAAAATTTTCTCTTCTAAATGTATCCCCTCTTCCTTTTGGGGCTGATACACATCTATGAAAAATCTTGCTTTCCTTGCTTAGAAACTCCTGGATCAGCAGAAGTGTCTGCAACAGTAGGTGTTAAGGGTTTCTCTGACAGCATGAGGCATTTGGATGGCACACTCCTAAGCTCATTTCAAAAGACACTATGGGGGGTTTATTTTCACTGTTATACATCACAAGTTTATCACAATTGGAATAAAAAGACTAAGCAGAAAAAAAAAAAAAACCCATAAGCACCTCCTTGTCAAGAAACCATTATCTAAATAGCCTCTGAGACGTATCACAAGCACAAAACTACATTCTTTCCTCCAGCATTGCCTTTCAAAGCCAAGAGGTAAAAATGGTATGATAAAATACAGGGTTCAGAAAAAGATGACCCAAGGTCTATACACTATAATTCAGCATACATGAACTCCAATTCAAAATATGGAAACACTGAGGAAAATTAAGATAAATCACCTTAAAGAATGAAGTCATTGTGTAGGAGGTTGTGTCCCTCAAACCGACAAGGGGATGCTTTCATTCAAGCATAAAGTAGTCATAACTCTCAACATCATAATTCAGCTTAGAGAATTTTATGAGCTCTATCACAGATGCATTGACTTAAAGCATAAGCAGATTTGTATATGGTCCTGCTCAGATATGACTGATTTGAAAGCTGAGCTCAGATTTAACTTGGCAATTTGCTCTGTTGCTATAAATTTCTCACCCAAAAATAACTGCAGGAAGGGTGAGGAAATGAGGGAAGTCCAAAGCACAGTCAATGCTGTAGAAATATCTCCTGAACTCCACTTTGAACTGAAGTTTAGAAATATTTGAACCCCCTGAAGCCTTAGTCTCCACATCATCTTTCTCAGGTATTTCTATGAACATGTCAGATTACAGCCAGAGAGCACTGTGTTGTCTTAGTCCTCTTGGAAGGAAAGAATTGCCATACAGGACAATGGAAACTAAGCCTGTTTAAGAAACAATATTATAAAAGGCATTTTAAGAATCTGAGTTATAAAAGCTGTGGTTCTAGTCTAAAGAATTAGTCCATTAAAGAAAGTGTCACTAGATGTTTCCATGTTTATTATGTGCTAGTAACTCTGGGCTGAATGTGTGCAATTTGTGAATACAAAGACATTTTTCTTCTAACAGTCCATCTTAAAAATTCAAACTGGGATGGGCTTTTCATTCTCATACCTCATTACCAGGAAACATCAATTAATATATACTTGCTTATATAGCTGTAAGTAATCCTTATTATTCTGCTTTTAATCTTGAAACTGGTTAGAAATCAAGAGTCAAAAAATGCAAACCAGACTGCAGAGTTTACACAACGATGACCCAGTGCCCATACTCTGTAACTCAGCATACGTGAGCACAAATCGAGAACATCTGACTAAAGCCACAAATGTTGCAAAATTAATAACCCAGATAAATGGTGAAGATACCACTGTATAGAATCAAACCCTCCCTAGACAACTGCATGGGTTGTTAGTGTCCTCTGAACTCCTGCCAGTACCTTTTCAGGAATGAGTGCTTGGGGCACAATGTATTATCCCAAAGTCATAAAAAGCCAGATAGGAAGGCTATTACCTCCCTGTATTATCATGTAGTATCTCTGTCATCACTTCCCTGGTGGCAAGCATACAGTATTCTGAATTTATATTTAACCTATGCTAACTAGGAGAGCAAAAGTTTATCAAAGAGGCTTTGAGCAACAACTTGTGTTCCACTCATGTACTGTAAGCCACCAGCACAGCTTAGATGAACCCAGCTTGGAGCTCCTGCCTCTCCCTGGGATCAAGGCAGGAAACAATTTAAGTCAGTAGCCATTCTCTAATGAAATGAGATTTTTAGAAGACTATCCTATTACAATTAGTTCATAATAATTAGCAATGAACAACAACAATAAAAATACCATTCATTCACTTAAAATTATTTTTAATGTTATAATGACTGGTACATAATTACCCCAGAGAAGGGCTATTTAAAAGAGGGGGAAAAAAGATGTTAACTTCAAAAGAAGAGAATTCATTTGCTGTTTATTTGCTTCAGGGTTCTAATTACTCTGGAAACCAGCAACCCTCCTGATAGGATTACTGACACAAACGCAACTGCAGCTGCAAGGAATGCTGAGCACATCAGTTTTTTAGCACCATTAAAACAGTCCTCTATAAATACCAGATGCATCTATCTATCTATTTCTCTCCTTTCTCAGTGCTTACTAGTGAAGCAGTAGCAGAGCATACCACAAAAATGAAATGTGTAGCTGTGGCAGAACTAGCGCAGTAGAGCAAGTAATTTGTATCAGGCTGTATAAGAGTTTAAGTTTTATTATTAAGTATATGTCACAGATATACTAGCACCAGTTCATCTTCTTTCCCCTTATAGTTCAGATTTATACACTTATTAATAAAATCCAGACGGTCATTTCAACACCCTCATTTAGCAAAATAAGCCAGTCAAATCTGGTCAGAGTTGCCTGGACTCCACGTGGCAATGCAGAGCGCCCTGGCAACTTTAATTGTTGCTGTCTAGAGGAGATTTATGACGCTATCCATCCTGGTCCTAGTTAATAAATCACATCTTCCTCCAGTCTTCAGCATATAGGTTGGATGAAAAAGGCTGGTAGGTCTCATTAGGGCTCCTGCAAGCAGGGCAGAGGTAAGAAGGGAGCCACTGGGCTTGGCACTGCTTTTGCTTTCACCCATATGGACTCTCAGAGAACTGGTTTCGTTGATGAGGCTTTGAAAATCCTCAAGAGGAGGATTTTTCCTCAGGAATGGAGGTTGAAGGAACCTTGAGCTGCCATTCTGTTCTGGTTCCAGTACCTACAGCCCTTGGTTTGGTGCCCCTATGCCTCCTCCTCCACAGAGAAACCCTCAGATGACGCTTCCTACCACTTGTATAGTAGGTAAGTTCTGCAGGACAGCCACTGCCTTCTACCATGCACATGCAGCCATTCTCACCAGGGGGTGGCAAGTATAACAGCAACACAACATAATAGCTAAAAGAGTTTTTTGTATCCTGTCTCTCCCCCTTGCTTTTCTAGCAGTTTGAAATTTCTTTGGTCCAATGCGGACAGCATCAAGGGGAAAAAAAGTGGAAATGTACTCTAAAATAACACATTTATTAAAACACACAAGAGACAGGGAACCTCCAAACCAGCAGTTTCCTTAAGAGTTCGTTCTATAATGGTCTTTGGGCAGCAACATCAGAAATTAAAATTCTTACATCATACTCTTAATAACAGTATTAGTGAAAGATATGCAAAGGCGACAGGAAGCTACACTTACAACACACTGTGTGTGTCCTGAAGACTGGCAAGGCAAATCAGATGAGGCACAAGAAGCATACCAGTGGAAAAAAAAAAAAAAAAGAGGATTTCAATGTTTAATATCTTTATAAGAGATCTGGATGACAGGATAAATTGTGCCACAATGAAGTTTGCTGAGTGGGAGATAAACACTTCGAAATGGAGAACCACCCTGCAGGATAGGCTGGAATAGTGGGCTAACAAGAACCTTATGAAGTTAAACAAGGACAGGTCTGTCTGGGGAGCAGCTCTATGGAAAGGGACCTGGGGGTCCTGGTGGACACCCAGTTCAATATGAGTGAACAGTGTGCTGCTGTGATGGAGAAAGCCCACAGAATGGTGGCCTGCACCAACACATGCATCCCCAGTAGACATGAAGAAGTCACTATCCTACACTGCTCAGTGTTTTTCAGGCCACACCTGGAATATTGCTTTCACTTTCGGTCCCTGCAGTACAAAAAGACATGGACTGGCTGGAGAGGGTCCAGACAAAGGCCACAAAAAAGGAAAGGCTGAGACAAGTGTTTGTTCAGCTTTGAGATAAGAAGGCTTAGGGGAAACCTTACTACTGTAACTCAGTATTTAAAGGATGGCTATAAAGAAGATGGAGACTACCTTTTTACAGGGAGTCACAGGGAAAATGGGAAGGTAATGGATACATGTTACTCCTGGGGACATTCCAACTGGATGCAAGAGGAAAATATTTCACAGTGAGAACCATCAGCTGTTGGAATAATCTCCCCAGGGAAATAGTGAATTCTGCAACATCAGACACATTTAAAACTCAGCTGAGAAGGCTGCTGGGTCACTTTGTCTAGACCACGCTTTTGCCAAGAAAGGTTAGACCAGATGATCCTTGAGGTCTCTTCCAACCTGCTATTCTTGATTCTATGTTTTTTCCTGTCATTATAGTGCATATCTGTAATTTATAGAAATATATTACTTGTCCAATTCATGTGAAAACATATATATCTATTAATAATGGAAATGTTGCCCTACTCCTTATGTCAAGTGCATTCCCGATACAAAACAGAGAGTCTGTGCACTAGAGTTTCATGTACAGTAGAGTGATACAAATCTAAATGAGCTGGCTCAAGAAAAGGAGCTACAATGGCAGAGCACAAAGCTTTTCCTCCTGCAGGTAGGCTCCTCCAAGCTGCCTGGCTGGGTAATCTTTCTTCATGACATACTGCGGAAGGCAGTACAGACAAACCCAAAGACAAGACAAACAGCAGATGCAGAGACACAAGAAAACAGCGTTGGCAAGGCAGTAAGTAGTTAGAACTTGATTGCTTTTGATGTTTCAGTACCTCAAATGCTGGCAAACTTTCAGCCAGCAAGACAGTCATCAGGTGGGCTCTAAGGAGAGCATGGGATGACTTTGTGGTAGGGAGTTCTTCTCAAGAAGAACATAAGTGATACCATCACTTAGACATGTCTGGGGGATGTGGCTTTGTAGCAAGGGGAATGACCTCACTAATCCATAAAGCTGCTAGGGAGGGAGCCAAACAAGGGCTGTAATAAAAGAGAAGCATCTTGTGTTTAATACATACTCAAGAGTCAGGTGTGAAAAGGATTCCCAATGGCTCTAAGGAGCAGTTTCCCAAAGACTGCAGAAGTTCACTTGGCTTGTGCTGACAGGCATCACCAGAAGCAGGTACATAAAAAGTGTAACGCTGGCCTCAAAATATTTGATGTTTTCACTTACTTCAGTTACATGGCTAATAGGAGGAAAAGACTGTATCATATCTTTGTTAATGACCTCATTAAATGACAAGAGAATGAGACTCAGTGCTGCAGATCCTAATTACTGGCTAATGCTTAAAATAGCAAAGAGTACCTATTTCTTGAGCAGTCAGTCACACTAAGCATCAACCTTACTTCTCCCTCACACTTCCGAGATTATGTTCATCTTTCAAAGGGGAAAAGAGGGAAAAAGGATGCTATATGCAGTCTCATAATAGCGTCAGTTGTGCAAGAGACTCAGCTTCATGTTTTCCAAAGTTGCTATTTTTGTACTTGCTTGGAAAAAGCGCAGTTTAACAAAACTTCACCATCAGCGATCCTCACAAAACGTTTGGCATGTATTTGCCAGCTTTTTACTAAGCTAATTCATTTTGAAAAAGCAGCTTAGCAGAGATAACCACTCAGATTTAGATTTGAGTTCTTGTGTATGACATTCATCAGTAGAAATGAAGTACTTTGGAGATAAAAACAATCATATTGTTTCATTAGCCTGAAATATTTCAGATGCGGACAGCAATAAAAGTAGATAGCTTCTAGATACAAGCACAGCAGAAAAACTATGTTTCATAGTGAGAGTTCAGAATGACTGGCAAATAACCTGCTCTCCTAACAGAAAAAGTGGGAGTAAGGTCAGGCCAGCATGTGGACCGCCTTGCTCGGCTGATGAAGGTCTTGCTGTTCTTTGAGCTCTGTGTGTTTTGCATTCTAACACACTGAGTTTCAATGCTTTCCAGTGGTTGCTTTATCTCATAGGGAAAAGCAAACACAGTGGCAAATGTTCCACAAACTCCAAAAACAGGCCCAACCTTATGATCTATACACATTATTTTCCTTGACGGCAGCTCAAGTAGGATGCCACTCACGTGGCGATATCTCAGAGTATTCTTCCTCCTTCAAACCCCTGATGAAACATCACTCCTGATAGGAAACATTTATGAATGTCCCTTTTTCCAGGTCAAGAATTAAGGAAGGTTGTAAAAATCAGTGTGAACCCCAAACCAGATTTTTCATCAGTACCTGACTGACTTCCTAATGCATTACTTTCTTCACAGAAAAGCTTATAATTACTTGAGTTAGAAAAACTGGCATTTTAAAACCAAAGCACTGTGCTGTAAAGCCAGCAAGAAAACCCCAGACCAAACATGTCTTAATTCCCTTTTATCCCAGAAAGTTACTAAGACTTCATTACAATACAGTCTGGTAAAGCTTTTTAGCTTGGCCAGCAGAGTATCCTGTGACAGACCCTAAAGCCAACTCGTTGGTATTAACATACAGGAGACAAGTTCCAAGAGACAACTTTAAAGTGAAAAAAAGAACTAAACCAAAATAACTTATATATCAAATTTCAACTGCCTTTCATACTAAAATATTATTGATGTATATCACTGAGACTTAATTTTTAAACTTCTTAGGTCCATCAGAAGTTATTTGGGAACCTTAAGCTATAAGGCACAAGCTGACATTTTGAGGTATCATCAGAAAGCTTACAATGAAATGTTAAAAGGTTATTCCCTCTAGGTCAGTTGAAGCAGGAATGGCAATCTTCACCTCTATAAGTCCACCACAAGCCCTAAATTGTACAACAGCACACTTCAATTATTCCCCTGCTTTCAATGTGCTAAAAATAAAACGGACATCATAAACCAATTTTAACTAATATTATAAAGCTAAATGCATGCCAATGTCAGTAAATGAAATGTAAAATTAATTGTGCTGCAAGAGAGGAAAGCCTTGTGAAAGAATTACTGCAGTAGTAAATGGTGAGCACTTTGCCCTCAAGCTTCACTAAAGTCATTACTTCTTAGATGTCATGAAGGATAGTTTTACAAAGTCTTCAACACAACTTTAATTTATTTTCAGACAGACACACAAACCAGCTAGCAACCCCAAGACTCACTGACATTAGCTTCTGATGATTTCAAGGGGCAGTGTCTGGCCTCAGACATGCGGATGGGAGGCTGAGTGTAACTAAAATTTTGAAGGAAGACAACACTGTCTCTAGAAAAACAAATGCATTATTTTCTGGAACAAATGCAAATGTCGCATTGTCAAAATGAGCAATCATTAACCTGAGGAGCTAAAATGAACTTGAAAGTAAACAGATCATGGCAAGTTTTAAAAACTGGCACTGATCATACTGGCCCTCTACACAGCCTCAAATCACTACTGCTTCCTTTCCTGGCCAAACAGGATTTGACTGCTGTAAGAGATACATTCCCAGGGCAAGTGCAGTTGGGCAAACCGACTTCTATATGCTACCTTCATGCTTTAATTGCAACACTGCCAGATAGAACAGGTCTCTTTTGGTGGTGATTATGTTAAGAAACATGAGGCAGGCAGGTAAGGTTGGCAGGACAGCACAGCCAGGGAGGAAGAAGGCACTTGCTAATTTGTAAAAAAACAAAAAACGCCGAACATGTTGAAACAATCCATGGGAGAGAACACATCCCTTCAGACTTCTTCCTCTTTAAAAGCCTCTTCTTTCCTAACACCAACAACAGTTAATGAAGCAATAAGGAAGGACTGAATTTGATGCTCAACAGTTTTAGGACCTGGAGCTGAAAGCACTGAGATGACTTGTTCCATGCCTCCCCAGGGTGTACAAAATGCAGGTCTGAGTGAGTCACTGGACAGGCTGGGGATTTCTGGGACACAAATGGCCAATTTAACAAGTATGCTAATGTTCACTGAAGGGAATGACAATTAGAAGAGAAAGCTATATCTTAAGGATGAGCTGAAAAGACAAAGAGGAGATGCAGCTGTTTGGAAGGAAACAGTGTTGAGTTGAGATCTTATCTCTGGTTTCTATTACAGAGATCCTGACTCTACAACAAAAAATATTGACTGTACTTTAGTGGAAGGTGGTTTAAAACAAACCTATCACATGAATACATTTTTGTACATAAACCATGGTCTTTGAACTCCCTGCATCTTGATCCTATTCTGTAGAGCAGATTAATGCCCACTACAGGGACACTTGTGTTAATATAATGCTGTGACTAGCTGGTACTGCAGAAGGATGAAGAAACAGGAGCATTGTTCACAACATTGCTCTTGATCAAAAGAGATTACACTAAATACATGTAACCATAGCAGTTCTATAAATAATTAGTGTAAGAATAATAATTTTCAGAGAATCTTTGGCCATAGTAAGACCACCAGTTCCTCAAACACTCAGTGAGCAACTTGGCTCTGTAAGTTCAAACTCTGTTCTGTTAATATTCCAAAGTCTTTACATGTGCATTGGTGTTTGAAGAAATGGCTCCCAACACCATACCACAGAACTCCATCTCCATACATAATTTAACATGGCCATATGAAACTTAGTTTAATATGCAAAGCAAAGATCACACGAAGTGATAAAGATTTAATGTGAGTGGAGTTGAAGGTGACACACTACCATAAAACAAAAACATATAGCAGTATTTGTTCTTCCTGTCATCCTCTGCTAGACAACTTGATAACAAAATGACACACATGTATTTCCAGGCTTAATCTGGATGCACAACAAAACCTAAAATTTAAATTAACAGACCCAAGGACTGGATCCAAGAATATACTATGCCAAGAGAAAACAGTGAAATCTGATGATTACACTTTTCAAAAGAATGATCCTTCAAATGTGTCATGCCAAGATTATAAATGTAACTGAATATCCACAGAACCTACAGGCAAGATTTAAAATAGAAACCAGCCTTTAAATACAAGAATTTCAACCTGAGACAAAGATGAGTGTATTTTTTTAAAAAAATAAAAATTTTGCTAGCTATTTATTTTCAGTGTTTTAGTCACTAATGTGACACTGACCAGTAGTTTCTTCTTGCTTACACACAATTTAAAATAAATAGTAATTTAAAAGTCTTACACCTACCGGAAAACCAACTTTCTTTCCCTACCAATTTTGACCTTTTCTGTTTGGGAGTCATTGATTTTTTTTACCGCCTGTGTTTCTAATGGAGCTTGAAATTAACACGGCTTTTTGTTTACCTCCTAATTTGTGCACTACCATCATCAGTGCTGTCAGCACAGCTTTGGGAATAGGGCTTGTTTACTGCTTCTGCATAACCAGCAGTAGGAGCATAGGAGCAGAAAATAGGTTTGGTTTAGAGTTTTTCCTTTATTTATTCTTTTTGTCCAGGTCCTTTTATAGCTTACATATTAATCACTTGAGCAATAATGGGCCTCGTTTTGTCAATATTCCTTAAATAGTACACAGAAAGATCTGAGCTAGTTCAGGGATATGTTGAATTCCTCTGGTACATGTACCACAAAAAGTTGGTGTTATTGTTGTGTCAGTCCAAAGCATTTGTCAGCCTTTTGCACAGTGGGAGTTTCAGCGAGACCAGCACCACCTGTCTAATATGGAATACCAGCTAGAGAAGTCCCACAGCAACTCATTCTCTGATTCACAGCTTTGGCACAATATCCCAATCTCTGCATTAAGATAGCTTCCAGTATCAGGGTCCCCCCAGTGGTATAGGAAAAATGCAATTGAGTCACATACTCAGGATCAGCACAAAGGCTTGTATTCTTGAAGATCTGCAGTGTTGCCATTGGTGTAAGAATGAACTTATTTCTCTGGGTCATCACTAAAGTGCATGGCCAGGGGTTGGTGACATACAAATGAATTTAAGTTACCATGCCATTATCATGTCCTTCAACAACTGTATGGTTGCTACATGACATGATCACTTTGTATTGTAATTGTATAACTCGCATTTGTGATACCCTATCAAACCATTAATACTGCCAACTAAAGGTAATTCTATCCATTTTCCAGACAGAATTACAAATTCTATGCGCTAATTTTGTTCCAGTGCAAAGGGATGGACTACATGGTCCATAAAACCTGGATATCTGTTTTCTAGATGTGTTTTCCTAAGAAACATTCCCATGCCATGCTGCCATCCACTATAGTGTGAGTGCTGACATAATCCGAACATGTAAGCATGTAAGAAAGTCATTTCTTCATTAAAATATTCTAAACAGTTTTAGAACAGCTGTTCTAAACCATACACTTCTTTGAGTATTATATCCCCAAAACCATAGAAGTCTGGATATCTGACTCAAAATAAACTCAGTAACAGGAGTTTCTTGCTCCTGTCAGAAATGTATCTCTCTTCCTCAAATTCAGTACAACCTCTAACTACACTCCCCAGGCTCCTCCTGCATATAATATACTATTTTGTGATTCCGAGAATTTAGTCCTGCATTGATTCAATGCCTTTGATGATGTGCATGCAACACATTTAGATGTTGGGTATTCGATAATAAAAATCCTGCTTTATTCCTTGTGAAGGATCAAGAGCTGCGTTTTAAATACAGTGATGTTTTTGTACCTTACCTACTCTGCCAACTGTGCTCCTATGTCAAAATAATAACTTTTAGTTAACTAGAACATACAGTGTATTCCAGTTGTTTCTTTTTCTGTATTCTCTCCCTGATGACAGCCTTGTTGATTTCTGCTTGTATCTTCATGCCTAAAGCCTTTTTCCCCTACAGAAGGTCATTAAGTTTCAGAGGGGCTTTTTTTCTGCATGAAGATACCAAAATTAGTTCATCTCTCAGCACCGCCTTGTTAGCTTCTCAGTGACTAAACAATGCTCCTTCCTCTGGAGACAGCAACTCAGAAAGGTCATCTCTTGACCCAGCCAGGTCTGTGCATATGCACTCTGTATCCTCTAGGCTGTCTATGGGCTTAGTATAAATCATTATCGAGTACTAGAAAGATAAAAGTTAATCTGATTTTTAAAACATATCTTCTGGGGGGGTTCAATGTATGCTGGAACGACTTCCACAAGTATTCAGTAAAGCTTTACTAAACTAAATGGTTTTGCAACAGTATGCAAGGATTTACGAGGGCACAAAATCAAAGAATCTTAAAGACATAATCTTAAAGTCAGGAAAATTATTTAAGTTTTTTATCCACCGTTACTACTATAATTGCCTTAGAAATAGATTTATGCATTTTGCTGCTTTCATTTCAATTTTTGTCAAAGACTGATGTACCAGAATGTTAATGTTGTATAATTATATATCCTGTAAATTAAAGCAGCATGGCATACTGGTTGGGAACAGCACATTTCACACTTCATTACTTCTGCTACAACTCAACCAATCTTCTCTTTCCAGCAGTCAAGAGTTTCTTTGCTGGTTACTTTCTTTTTTTTTCAAATGTTTCTGCTCCCCAGTTCTTTGTTGCTCATCCACAAGCTATACTGTCCTCAGTGATGGACATGTAGATGGTGATGGTGGAAATCTGATGGCTTCCTCTAGTAACAAACACAGCTAACAATGGAAGTGAATGGCAGGTTTGGGAAATGTACACAGCTATCACAATGAGCATTGGAGAGAGGACAGAACTGCCACCAGTGGCCTGAATGGTACACCGTGGAAATCTTATAGCAAATGGACCTAAACCTGACCATTTTAAACCACAGCATGTGTCCCGAATTCACGAGATTAGGAAAAATACCATGTTGCAAGATTGCTTCTAAGTTATGATATTGGTAGGTGAATTTTTAAACACAGAAGACTATTCTAACTGATGGCAGAAATATGTACAAAGAATATGCTTGGTGAATTAAGAGGGTCCTGAAACACTACTAAGAACTATCTCCTACTTTGACACCTCTGAAAATATTATTTGTACTGGCCCTTCCAACACACAATAACCACCATGGGATGGGCATTTTTGCTAATATATAAAAAGATTAAGCTAAGATTCCACTGAAATCCATATTTTACTTTTCCTCCAAACACATTTCCATACTGATTTGGCGATAGTTTTGATATCAGTGTAAGAAAAGGGTATCTTTGGTTTATTTTGATTAGCGCTGCTAATTAGGAAGAAGTTGGAGCACATTATGGACTTTTCATTAGTCTTAAAAAATCCAGATGTCCTGGGTTCAAATTGGTAATGTTGTCAGTGGCTAAAGTATTAAACTGTAAATATAAAAGAGAATTTAAGGAATTGTGGGTAAACCTATAAAGATAAAAATCTTTGACTTTATTGATATGGGTTTAAGAATTCATGAATGATGAATCTGTATGACACCAGCTCCAAGCATATCACAAATGGAAGCTTTGTTAGATTGCAATGCTTATTTTGTTAGATTGCAAAGCTGCACATGTGGATTTTCCAGGCAGCAGCCAGAGTGCCCTATCTCCCACTGATCACAGCTTCTTACTATGTGCCACAGCAGAAGCACCCGCAGAGATGTGAAATCTTCCCCCATCCAGACCACAAACAGCTCAGCTCAGAGCCTTTGGTTTCAGTTTGGCTTCTAACTAGCAAGTGGATTGTATGCAACAAAATCTGCTGCTTTCAAAATCTGTGCAACGTGCATGGACAGCGTCAGCAGGCAGAGCACAGGGCTGTTCTGTGAAGCTCTCTTTCACTTCATACCTTTTAACTCATTCTCAAGTAGGCCCCTTACTGAAGCTGCAGGTTCCACTATGCTAACAACAAACTGATTCCCCAGGGATGCAGTCATACAGTTTCACAATGCTTCCCATACTTTAAAGGATATAAACACTTTTTAGTATCATACACAAAAAAATGCCATCACTGCAATGGCACAGCTGCTTCTATTTAGGGAACTCCATTTCCTTGTGCTTTCAAGCACTGCAAAACACCAAAATTCACAATACCACCACATTTTACAAATGCACCATCAAAGCAAATAAGGGTTAGGTTTCTGGTCTCGTATCATCCAAGAAGCTCAGAGCAGATTTTGGGCCAAGATGTCCCAAAGAGCAGTCCTACACTATAACCCCCAGCACATCCTTCCGTGAAGGCACTTTATTTCAAGATGCACATTTTTCTTTTCAGCTTGGCAGTTTGACTTCTTTTTAAGACCTTTAATTATAGCTCAAATTATGTTCAATTTATTTTTCCATGGCTGTTTTTTCCTGTCTAGTACTGTACTGGCTTTTCCTCTTTCCACAAACATCAAATGCTTTAAAAATCTCTTTTATTGTTAGCAAGCAGGAAAGGAGAAGAATTTCTTGAGAGTGTTTCTCTCTTTCTCCATGGAGGAAAGAAAACAGATGTTGTGCTCTCCTCAGGGAGAAGGATCCTATCACAGAGCAGGTGTAAGTGAAGGCTGCTTTGCATGTGGAGAGGAAAAGAGCAGCATTAAAGGACTGTGATGGAAAAGCAGCACTGATGGTGAAAGCTTTCGGTTTTTTTGAGGTAGAGAAAGAAGTTCATTCCCCTAAAGAAAAGAAGGGATATGGGGAAAGCAGTGGGGAAAATAACACCTTGCTTTGCATTGGCAGGAGGAGCAAGGGCTACTGCCAACTTCCGCGGAATTAATCTAGCATTTCCCTTAAAGCAATAGCTTTGCAAAACAGGGAATGGCATGAAAATGCTTATTTTGGGTTTATAAAATGTTTAATGCTTCAGCCTCAAACCAAGAATAGGCTATAGACTCCACCTCCCAAAACATCCAGAGCAAAATGTGGGTTCCTTTTAAACCTCATTATTTCTGAAGGAGGTCAATACTGTATTTTTAAACACTTTAGATTGACATTAATGGGTAATTTTCACAATTTGAAAGATCCCCTAAGCCCTTCATTGTGACCTCAACATTCTTCAGCATAACAAGAAGCTTAAATTACTTAAATAATTCTTAAACAAGAAACTTAAATTACCTAAATAAATATAATTTCACCTTTTGTAACACTTCCTTTGTATATATGTGAATAGACAATGAAGAAATAATATTGTTTGTCTTAACACCAGTAAATCTTAGACAACTCAGGATGAAACAGTGATGCTACATCACACTGGGGAACAAAGAGCAGCTTTCTCCATCTCCATGAAGACTGCTCTACTAATGAAAAGAAAAGAATATTATTTCCTTTGGAGTTCAATGGAGTTTTAATTTTCATTATCTCACAGATTAAAGAGTATGTTCTCCTGCATGATTTAAGTCAAGTTTGCATAAATGCCAGCTCACTTTTAAGGACAACCTTGCATTTACAGAGAGCCAGTTTTATCTGCAGAGCTCAATTTTAAAAAAAGGAGACATCAGATGAGCTGGTCCCAATGCTGCTGCCAAGATCAAACTTAAGAAGGGACAGGTGTTCATAGGCATTATTTATACTGAAACACAGGCCCAGATGCATCTCTAGAACATCTAGAACATCCAAACTTCTTCTATCACTGTCCCCTGGCACCTTTTTTCTTTTGTGTTGGAATAATGCTAGAGCATACAAACCCCTGTTTGTTTGGGAATGAAAGAGCTATAATGTTCAGGTACCCTTGAACTTGTTTAACTCACCTGTTTAATTTTGACAGATGCATTTTTGACAAGTCCTCGGAAAGTAAAACTGGCTGGTTTACACAGGGGGCTGAGGGTGCTGGAGGACAGGCACGACTGCTGCATAGTCACATTTATAAATAGGCAACAGCCAAATGCTGCTCAAAATTGCTGAGAAGGGTCAGCACATTGTATCAGGAACACCACAGTTGCATAGCTGTATAAATATCACCACTGAGTGCAGCAGGAAATAAATGGAGTGCAGCCCCAGAGATGCAGGAGGAGAACACAGAGCCAAAGCTACAGCAGCAGGCCTCTTCATAAACACTCAAGACTGTGTTCCAGTGAATTGTATGCCTTGGAGCTGACACCACAGGACAACAAGACATTAGATTCAACTGATGCACAACAGAGCACAGACCTCTGTTCTTTGGATTAGTTATGGCAGAGCTGCACTGGAACATCTCAGACCGGGCCAGTGTCACTTCTGCACAACCTTTTTTTTTACTGCAGGCAAGTGTCACAGTATTACAGAAAAATCCCAATTTCTTTGAGGAATGAAAAAAATTAAAAGATAAGTGTTTCTGTTTTGAGCTGCTCTTGGCTGACAAGCAAGGCCAGCCAAAGTCTGTAGTGGATACACTGCCTGGAATAACTACCAGCAATATTCTAAGGATTCAATTCAGTTTTACCTAGGAACACTATTCTAAAGCAACGGACAGTTAAAAAAATGATTGTTTTCTTTTTGTGGCATCATGTTCTAACCACCAATAGCCATTGTGGCCTCAATGCCACCTTTCTGATGCAGCAGCAAAGGGTCAAGGGTACAAACTCTGCACTGTGCCATTACTACTGTCCTGCAGCGGCCAGGATAGCAGTGATTCAGTCTCCTTGTGTCAGTAGCAGGCCACAGAATCTCAGAAAAGCAGGTGACTTAATCAGATCCTATAGAGGTATGATTCATAGGAACAGAAGAAAGATCTCAAGTCTACCACTGTCTTTACACTTTACCTTTTTTATTCTCTTTGCAGTGGAATGACATATGTTCTGCTGCATGGGTGAACCTTCAGGAAATACCAAGGAGCCAAGCTAGGTTTTTCTCCATTACCCAAATGGACTTTGTATTTTCTATTTGAGAAATAAACAGATTAACAGGTTTGGTCCATCAAACAATAAATAATTTGTGCACACAAATAGATTTGATTCACAACAGCCCAATGGTGCATGCTACCAATGCAGCAAGCTGCCTGCTGTAAAAGCAATGCCTTCTCCAACTATCAGAAAGCAAAGGGTACAGCTGCTGAAGGATGATGTGAAATTAAAGAGGGAATGAGACATGTGGTCTTATTTAATCACACCTGGTGCTTCAATTTTTCAGTAACAGCACCCTGCTAGACTGTGTCAAATCAGTTCTACAAAGAAAAAAAATTATGGGTGGAAAAAAATGAATTAACTCTTTCATCCCTGCTGTTAATACATTATCTGAGTCAGAAATATCCTTAGCTGTGGCTGTTAAGGATCCTTTTTTCCCAGATGAAAGGTGCTTGTCATCTGGCTGAACGGCACTCAGTGGATGACAGGGCTCCTGTGCCAGCAGGTGAGCATGTGCCCCCACACCGAGAGCAGCACAGGGTTTGGGGGTGTGAATAAACTATTATCATACACAACAAATCTTCCTGGCCAGAATCAACTTGAAGGACTGAAGTGCCACACTGGGACCAGTCATTTTTATTTGTTTCCTTAGGTGGGTGGCACATATGTGCAGAGAGAGAAGCAGAGGAAGCAGGACAGCTGGGTGCAGCAGAATGCAGAAGGGCAAAAAGCAGCTCTTCCCCTGCTTTGGATGGTCTGCTCAGGATAGATTTCCTTTGAGAAAAAAATTTATCCCAGAAATTCTCTGGTTTCTGTTTTCTTTTGGGCTTTCCTTTTTTGAGAATTTTTGTTTGTTAAAGTCTTATTTTACAGTTTGGGTTAATATTAAACATCAAACATAATTTGATTCTTCAAGCATAGTGTGGTGTGCTTTCTGTGTCCTGTTGGCTAGTCACTGTTCCTCAACATGAACTATGTACTCATAAATCACTTGCAGTAATAGACAGCAAGGTTCTGTATCTAATGTAAAAAATGGCATCTGTGGTTGAATGTTCCATTCTTCAGGGAAAAGGGAAAAAAATAATCCTTCTACACTATTTCAGCCAGCAGCAGAAAACAAAAAGCCACGGCATAATTAGCTTAACATAAACATCTTTATATTAAATTCCTAGAGAAGAAATAAACATGAAAAATAACTATCATGCTTCCATTTTTGTCTCCTCATTGAATTAATGTCACCAGTACAACACTGGATAAAGTAAGATATACAAGGCTACTGTCTGGATGAGCTGTGTGTTTGGAGAACAGCTCGTTTTTAGAGGGCAGATACTTCTTTGTGCATATTTAAGAAATCGGCATTTATTTGGACATACTGTCTCACAAGATGTCTAGTTTTTACAGCATGAATTCAGCCCATTTACTGAAATACTAGGGCATTCACCAAATACCTGAGAACGATTTTAAGAACATTGTAGTCTCTTCGCCATTACTTGAATAACTCATACTCAAAGAGCTTATGACACTAAGGAGTACTTTTTTAATAAATAAAAAGGCATTGTAAAAGATCTCCATAAGCAGATGATACTAACACTGCAACATAAGGATTAATTTAAACCAGGAATATTTGAAATTATCAATATAATCACAGTTCAAATTAACACAAAGGAACCCTTGGTTTAAATCAGTTTTACTCTTGTTTTACACTTTTAATCTGTATATTTCTTTAGTGGATTGAACCACAAGAGAGAACTGAAATGGACTTCAAAAAAAATCATCTAGTCTACCCCTTCAGTCCAGGCAAAGACAAATATCTACGCAGTGACTCATACTTAGTCCTCACACCTACCACTCTACTCCAGTTCCTCCAATTACTCCACTATAATATGCTTATGCTAAGTTTCTAATAACCTAACTAAACCTCATTAGGTGCAAACCGAACTAATTCCTTTTCCTCTTACCTTTCCATCTCCTTTGGTGAGATGGAGACATTATGGCAAAACACCCTATGATTTAATATTAAAAAACCTTTAATATACTTCAAAACTGTCTCTCTTTCCATCTTTGTCCTTGCATCCTGGACCTGAATTCTTTCAATATTTTCTCACTGGTCTTTTCTAAATCTCTGCTCACTCCTACTGCTCTTTTTCTGGCATTCTCCAGTTTGTCTATACCGTTCCATGGTGAGAAGCCAGCTCTGGACACTATCCCAGCAGAGCGACAGCCAGCCAGCACAAAAGACTGAAGGATGTCCTATGGTGTACACACAAGATTCTGACTTAGATTAGAGTCTGGTTCCTTCCCCATTTTCTCTGCCAGCCATATCATAGTATGACTCATATTCAGCTTGTGATATCCCAGCATCACATGCTCTCTCACTGTTACTTACTCAGATATCCCTTGCCTGCATACAGACATTTGTTTTCCCTTCCTGGGGAAAACACTTCACTGAAGCCTTACTTATATTTGCTGACTTTCCATCCTACTAATCTTAACCATTTCTGCATTTATGAAGACCACTCAAGACTCTAAACCTGACCTCCACAATACCTAAAGCCTGCTGGAGCTTCTAGTCCCTTGCACACTGCTCTGTCCAGCTCATTTTCAAGACCCTAATGAAACCCATGAGCAGCACCGACCTGGAGCAGAATGTAACAACAGCAGCACTGCACTTGAGGCTCCCTCCCCATCTGCCAAGCAAACAAAAACTGTTCCTTGGTCACAATACTTCAAGGAATCCTTCACTTGCCACACAATAATTTCACCTAGATTAGTTTTTAACCTGTTTACTTGTAAGAAGGCTACACAGCGTTCCACAGCACTGCCAAAAGCTGTACTTAAGACATATCTACTATTTCTATGTCCTATGCCTCTTATTCTACTCAAAAAGGAAATTACAAAGGTTTGACACTTTTTCCCCCCTAATAAATCCACACTGGCTGTTTTTTCATCAGTTTATTACCCTCTAGGTGTTTATAAATTGATTAATAATTTTCAGGAGCATTTCACCATGTATCAAAGTTAAGCTGGCAGGCTTCCTCATTTTTATGTTTAAATTTGCCCTTCCTCATCCTTCAGAAGTTCTTAAAAGCTAAAGTTCAGGGATGGTCTAATTTGAGGCACACAAGGGACATTTTCAAGAGACCCTGGTGATATGACTGTGTCTAGCTTTCCTCCCTTATTTCATCCCTGTCTCCTATTCTAGCTTGTGTTCTTTTCCCTCAGTAAACTGTTCCAAGCACCCCATCACAATTAGCTTGTCTGAGAAAACTAAATCCAAGAAAGGCTGGTGTTCGTCCTGTTTTGTGATCAGCTTTTCTCTCACTGTCCACAAAGTAACAGCACTCTAACTCCCTACAATCTTTCCCTTATTTCTATAGCATTGAAAAACCTAAATTTTAATACCCACTGTAGTTGTCACTCATTGAACTAGCTGTTAGCGTTACTTTTTAAATTTTTCCTTTACCAGTGTGTTGTTGTCATTAGTCATAGAATTTCTGATTTTCAAGTAATTGCAGAGGGCCTGAAGTACTTGTGATAGATATTTTGTTTTCCTTCTTCAGTAGAATACTCTGCTGCCCTGTCTGTAGAATCTTGCCTTCTAAAAACCTGCCAGTTCCCTTGAACTTTCTTTTCCCTACCTTCCTAGCCCTCACCTATCAATTCCAAAGTTCAAAGAAACAAGCTTTTTTAAAGTCCTTTGACATTATTCAGCTGCTTTTACTCATTCCTTCCTTTCCTTCAGATCAGAAACTCTTTTGTGACCATTTTCACTCACACTGTCTTCTGTCTTCCAATTCTTAACAACTTTCTTCTTAAGACTCAGAATAAAGTATAAAGTAAATTCTTTCACTAATTTCCTTTGCCCTCAGAAACAAAAGTAATCCTCTTTGGATTTTAACTCTTGTTAGACAGCCTGGACAAGATTCACCGAGGGCAGGCATGTATTCAGCTTGTCCTCCCAGAGATGAGATCAGGCTCTCTCAGACTGAGATTCAACTTACAGTGTAGCAAAGCCTAAAGAAAATCACATGAAACATCTCGAATGGTTCATATTTTTCCTAGAGTGACTACAGTGGGCAATTAGTTCACACACTGGTACCTATCAATCACAGAACTGTGCTGGATGGAAGGAAACTCTGGAGACCTCCAGTCCAACTCCCTGAGAGCAGGAGTGGGGCTAGAGCAGGTTGTACTGGGCTGTGTCCAGTCGAGTTTGGAATATCAACAAGGATGGAGATCAATACCTTTCCTGGGCCAATTCCACTGTTTCATCACTCTTTCTCCTCACCTTATATTTAGTTAGAATTTTCTGCATTACAAGTTGAGTTCATTACCTCTTGTTCTGGTCTTGTGTGCATCTGGGAACAGTCTGGTTCTGCCTTTTCTCCACTCTCCCAATAGGGTGTGGAGACGTGAGACCCCCAGAACCTTGTCTTCAGACTAAAGAAATCCAGCCCTCACCCTCTTTTCTTTCATCATGTGCTCCAGACCCTGACTGCCTTGGGGACCTACTCCATGGACCCATTCCAGTTTATCATTGTCTTTCCTGTGCTGAGCACAGAACTGCACAGACTGCTCAAGATGTCATCACAATGGTGCCAAAAGGAAGGGAATGATCAGTTCCCTTGACCTGCTGACTACACTGCTGCTTGTAGAGCCCAGGACATCCTTGTCCCCCTTTGCAGCGGACACCGCTTGTCTGTGTTTAAATTATTGTTTATCAAGACCCCAAGGCATTGTCCAGCAAAGCACTACCCAATAGCCTAATGACTTTCATATTGCAGTGACCAAAACTGTGGCTAGGACTTTGAGGTGAGGCCACCCCAGCACAGAGCAGAGCAGGACAATCCCCTCCCTTGCCTGGCCTGATGCCCTCCTCAGGACCTGCTTTGCCCTCCTGGCTGCCAGGGCACTGCTGACTCATGTTTATATTTCCATCAACCAGGACTCCCAGACGCCTTTCTGTAATGCTGCTCTCCTGCCTCTCATACAAATAGCCAGGGCTGCCCCCTCCCAGGTGCAGAATCCAGCACCTGCCCTTCTTAAACTTCATGGTTGGTGACTGCCCAGTCCTTTAATTTGCTAATGTCTCTCTGCAGGGCCTCTCTACCCTGGAGAGAGTTGACAGCTCCAATTCAATATTTTCAACAAACCTATTTAGTATTCTTTCCAGTCCTACATCCAGGTCATTAATGAAGATGTTGAGGAGCACATGGCCAAGGAAGGAGCCCCACAGAAACTCACTAGTGACAGACTGCCAGTCTGATGTGACCCCATTCACTTGTAGCCCTTTGTGCCTGACCCGTGAGCCAGTTACCCACCCATCATATAACACAACTGTTCTGATGTGTGCTGGACATTTTGTCCAGAAAGACCCTGCGAGAGACAGTATCCAAAAGCTTTGCCTTTTTTTAAAAAATATGTTTTACTGGCTTTTCCAGATCAGCTGGTTGCATTACCCTGCCCTAGAAGGAAATCAGGTTTGACAAGCAGGACTTTCCTCTCATGAAGCCATGCTGACTATGACTGACTTATCCTAAGTTTGTGGGCAGTAGAAAACAAATATTAGTGAATGTTTCAGCTTGTTGATATAAACTTAAAGACAGCATTTATAAATAAGCATGGCATTTTGTATTCAGTTAATACAACCTACACGTTTGTTTACATGATTTGTACTTTCACACACAACTCTTGATTGATTTCCATCCCTTACATTTCATTATATTTGGACATGAGTAATGATAGATTACGAAAGGTAATATTTTTTATTACTTGGGATTTATGTTAAGTTCTAGTTATAAAATAGATGTTAAAATGAAATGCAAAAATGCTGAAGAACAGTTATTTTCCAAATAAGCTACAAAATCAAGGCAAAAATAAGCTTATCATTAAACTTTTAAGTAACCAGTCTCATTGAGCAAGGAAGCATTACCCGGTAACCTGCATGTCAGTTCTGGTTGCCATATTTCTCAAAAGTGTAGAACTGGCAGATCTCATCCTCTACCACACAGATTTTGTTTATAGATTCAAAGAGGAAAACAAGCTTTTCAGCTTTTTTTTCTCCTCCCAAGTGCTTTCCTATTTTTGAATGAACCAGTCACTGAACTGAAATAGCTGAACAAACATGAAAAAGATATTATCTCTGCACCTGCAGAAGTAGAAAAAGTTTAGTTCTTCAACAACAGGTGTTTAACCAGTGACTTTCTCCAAGTCTGTTGTCTGACTTCCATTGTGTTTCAGCAGCAGCCAGTGCTATCCATGAATAAATACAAATATAAGTAATTACAAGAACCTGTATGATCTAACTTTACTCTGCTGTTTGAAGTTCAAATAAATCCAATGTACTTTTCCCTAAAAAAGTAAATATGTAGCACAGTTTTAATTTAAAATCACATTAAATATTCCATACCCACTTTGCACTGCAGAGTTTGCAACTGTTGGAATGCCGCAGTGTGTTAATATAATTTTTAGTCCTTTTTTTTTTTTTTTTTTTTAAGAGGAAGAAAAACTAACCTATGACAGAGAACTTGCTGTGAAAAAAGACAGAGAAGCACTTGCTGCCTCATCCCCCAAAGAATTCAAGTGCATGCTGAAGGCAAGAAACACTAATGGGGTAGTTGTGAATAAAATCGTCTTTCAATATTCAGAACTGTGTTGAAATAACTTTCGAGCAAACACACTGTTGGCTTCAAAAAGCTTTTATTTTGTGTTTTTGAAATTGTTACACGTTTTAAAACATCAAGCTATTCAATCTGTAACATATATATTTTGCTTCACTACTGCCAATGTGGTTCAACCTGGCCTCTTTACATCAAATCTGACATTTTTGCTATCTCAGACACAGCTCTGAAACAAAAAACTGAATGTGTCAAACAATGCTTTCAAAGCTCACAAATTGGTGAGCACATGTAACCATTTATTTGTCTCTATGTCCTCTTCATTATAAATGAAAATTCCTCCTAATTTTTGCACAGGCTAAGTTGGACAATAAAGAGAACAGTTCAAAATAGAAAACAGATGCTAAAATACATAACTCTGGGCATGGATGGATTTTATTTTCTGTTTGGCACATCTGTCAAGTACCTAGATCTGATGTGCTGATAAAACACAACAGCTTACGGCAATAAACATGTCAGATCCATCTGTTCTCCAGGACACTGAGAAGAAAAAGGATGTCTCCCTGTGGTATTCTGTACACTTGAGACCATTCTGGAGAGGTTTCCCTCTGCTGCTCACAGCATTTCAGCTCTAGGAGCCTAAGCCAGTGGATTTCCAACCTTGCTCCCTGGGCACATTGTGTACCTGTGGTTTCCCCTACCTTGCAGGAATTGTTTGCTGGGACAGGGATGTAACTGTATTGGAAAGGCCTTGAAAAATCAAGAAACAAAACCCAGAAAATGAGTGTGAAGGCAATACTGAATCTACTCTGCCGAGGATCCTGGCTTCTGCTGTGGCACTCAGCAGCTGCAGGCACGTCACTCTGCATCTCAGACCTGGTTTGCGCCCCTTGTGTCCTCCCCCTTTTCAGAGCCATAGCACCCCTTCTCACACTATTTCCCTTCCCACTTGCAGAAACTCAGACTGTAAATACACCAGTCAGGGCAGCCTCAAAAACATAGTCTGTATGTCTATATAGTCTATATAGTCAAAAACATAGTATATCCCTCAAAACATAGTCAGTGGTCTAAACAACTGAAGGCGACCCTGAGCAGACCACAGCTGCTCCAGTGTGTGCCACCATTTGCCCAGCTCACCAGAGTGTGACTGCAGCCAATGCTGAACTACAGCATTTACAGCTACCAACGAGCCACCCACTTCATGGCTTCAATATGGACCACACCAGCTGGAGCAGAAAAAGCACAGAAACAGCTGAGAGGACTGAGGTATTAATGACAGAAATCATCTTCCAGCAGTGCTTTAACAAAAGACACGTTTCAGCCACCTGCAGCCACATTCAAGGGGTTTGGCAGCGATTCAAGGGATGTTTCAAGGCTGCTTTCTCATAGGAATGTAGAATTAAAGTTTTTTTACAGGATATATACAACCCTCTGATACTGGGCAGACTATAATTATCTTTCACTCAAGGAATACCCACTGATGTCTTGATTTTGACTAGCAGGAGAAAAGAGGGAAGGAGGTCTCCAGCCTAAATGAACACAGGAGTCCCAGATAACTTTCAAGAAGTCCAGCTGCTTTCTGGAGAGAGCAGCCCTCAGTTTCTGCCAATATGAATGTAAGAAATAAGTATGCAAAGGCTCTTTTATACCATATACTCGTCAAATATCCATATTACAAAACCCACCTGAAAAGCAAATACCCAAGAAGTGACAGCTCACTAGAAAAGATTCTGCTTTGCTCTGCCCCTCCATATTAGTCCCAGTTTTTAAACCTTGTTTCAACTTTCTCCTAAACACTTAAAGGTAGCATTGAGCTGCTGGTGTTCAACAGAGGCTGTAAAAGTTCTTGTGAGAATCCCTTGCTCTGGCTGGAAACATGCTAAGTCTCACAAAGCAGGATGGCCAAACCATCTGTCTTCCAACACACTGGACTCCATGTACAGGACACACAAGAGTAGGGCATAGATGTTACGAGATAAGATGGAAAGGGCCCATGGAGTTGAAAGGATACCCTTTCCAGAATCCGCAGCCTCTGCCACACATCACCAGGTGAAGCTGGTCTGGAGATGTCAGGTGTTTTTGTGTGGATGTGGCACTTGGATGGTGTCTTAGGTTACAATGTAAGATGTAACCAAACAAATGTATTCTATCACCACCTTTGTAAGCTGTTAGAACCAGCTGGGGCAGTGTTCTTTATCTCTTCCATGACTCATCCCTAATAGCTCCATTGGGCAGGCGCGTGTATCTTCTGCTAATGGGCCACCATGTCTCACTGCATGACCCATAAAACTACATCATCCCATGGTGAAATGCTCCGCCCAGGGGCACAACAAAGCATTCCTACCTGGACATAATCTAAGGTTTGGAACACTACGAGCAGCCTTACCTACTGGATTCCCAGAGGACAAGAGCTACATAACCACCACTGGACCTTCAGAGGAAGACTAGACCCTTCTACAGGATCACTGCTTCAATAGAACCACAGCTAGCACTTCAAAAGGACTGCAGCCATCATTTAACTGGGTGGCTACCACCACCCTGACAAACAAGGTGCCAGGTTGCATCCAGAGCCTCTAAGTTTAAGCCAGTATTTTCTGCCTTTATTTTAATTCTGTAGTTCTGACTTGGAATCTCCTGCTGGTTTGTTTTCAAACTGGTACAGAAAGGCAAGTGAATTTGTATAAACTAGCTTTGCCCTCCAGCTTATCATGCGGTGTGTACATAAACAGCAAGCAAGATGGGTCCCAGACTGGACAGGGGCTCTGGTGAAGCCCTGTAAAAACACAAAACACAAACCACAGAAGTCTTGCAATGAAGAGAAGACAGAGCTGTATCAGACCCACACTGACTCATTCCGCAGCAGAAGCAAAGGATTAAGTACATCACCCACTGTACTTAAAGAAAGTCATGTACATTATCAGTTACTTTAAAAGGGCTGGCAAAAATTGTGAAGAAAAAAAACAAGTAATCAGAGCTGAGGGTCTGATTACTGAAACTCAGAAATACCCTTTTAGAAAGCTGCCCTTATTTGCTGCAAATCAGTTTCAGCAGGCAATTTGAAGCTATCACACCAGCCTGCTGTTACGTGTAAGTTAATAAGCATTTACTACTGATGGTTTCTGCAGTGGATGTTTAATTTTTAATCATATCCCTAATTTACTGTTTACAGTTTTATCCAATTAGAGTATGCGCATGTATGTGCATCTGTGACAGGGAGAACATGGAAACCTGCATTTAAACAGAAGCACAAAGCCTTGTCGTTAACTGACGAGATACATGTGTCTCCTGCTTGAAATTTTTTTATATAGCCCTCTTATTTTCCAGGAGAATGTCATCTCAGGCTGTTATGTTGCACCATTCTGCTGTTAGAAATGGATACCACTGACCTCTCTGTGCAATGCTGTATCTGGAGTTTGGAACTGAATGTCATTAAAATAGGCAGTGCTAAGAACTAGGCAGTTTTTCTGGCACTTTCCTGAACAGAAATCCCAGCATTGCTTTTTATCTGTAGATCAGGCATTTAGGTAACACCCTGGGTCACCCTCATCCTCCTCATCCATATTTCAACCTTATATTAGATTCCTGCTGTCAGAAAAACTAGATGCACTGAAGGGATAAAAATGGACCATTTATTTGAAGCACTGAAAATTTTTCATGGTGATCAACAGTAAAATTTTCAATTACAGAGGGAGAGGAAATAAACCAAATGACAGAGCTCCAAAGAAAACTGGGTGATGATGGAAAGACAGAGATTAGAACATCTCAGAGCCCAAGAGATGAGCTAATCACAAATAAAATATTACATTCCTATTACTACCTGACACGCTGTTTGGTGTAATGCCAGTGATCAAATAAAGTATCAAAAAAGGAGTGCTAGAAATGCACTCAACAGAGGTATAATTTGGTTGATATGGATCCTGGCAGAGCCCTCAGGAGGTGATCTGACACCCAGCACAACTCCCTGTGCCTTCCACATTCACACTGCCTCCGGTCACAGGCTCAGCTGCACAGCAAATTAGGACAGGCAGCAACAGGACTGCAAAATCCTCAGACAGACTGCTCTCACTCCCAGCAGGCAGAGGCTGAAGGGAAAAGGCAGGAGCCTTTGTTTCTCCCATTGAGCATCTACTTCAAGGAGAGAAAATGGCAGAGCTCCACAGCAAAGGTTTAAATGTAGGTACATGACCAGGCCCCACAGCCCTCTCCTGCTGTGTTCATGGCTCAACAACTGGATACTACAGCTGTATTCCCTGCAGCCTTGAGAGCTACACTGAAAAACCCAGACTGCCATCTGCTTTATTTTGCTCTCAGGAGTAAAAAAAAAAAAAGATGCAATTCTATCCCTCTGCAAATATAATACCTTCAATTTCACTTTTTTTCTCTGCAACACAAGGAAGGCAAAGATAGGAAATCGATATGTTCATAGAAAAAATAAACACCTAAAGTTCCCATAAGAGGAAGAAACTACAGGGCTATGGCTATAGATGTCTTAACAATGGCAGAACAGGTTGGATTAATGTGCTGAGGTAAAAGACAAACAAATAGAGGGATAAACCGCTTTTAGATTAAATGCTACAGATTACAGCATCCTTTTTCAGAAGCCAGTGCACTCTGCAGCCAAAGCACAGGGAGGTTGCACATAGCGTTTTGCACAGGAACAGTTCCTAAAAACAGTCACCCCAGGAAGATTGGTGAGGAGTCTGTGCAGCCCTGTGTTCCAGGAATTGGACTCCTGTGTTTAAAACAAAAGCTGTTGGTATCAGCCAAGCAGCTCAAAAAGGCAGCTTCAGCTCTTGTTTTCTTCTTTGCCCCTGGGAGCAGGAACTTGCAGCACGGAAGGAGGAGACTGTGTAATAAAAAGGAGACAGGAAGGTCTCCAGTAGGCTCCGAGTCCTAAAGATAGCAATGAAACTAGCATGAAGGGAAGGAGGAAATCACCCTCCCACATAAGAGGAAACCCCAAAATAAAACCTTTTGGCAGATTGTAAAGGCTTTAGTATTCAATAAAAAGAATGAGCTGCATGAGAATGCAAAAAAGCTTTAAAGGAGACAGAGAAAGTCCAAACAAAAGACATACGAAGTTTTTTTCAGTCACCTTTCTGTATCACTATTCTATTTTTGATCAGTTTTACTGGCTTTTCTATTTAATTGAAACTATACACTAATTAATTATATGAAACAGAAGACGTTTTCAGTAAGTTTTCTGAATTATAAGGTAAAAGTTCAGTTCTTAGTGGACATTCCATCTGGGGCTCTTGGCCTGGTCCTGGCCTTCCTGTCTAAGACTGGGTCCAGTTCCACAGAGGCAACAAATCTACAATCATAAAAAAATAAAAATTATTCAATATTTGCATGAGGCTCAACCATATCCAGATGAAAGAAGAACTCAGAGGACTAAGATCTAACTACAGTTATTAAAGCACTCATGTCTGAGAAAACTTGCAGAAGTGAAGGTAAATTATAAACCTATCCCAAGACAATATATAAAATGCATCCATGTCTGCTTCAGACTAAAGGATTATTTAAATTGCAGCTAAGAAAACAACCCCAAAACCCTTAACCCAGAACATGCAACTCCTTAAACGTTCACCTATGAACACTTAAATGTTGCTTTAATTCTACTACCACTGAATAGTAATTAGGTTCAATTAAAAAAAAATGTGAATAAAAGTAATAGAGTATGAAAGATGATGTTATCACTTGCAGAAAAAAAGTGCAATTTAAAGCAAGCAAAGCGCAACTAGATTTTGCTAACAGATACAGATAAAGATATAAAATTACTATTCTAAGGCAGTGCAAGTTTGCTGTCTAATTAGCAGTTGGTAACATCACTTCTTACACGCTTGATGCTGAAAAGCAAAAAAGTAAAAAAAGCTACTACCTACTTTTCCTCTATTAAATTTAGGTGTCCCGAATTAAATGGCAAGTCCTCTATCTGACAGAGGCACTAAGTTCCAGAGGGCAATATATTGCACATATCACGGGCAATTTAGAAGGGCACAGATTATGACTGGGGGTGGGTTTTGTTCTTTGTTGATTATTTGAGGAATGCGAACAATGAGTTCAATTGGACACCAAAGTTTTAGCTGGATAAGGCAAGATGTGACAAAGATTCTTCATACTGCTTAAGCTAAAAGACAGTATAATTGCTTTTATCTTTGATTATGCCGTTTTAGTATACAGCATGATTATAAAAAATAAGGTAAAAGTGCAGCTTTTACTTTCATTTCCAGCAGTGATTATGGAATTGGATAGCAAATAACACAGGTGGTGCACATCGTCAAAGGAGATTTTGAGACCAAGTGAAAAATAGATTTTATATAGGTAAGAAAAAGCTTCTAAATATAATAAAATATCAAAATTGTATTTTTGATACAATAAAATTGGCAAGAGATCATATTTTTTCAATTTGACAAAGACCTATGCTGAGTTAGAGAATAGAACCCTTATGTTTCCGTCTTTGTGGTTTTAAGTTATAAAAAGGTTTATGGATTTCATCCAAAGGTCAACAGAGCATTGGTAGCCTTCAATGATTTGAATGGGCATTATAGTCTCATGCTGTAGAGGAAAAATGGGGTTGATCCTGTTCTCATTTTTACTAGTTTAAATTTCTCTGCAAGCAATGGAGCATTGCTCTTTCATTTGCCCAAACAGAACCAAGAGCAAAGTTGAGGTCTCAAATTTTCAAAGAAAGATAATTGGGATAAAAGCAAATCATATCTGGGAGTAGACATAAATTTAGATTCTTCTTAGCAGAGTAGCTACTCTTGCTATTTTTTTATTGCGCTAGAACTACAGAATGTGTGCACAGAGAAAAGACCAGTTTTAAGTCAGCTAAAGACTTTCCAGAAGACTCTAGCCAAATTAATTATAAGCAGCAGAAACTTAAGGAAGATACTATCTTTAGGTGCTCCTAATTTTTAGAGACATCCCTGATAAAAGGAGTTTTCTTCTTGTCCCAGCATCTATTTGCATTCCTCACTTAAACAGCCTGGGCTCTGATCATCTGGATCAAAAGAAAACAGTAAAGAAATCAGTAAACACATATTCTCATACTCAAATTATCCTGTGATCAGCTAAGCCATGTAGAAGTAAAGTAAAATTTCCACAGTGACATTTCCATTACTAGAGAGAACCGAAAAGTTGTCAAGAACAGCAGTAACAGTATAACAAAGGAAAACATGAGCTGCTGACAAAGCAATGGTCACACATTTTAGTGCTTATCACAGCAGCTGATACTTAAGAAGGGAGAAAGAAAACTTACCAACAAACAAATCTAGCAAGCAAATATCAGTAAAAACAATAACAATTCACTTGGAAAGAGCTTATTAGGATTAGAAGAAAATAAACCACAATTTTCATTATGCTGAGATAAACCTCCAAACCTACAGGAAACATTTCTAGAAAAAGACAAAAAAGCTCATAGGTGTCTCAATGTATGAAGATACATCCCAGCAAAAAGACATTACCTTAACAGGCTGTAAGGGCTGGCTGCCTTTAAATGACCCTCAGAACCTTCCAGGTTTAAACTGAGACATACAAAAGTCAACATCAGTGGTTAGTGTCACAGTCAACTGCTGTAACAGAAAGGATGGGCATTAAAGCTACTCTGGAATCTAGAGAAAGATCTGTTCAGAACCTACCCAGGTGACAGCTGATTTATCAGTGGAGCTTTAGAGGCAGAAGTATCCTTCCCTTCCTCCTTCCTATCTCTTTCATCTGAAATACAGTTTGTTTGCCTCAAAGAAGTTTAACTGTTGTGATACTGTGAGTGATCAGCATAGGGAATTTTCAAAGGTCTATCTGCATCCTTAATTGCCTGATACTTTTAAAAGCTGGTCCATTGTCTAAGATGATTGCTCCTCCCACCATCCAATATTCTCTAAATACTCATAAAATACAGCTGGATCATCTTGGCACCTTATGACAGAAAATTACAAGGAACTGCTGAAAAGTGTTCCATGTAGCTACACTATGGAATGAAGTAAAGAAATTCTTCAGTAGACAACTGGAGTCTAATCAGCCCACTAAACATTTAGACTACAGGGAAATAAATAAAATAAAACTAGAGCAGGAGATATTAATCTCTAGGTCCAACTTCAACAACAATCCTCAGTTCTTTAGGAGTTCTTAAAGGAATGAAAAACAAAAGAAACAGAGTAAGAGTAAGTTTCCTCTCTATTCCAAAGGAAAACTGGAATTACCTAACACTTAAAAGAATGAAAAAAATGTGATTACCATTCTCTCTCCATGTCTACCTCTGACATAAGCCAAAGTGGAAAGAAAGTAGAAACCATAGGACTTTGGAGGACTTGGAGGACTTTGGAGTGTAAACTTTAAGAACAAAAGCTTTGCATCAATGAAGAAGGCAAAATCAGAGAACAATAATCTCCTCCTTTTGCTGTGTAAAACCTTTTTTCTTTCAGATCTTTTTCTCAAAATCTAGCTCCTGAAAGTCCTACACAGCAGTGCTCTTTCAATGTGGAAAAATGAGAGTAGCTGACTTACTTCTGGTAGCTGACTGATGCTACCAGAAGTAAGCCTTTTAACCGGTCTCACTAAAGAAAGAATATGACAAAATTAGTTGTTTCCAGGTCCAGGTGCTGGAGCTGCTTCAATTCCATCTAATTTCATGAACTGCCAGCTGATGGCAGCTGGGTGTGCCAGACAAATGGACTGGGAAGATGTGAATCCTCTTTCTAGCGGAGAGGACTCAAAACTCCAAGACCACGTCAATGTACATGCCTTCAGACTGTGCTCAAGCTTGCAAGGGAAACCTTGAAATGCCTTTTTGCACACATACAGAGGTCTCTAACTTGCTTATCTCTACAGTTCTGAGGAAAGAGATCCAGCTCTCCTGTGTAGCTGGACAAGCATGCCAAGTCAGAGTCTGACATATTATACCAGGCTGCCTGGATATAACACCTGTGCCATTTCTGAGCCTGGTTATTTTCTAAGCAGGTTGTCTTCAGCGGGAAGCCATTGATTAAGCCAAATGTACATAAACAAATATTCCAACCATGTGGATAAACTTAAGCAAGAATAAGCTCTAAGATGTGGACAAAAACTTAGTGGGATTGAGGAGCTCCAGAACCGTGGTATTGCCAAGTACAAACAGCCTAAAACTCAACTTATCACTCCAACCCTGAGAAAAATATCAATGCCCTCCAGGTGATACCTCAGGAAAAATTGAAGTTCTTACAGAGCTGCTCACTGCAGATTTTTTCAATGTATCTTTTCTTTGTACAGGTAACTCCTAATAGCTCATGTGTCTGGCATGCACTTTTACTGATAAAAATAATTTTCAATTTCAAGATCATACTATAAAGTTGTAGCTGAATTGCCAACAGAGAAATAAGTTGTTCTAAAAACAACAATTTTCAGCTGCATTTTCATTCACATTTCTGTTTCAAATTAAGGCTGCTGTATTTATGCTGTCATCTACTGGAATTAACACAAAAAAATTACAGGTGCTTCATGAGTGCTCATGCTGTATAGAGGTAAATCACGTATTTTTAAAAAAACTGTTAAGAATTTTGTTAGAAGTCAGGACTTGAATGTCAAGGACCACAAGACCATTGTTAATACACTTCAATTTATTATTTCATAGGAAATCAATTTCAATTAAAATACATTGAAATAGTGACTGAAAAAATTCTATAATATTGATCTTAGGGGGGAACCAGCATAGTTAAAATTATTAATCATACTTGAGCACGTCATAAAATACTAGGCTAGTACCCATGCTTTATGATCAAGTCAAATAAAGGCTTTAAAATAACCCACCCTTTCCTTTGTGGAATATGCCAGAGATCTGCATACTGCTTAGTAAAAAAGAAACAGTTCATAACACTCCTGACTGCCTATGTATAACTAAGCAAATGAAGGTGCTCTATCATATGAAGCATAAATGCCATTAAGAGTAAACTTTTATTCTAATAGAACCACATTCATTTTTAAAATTACAATACAGAAAAACTTTTAAAGAATGTGAAAGAAGAAAAAGAGAAACTTCTAAATAAAACAGGTTCTTTTGACACAACATAGAAAAGCAACTTCACAAAAGCATAAAAAGGAGAGGGTTTTTTCCTGCCTCCCTTGAATCTTTCTAGTAATTAGAAATTTTTATTGCACAGGCCACAAATTCTAGTAACAACAGGAAGAAAAATGCTTTTGAACTCTTTGGTAACACTCATCTTCAGGGACTCAAAACAGCAAAACTTTAGTCTACATTTTCAAAAAAGCTTTAAGTGACTTTCATGTTTGTTGGAACTGTCAATATCCTGAAACACTTTACAAACAGGACACATTCATGTAGGCGCAGCAATACCAGTTTCATAAAATCAACGATGATGTTACCAAAATTCATCTGAGTGGAGAGGGCAATTCATCCAACTTTCAGACCAAATTTTTTTTATTGTAGGAGTTTACATCTGGGCTTAGCTAGTGGGAATTTATCTGATACACGTTTAGTCATCTACTGTGTAGACAAATACATCTGCCAACCATTCCAAGTGTCTGTAATAACTGATTGAGAGCAACAGGTATAGTTCATTTGATGTGTCTGAGGCGTGACTGCTGGACCTGAAATACAGAGGATGTGCAGCTACTACTGTATGCACATGACAGTAGGATTGCCTAGAGTCTCTGTGGAAGGCAGAAGTACCCAAATGAAGGCATGCCAAGTTAGGCTTTGCCACTTTTGTCACCACTGAGGCTGCCAGTGATGATATTTTAGTTTGTGAAAAAATTGTGAACATCTTGTTTCTGAAGACTGTCAGACAGATTCTCAATGGATACTGAAGAATTAGGCAGGGCAAATCCACCAATTCTGAATGCTGGAGAGCCCAGGGAATGGGACCATAGTGAGAGAACAGGATCCGAGATCTGCCTAAACATCACTGCTACTGTTAGAGGTCGAGTAGTGGGACAGAGGGATACTGGATCCAACTGAGAATGGCATTCCTTGTCTTCTTATTTCCAATGCTATACACTCAGTTTGAAAAAAAAAAAAATTATGAAGACAGCCAGGATTGAAAGAGAAACGGAGCAGTGAAAAATTCTATGTACTTTCTATGGGGTCAGAAGTATAGTTAGGGCTCTCATTTCCTCAGTTCTTTTATAAAAACAACTATCAAAGGCATGTAGCAACAGGACAAGGGGTAGTGGCTTCAGACTAAAAGAGGGTAGCTTTAGAATGAACATAAGGAAGAAATTCTTTAGTATGAGGGTGGTGAGGCACTGGAACAGGTTGCTCAGAGAAGTTGTGAATGCCCCATCCCTGGAATTACTCAAGGCCACATTGGATGGGGCTTTGAGAAACCTGGGCTAGTGGAAGGTGACTGGGTGTGCCTGTATGGCAGGAGGGTTGGAACTAGGTAGTCGTAAGGTCCCTTCCAACCCAGACCATTCTAGAATCAATCCTAATTTTATTCTATGTCTGATTTCTGGAAAAATCTCATCAGAAATCACAAATATGTTACACTGCAAAAGACACCATATTACAATATGATTTATTTAAACTCTGTGTACCTATTCTTGGAATCCCTTTTACCAGCCTGTTCTTTGTGAATGGGTGAAAACAAATGATTTCCACTGGCACTGATCACAAACAGCTGTTGTTAAATAACAGACTGACTGCTGAAAGCTTTCCTATTTAGCTAAAAGTCTTTCAAGACTGGCTGCAGCACAAACAGCAGTAGTTTCTTTTTTTAATTAAACTTTGAGAAAAATTGTTTTTTCTCTTTCCAATTTACATGAGTGAGAAAATACATACAATACAATACAAAATAATATGTATGTGTGGTTTTATATATATATATATATATATATATATATATATATATATATATATATATATATTCATTAAACATGTAAGCCAGTATTTGGTATGCGTTAGTTCAGACAGACTAAACATTCCAGACCAAACTGACCAGTAGACTGACTTCTGAGAAATTTGAAAAGCAGGAATGAAGAAAAAAAAATCAACATTAATAAAATAATGAGAAACCAAGACAACTGCAATCATATCTTGCAGTCATACAAAACAGCTAATACTACATTACCAGTAGACTGAGTTGCAATACTATTTATAGAAACACATAAAAATGCAAGAACATCATAATATTATACAGCTAAAATCTTGCCAGAGAAGTTCATCAATACAAATTTCATAGGTCCTATGTTTCCTTATTCATATTCCAAGCTAATATACTACACATATTGAAGGACAATTCTGTGCTAAACCTATCCAGAGTGCATTACAATGTATTGTCCAGTGTATTGGAACTTATTTTACCTGTCAGCTGAATTGCTTGGTTATTTGATATGAATATGTATTAGCATCACAGCAATAGCTTAAAGGTAACTAACAGTCCCACAGCAATGCAATGGTCTGCCAAGGACCATTGACTGCATTGCAAAGTACATTCTTCAGGTTAGAAACCAGACACATGAAATTCAAATAACTGAAGCCATAGATGGAATTTGATATTTATCATCACTGATGCATATATATTAGATATTTTATCTTTGCTCAGATACACACTCCACATACAATATTGTGTTTCAGCTAAACAAATGAAAACCATACAGAACCCGTAAATGCATACTTGTAACCTAAAAGAAAAAATATTTTCAGACATCTTAACAGTGCCTAAAGTCTGAAAAGCCTCTCACAAATAACCAAAGCTTCTGATTCCAGAGCTACATTCTCTGTTAAGTGCTGAAATTGTCCTTGACTGGAATGGGAAAAATACAACAAAGACTGATCTTTTGTAGTCTAATGGGTGGTAGCGAAGTCGTTTTACGGTCTTGGAAAGCAGAGTTAAGAACAAGTGCAATGATTCCTGCAGTTGTACAGGAAAAAAGGACATACAATAGAAAGGAGTAAAAGGGATATGGACGTTTAGTGAAAATAAACCCGTATTGAGAAGAAGGTTAAGATTTCCTTACCTGTAATCAGGCAATTTAGCATGCTGAGCCCTGGAACACAGTTTTCATGCTATGATAAGGGATAAACTACTGTTATTGGGTAATTTTTGACAGTGCTTTCATAATACACTTTGTGTTCAACTCACAAGGTTTCTCAGAGATTTTGGAGCATAACAAGAGCACAGAGCAAAGGAAACCAGCTGGGAATTAAGCTTGCTGGAGCTCTTCTGAAAGAGCAAATATTTTTTTCTGTGCCTTGGATAGATGCCATGTATGCAACATATGCAAGTTGTATAGTACTCTGTGCCTGGGAAGAAAGGCTCTTCCTGACTAGTGGAAGCTTCAGGGTTAGGTGAAAGAAAAAGGTAAGGTCAAAAAATTATAACAAAAGAAGTGATATCTGGTAAGAAGATGGTCAAGATTTCAAATGCTGCAGGCCTTCAAACACCACAGGTATATGAAACCAAGATTCCCTGGATGCCAAAACCTTGAGTTCAGAATGTACACAGAATGTCCCTCTTTGCAGGGGTGACAAAGAAATGTAATGATCTCAAGAAACATTTATTTGAGGAACATGAAGGACAGTAGACAATAACAGTTCAGATAGCACAGGATGCAAAGTCTACAGCAGGGGCAAAGCAAGCTGCAATTACTTTCTCTTAACTCATTGATCTTCCAGTCCTGTGCTTGGCAAGTTTCTGTTCTCAAAATTTCTAACCATTAAAGTCCCTTTTCAGCCAGGTGTGTAACTCCAAATCCTTCATGCTGTGTACTGGAGCCACCACAGCAGGAAAAGTGAAATCAGAAGATGGGACTGAGTCTAGTACTTTAAAGTTCTGATTATGGAAAGTGACAATAAATCTCACATGTAGTGACAAAACCTGGTATGACTGTGCTCAGGTTCCTCCCAGCTTTGATATCCATATGGACAAAGCAGATAGGGCAACAGGAAGTAGCACCATGTTTCTGATTGATGGGGAGGGTTTTGTGCCAAATTTTCATCAAGCCTCCCTTTAGTACGAACAGGCTGATAATGCTGCCAAAATCCTTGTAAAACACTTCTGCTAAGGAGGGTTTCATGGTTCTGACTTGCTCACTACTAAAACTCCCTGAAGTCTGAGCCCAGACGATCAGACCCCTTTGAGTTTCCTGGGGACCCAGCCCAAATGGCAACTTAATGGACAGAGAAACAGCTTCGATCCCACTGTCCAAAAAGGAATTTTAATAGTACAAAATCAACAAAAAATAAGGTGTCCACTGTATTGGAGTGAACTGAATCAAGGCAGTACAAGGGGCAAAAGGCAAAATGCCAGAGGCAGGGTCTAGGGTCAGACAGAGGTACTGATGCACTCTGCTGTGGGTGGGGAGTTAAGGTGTGATCTGAGGGAAGGGTCCAATGGTGGACAACAATTAAGAATATTAAAAGTTCTTGTACCAAAAATCAACCTAAGATACAACACAGAGAACGAAGAACTTTCTGGTAACAATTTGCAGGGAGAGCATGTTAATAAGCCTTTTGCTTATGGCACTGAGAACGGGGTTTCACAAGGCATTTATCCAGGTTTCTCTTTTTCTTCTCTGAGGAAACTGCCCTCTACACACCACACATACCCTGAAGGCAATGTTTCTGTTACAAAGTTCCCCTAAAATCCACTGAATAATACATCACTAGAACACAAGGCTCTCACTCTTTGCTCAGTTATAGAATCATAGAATATTTTGCGTTGGAAGCAACCTTAAAGGTCATCTAGTTCCAACACCCCTGACATAGGCAGGGACAACTTGCACTAGACCAGGTTCCAATAGGGCATTGAACACCTCCAGGGATGAGGCAGCCACAGCTTCTCAGGGCAACCTGTTCCAGTGCCTCACCACCCTCACAGTAAAGAATTTCTTCCTTACATCCCATCTAAATCTATCCTCTTCCAGTTTGAAGCCACTACTCCTTGTCCTATCCTTGCCCTTGAAAAGTCCTTCTCCAGCTCCTTGTAGCTTGCCTTTAGATACTATAGAAGGCTGCTGTAAGGTCTTGTCTCTCCAGAGCCTTTTCCAGGCTGAGCAATCCCAACTCACACAGCTTGTCTCCACAGAAGAGGTGCTCCATCCCTCTGATCATCTTCATGGTCCTCCTCTGTATTCACTCCAACAGTGCCACGTCCTTCTTCTTTGAGGCCCTAGAGCTGGATGCAGCACTCCAGGTGGGATCTCATGAGAGCAAAGCAGAGGACAGAATCACCTTCCTTGACCAGCTGGTCAACTGCTTTTGATGCAGCCCAGAACACATTTGGCTTTCTGGGCGACAGGTGCTCATTGCCAGCTCATGTTGGGCATCTCATTAACCAACACTCCAAGGGTTCTTCTCCCCAGGGTTGCTTTCAATCCATGCTCTACTCAACCTGTATTTATGCTTTGGATTGTCCCAACCCAGGTGCAGGACCTTGCACTTGGCCTTAGTGAACATCATGAGGATTGCAAGGGCCCACCTTTCACCCTGACCTGGCCCCTCTGGATGGCATCCCTTCCCTTCAGAGTGTCAACAGCACCACACAGCTTGGTGTCCATGGCAAACTTGCTGAGGGTGCACTGGATCCCATTGTCCATGTCACTGACAAAGATGTCAAACAGTGCCAGTCCTGATGAATGACACTCATGACTGGTCTCCACTTGGGACATCAAGCCATTGACCACATCTCTTTCAGTGTCACCATCCAGACAATTCCTTATCCACTGAGTAATCTATCCATCAAAACCATGTCTCTCCAATTTAAAGAAAAGGATGTCATGTGGGACAGTCTCAAATGCTTTGTACAAGTCTAATTAGATCATATCAGTAGTTCTTTCCATACCCATCATCCCTGCAACCCCATCATAGAAGGCCACCAAATCTGTCGGGCACAATTTGCCCTTAGTGATGCTGTGCTGGCTGACACAAATTACCTCCTAACTTCCTATGTGCCTTAGCCCAGTTTCCAGGAGGATCTGTGTTAAGGAATATATTCAGTTCAGCTAGCTCAGTGAGCAGCTGCAGTGAGAGCTGCAGATTGAGGTCTGGCTGGCAGGAGCCCGAGGCTCTCAGCAAGAGGCTGAGAACTGGAACCAACCCTCTGCATAGCAAAGGGCCCAGGGACCTGTGGCACCAGCCAGGTGACCAGACATGAAGAGACACAGGAGGAGCTAGTGACTCAGCAGGAAGAGCTCAGACTTTACATGGTTTAGACCCTAAGGATACAGAAGCTCAGGGTTTCCTTTGTTCTGAAGCAGCAGCTCCAGCTGTTGTTATTTTGTTGCTGTACCATGATAAAGCTATTTAAAGAATTCAGAGGTCTGCAACTGTTAAGGGAAACCCTGGGCTGAGCTGGTAAGGAAACCTTGCTTGCTTGTGAGAGGTGTGTGTGTGTAGGAGACATCACACATCAGCCTGGAGCCACTGTGGAGGGGTTTTGCTTCCAGCATTGAAATTTTGGGTAGCAAGAGTGTGACTGCCTGAGAATAGTCAGACAGAAAAGTTCCCTTAGCATCTGTTCCATGATCTTGCTGGGCACAGAGGTGAGACTGACCAGCCAGTAGTTTACCTGGTCTTCCTTTATTCAGTTTTAAAAATTTAGGGTTCCCATCACTGGAACTTGATTGGACTGCCACAACTTATCAAATATGATGGATAGTGCCATAGCAACTTCATCTGTCCTTCAACTCCAGGACCTGTGGATACACCTCATCAGATCCCATAGACTTGTGCACCTTTGGGTTCCTTAGATGTACTTGATCCTGATCTACAACTGGTTCTTCATTCTCCCAGCCCCTGCCTTTGCCTTTGCTGGAGCGAACTTGCCAGTGAAAACTGAGGCAAAAAAAAAAAAGTTGAGTACCTCAGCTTTCTCCATGTCCTGGGTAGCTATATCTCCCATTTTCTTCCAGAGAAGACTCATATTCACCCTAGTCTTCTTTTTATCACTGGTGTACCTATAGAAGATTTTCCTGTTGCTGATGATGTCTCTGGCCAGCTTTAATTCTGTCAGAGCTTTAGCTTTCCTAACCTGATTCCTGCTTCTCACTTTCTCTGCATTTCTCCCAGGCTACCTGTTCTTGCTTCCACTCTCTGTAAGGCTTCCTCTTTGTGTTTGAGTTTGCCCAGGAGCTCCTCATTTGTCCACGAAGGCCTTATGGGATTTTTTGCCTGATTTCTTTATTGTTAGGATGCATCATTCCTGAATTTAGATGAAAATGCAACTTTGATGGGCACATATGTACTTCAGTAACTGAGCACCAGTGCAGGATGAGCAGAAAACTTAGGGAAGAAATAATTTCAACAGGTATCAATTGCTGAGATGATTTTTAATGAAGCACAAAGCTTTATTTTAACATGTTTTGCTAGGAGAAATACTGTCCTGGCAGTATATTCAAGTATAACTTTGCCCCATATGAAACTCACAGAGGAACTTAGAAGGGGGCCTAACATCATCCTAAATGCAGGTTATCATTTAATCCAAATGCAAAAATGCTTCTCAGGCTCGGCCTTATGAGCAGATTGTTGTCTGTGGATACTTTGCTCAGAAACACACACAGCACTGTTCTATCACTTTGAGGACACTCTCTTCTAGCTAGCCCAAAGCAGGGCTCACACTGAAAAATCTCACAATAACTCCTTCCTTCTCTGTGTAGTTATGTAAGGCTTTTTATAAAAAATGGTCTTTCAACTCAGGCTTACAGTGATAACAGTATAATAATGGTGTTTCCAGCAGTGTGCAGCTCTCCCCAGGAGACATTGGAAGATATTTTTTCAAATTAGTTCCTCAACATCACTAAGTCTGGGAAAAAAGTACAGATCAGTAGTTGGGCCTGTGCCCTTCTATCCTAGTGGAGGCTGGAATAGCATTTCTACCAATAATAGCTCAATCAGGCAGTTCTTGCTCCAAAGAAAAGTCTTCCTAAAACTCAAGACAAGACTTCAATTACACAATCACGTAGTATTTTGGCTTTAAGAGACTGGATGGTGTGTCTTGAATGAAGAAGAATGAAATGGTTTTAAATCATTTTCTGAACAGAAGTAGAAAAGAATTCTACTGAGTTTTAAAAATGAGGTTAACTTTCTCTGCAGACAACAGAACACAAAGCCACTTAAAATATCTGATAACTATTATATAATGCCTTTTTAAAACTTTCCCAGTCTGATCCAGCTTCAACTGGTGTATGTACTGAAGTCAGTGAAGTCTTTTTGCTGACATCAATGGGTTCTGAATTAGGACCTCATTGCTTGAAACCCAGCTTGTGTGCTACATTAATTCAGAAATGGGTTTTAACAGCTTCTTTCACCTAACAGTCTCCTGAGCTGTGCATTGAGAGACAGAGCGCTTTCTTCCCCCCTCTTTTTGGAGGGCAGCAAGGCACAGCATAGCAATAGCTACAGTGTGACCTGGACTTTGCCAGTGGAATTTCCAAAAAGCAGAAACAGCTTTTCAGAGAAAAAATGTTCTTCAAGTGTTTTCCAAAACAAACAAACAAACAAACAAACAAACAAAGTAACCCACAACAGTTACAGAAAGCTATTCCAGTAACGACCTGGATCAAGAGCATATAAATTATAGTAAGAATATAAGTGGACACAGTTTGGAGAAACAGGGAAAGGGGACAGAACCAGTTTTGGTGAACAAGTGACATACAAAGAGCTTTACAAGTTGTACTGTAGTTGCAAAATAGTATCCTAACCTTAGTACTTCCATCAAGCACTTTCAATGGACACACACTCCAGCTTGGTAAAAATGAGGTGATAAGGGACAGGAGCACCGCTGTCATCCTGTTACTCACTGTTCCCTCGCCCTGGAATCATACAATTAACACAGCTTTGCTGCATAGTGGAATGTTCTTATAGAACTGTTGTTCTGCTCATAACTTCAGCTCTGTTTAAGAAGATGAAAGTAAACATTTTGTTTCCTCTAGCTTTTTAAAAGAAAGAGGCTGCTTAATCACTCTGGTTTTGCTCACCTGGGAGATGCCTGCTTTCATACTACTCTTGGTGGACCAATATCACATGAAGATTATTGGCTTTCAGACAAGAGGTTTTACAATCCATCAGGTCCATTCAAGGATGTGTTTATTAAAATGGTATTTGTATTGTTTTACTGATATGAGTTTGGATTAGTACCACTGTTTTCTTCTCTGCAAGGACAGAGAGCTCTTGCTCTCTCATACAGCCATTCCCAGCTTAACACTGGAACACAGGGCAACCCCAAAGCTCTTGTGGCTGGTGGTCACACTAGTGGCCACCCGACCCTGAACACCATAGCTTTGAATACAGCGTGTTTGGCCTCTCCAAGCTCTACTACACATGATGGGTACCGGCTCTCATGCTTACACTGTAACAAACCCCAGCAAAGCAAGGAATAAATTCCTTCAACAGAAGTTCTCAGACTGAGCCATTTCCCCAAGGATGTACTGGAGTGACTCTGAAGAGCAGCACAATGGGCAACACCACTGTGAGGGAGGACAGCCAGAGCTGCAGACCTCCAGTTTTTTGTCAAGCCTGTGCTGTCTTTCATAAAGCACACGATGTCTTGCCTTTACAGGGTCAGAGTACATAACATTCCCTCTACACAGCAGAGAGAGACTACATTAAGCACACATCCACGCATCCAGTGCTAATCTGTCCTTTATAGTCCAGCATGTGTTTATTCATTGTCTTACCAAAGTCCAAACTTGTACCCTCAGTTGCATGGGCAAAGAATAGATCTCAAAGGATGCTGCCCTGAATTCCTTGAAACGGCAGTCACTGTTGCCTGACTGAGTGCAAGTCATACACCAGTGGATGTGTCCAGAGGGGAACCAGAGAGAAACAATACAGAACACAGGACATAGTTCTCAAAGCCAAATACAAGTCTATGCAGGAATATACCTGGATAGCAGTGATCAACTGATCCAAGTTTATACCTAATGTGTCTTCATTGTCCCATATCAATCAAATCCCAGCTTTCACAAGCAGGCCTATAACAGTGATGGTGGAAGCCCAGAACTTCGCAGTCCATCAAACTCTCAAGTAACATTCCAGATGCAATGGAAGAGAGAACCTGCCAACACTGAAGAAGAGGATGTAGGAATAGGATGAATGGATGGATGAATGGATAAAGCGAAAGAGTTCTAAACACCTGGGGGAGACATTCATGCTTCAGCATGTGCACTATCTTTGACATGAAACAAGTTGAGGTGAGCTTCTATTAACAGCTCATGGCAAAAACATGCTTAAAACTCCTCATCACAATCTACAAGACACCAAGCCTGAAGATGCAATTCAGTTGAGACTTCAGCTATTTCAGATAAAATGCAGCTTACTCAACTAATCAGAGTTTTTTCCCCAAACACAGTGAGCAAAGCTTAATTAGGAATATAATGTAATGTGTGAAGGATATTTTGTTAAAAATACACTGCATGTACTGAGAAACTCTGTTTTTTTCATACAGTGTGACATACAACAGGCACTGCACCAAAACACCACAGAAGTATGTGGTTTATGCTATCCCACTGGACTACCATATATTTACTTATATTACTTATATGTACTTATATTTAACATTGAGAAAGTATTGCAGATATATAGTAGAGGATGTCTAAATGTTCCTTTGCAGTATTGCCACAACGACTGCTTTTCTTCCATGCTACCACAGCAATTACTAGAGAGCTAGCAACAAAAGTCATAATAAAACTTCTAAACCTTGTTTGGAAAATACATATAACCTTTTTTGCTATTCATTCTTCTCTTTCTTTTAATCTAGACTTCATATTGAGCACCAGTTTTGTATTTTCTTAGCAGCAGAAAATAGAAGGAACTCTATTCATGTCAATAAAATTATTGCAACATGAAGAAGGAATCAGCCACCTGCAAAAAACAGTCTAACAGGTAATTTTCCACTGACAGCTCTTACCATAAAACAGGATACAGAAACCACATTGTTTTGTCTAACACTGTTTTATCTAACACTAAAAGTAAACAATTAATGCAGAATGGACAGTGCTTTTAAAGATAGTAGGTCCTCCATCTGTGTCCTTTATATGAAATTATTTTCATCTTAGTAAGCAGACACTTAAGACAGACCACTATCAAATTATAGATGGAGCCTATTCATCAGACAAAACAGGCAGCTGAACATCTCTACTTTTTATGCATTATTTTACCTTTTGTTCCCTCCTTGGAAAGCATGTGGAATCTATGACATTTTTCACGCATCATTTCCTGTAGAAGAACATCAAGTCACTTTTTATGCCCTCAGGCAAACTTCTCCTATCTGATCTCAGTAACTGTCCATATCAAAATTATTTTTCATACCTTGTGTAAGCAGCTGGAGGTTTCGAACTTCTTCTCTCACCTTCAGCTGAAGGACTTGCTGCAGAATGTGCTGTCGCAGGCTTTCCTGGGCAATGCCCATTCGTTCAAGCTTTTTGTCAGTAAGTCTCAGCAAAGCACGGCCTGGAAGCAAAAGCCAAAGAGAAAAATCACCCAAGGATTTCTGTTAGTGCAATGGGCTCACTCTGACAGGATAATTGGCTACAGAAAAAGTTTTGCAGCCCTGAAATACTTCATTCTGAGAGGATATTGTTCCATCTGTTAGGTACTCCCTTACTGTTAGAGATTTATGTGCTACTCCCTTTTCTATTGTTTTTCTGTATTGTTTTGGTGCTTTGTGAGATACAGGCGTGTAAAACAGGTATCTTGTGCCATTTTAGACAACCAATCACTGTTCTTAAGGACCAGTTGGTCTCCCATGGGTAGGACAACCCCTATAAGTCTACAACTGACACAGGTGCCTAAATAGACTCTCACCTGTTTTCAAATATCATCTCAAGAAATGAGTGAAAAGCAATGACCGTGGGTTTTAAAAATTAAATCCATTTAAGATATACGAAGAATGAATATTGCTGCAATTCAGATATGTCTGTAGTTTAGCAGCACCATTTCCCAGGATGATTCTGTACTTCATGGTTCAGCCTTCCAAATCCTTCTTAACAACAAACTATCACAGCAAAATTTGAAAAAAAAAACCCTGGAGATTTCTCTCAATTATATCTAAATCATTCCCAAAAAATATTTTGTATGACTATAAAAATACATCTGCCCAAGTATAAGGATCCTATGGTCTTTGCAGGCATTTACTCCCAGTTTGTGACTTATCTTTAGTATTAGGTTAATGTTGAAACGCAGACCCAGGTAGATTGTAGATGTTAAAAAAATCAAACAATCTACGTTCTCCTGATTTTGCTAGTGGAACTCTGACTCCATCTTTTGGGCATGGCTATGCTATAAATAAACAGGAACAAGGCTGTACACTGGCTGAGCCAACAGTAAGGAAGTATTTGAACCAAGCACAGAACCAAAGCATCAAGCAGAATTTTACCCTAGGAAGAAAACCAAAACTTACTTCCTTTGGTCTTCACCACTGCTGTGAGTTAGTACAGAGAGGAGTGTTATGCAGCCCTGTACTGGCTCTTGATTCCCACTATATGAATTTGCTATCTAAAGGTGCCCTGGCCTACAAAAACAAATCAAAGTTACACTGGTACAACCTTGAAAATTACATGTTTTGTTCACTTTTTGAAACAGATTTAACTTTTTACTTCCTCTGGTTTTTAATTATTAAAAATCCCTTCTTTGACTTCTCAGGCCTTATACTGAAACTAGAAGAAGACAGCAAAGTTATTCCTTCTGCAGAAAAGCAACCCGTGCCACCATTACTGTGGCTTTTGGATGAAGGACACAATTTAGCTCATTAGAAAGTGTTACTCAACACAGCAAAAGAAGACTTTTGCTCTTTCCTTACAAAATAGCAAGGAGTAGAGAATCTTTATAATTATTTTAATTAAAAAAATGAAGATAAATGTCAAAATTTTAAAGAGGCACAGAATATCTGCCCCAAACCAAGGAGTTAGCAGCATGCCCTTCACAAACTGCTAGATTTCGCTCCCAAGCAGTCCTGTAGGATCTTGATATGACACAGTGTAAAATACTATCACACAATGTAAAATACTGGGATATTACTATTAATAAAGCAAGATGTTATTGATCAGATAAAAATGACAGCATTCATATATTTTCTGCCCTTTGGTGCCTCTCAAACACTACATGCTACAAAGGATGACCTTTTGATTAGGAAACCTTTCTTTGAAATCACAAAAAAGAGGAATTCTAAGGGTTAATGTAATAACAAACTATGGAAATTAAGTCTCTTGCAGATCAATGCCAGCTGTCCAATTCCCCCGGTGATAAAGGCAGCAATAATGACTTCAATTTTTATATTGTCTTATCACACTAAAACATCTTAAAGCAATTTATAAAGGATGTACATCAGTCTCAAGAGTATGGTCAGTAATGTCAAATTAGCAACTGAAAGCAAATAAAAATACAAGACACCAGTTTAAAGATAGATGCCAACACACACGTTATCTTAGGGCAGGGAGTCAGCAACAGTAATATGAAAGGACAGACAGAGGCCATACATCTCATCCAGTGCACTCCACCTCTTTTTGGCCATGGATAGTCACTACTCTTTCCTTCCTCTGGGCAGCTCTTTGGTTCATACTCAAATCATTTTCCTACCCCAGCCACTGCCTTTGGAAGTTGAGTGTGCACAAAACAGAGACGTCTCTTTTCAACTCTTGGCATGTCAGTTCCTCTGCGGCTTAGGCTCAAAGCACGATGCTATTGACTCATAGTCTCTGTAGCAGCTTGCACAAATTGCCTTAAATTAACTCTTTCTTGCACCAAATCCAAAGGGACATGTTGAAGCAGTGATGAGGTAAGAAAGCAAACATCCAAATGTGGCATTTCAACAATACACTAAGGGAGCTGAACATGCAAATTCAACCTTCCCCATATCTTCTTCCCCCTCCACACTTAGAACAAAAACATACAAGCCACAGCTGGAATAGTTTTTATTCTGATACTAAGTCATGCCTATGAAAAGATATTTTTAATGCCTGGACCAATCACTAAAGCCAATTAGACACTAAGGCCAAGATCCTGACAATCAGCTAATGACTTTGGATGCTTCCCTATATTATTTCCTGTATTAAGCATACCTGAAAGAGTAATCATTTTGTGCTAAGAACTCTGTGTTATTGAACACTGAAAGTAACTGTCCAGAGAATTTGTGGAGTCTGTCTTTGGAAGCATTCAAAACCTGTTTGACAGGGTTCTGAGCTGCATTTGTCCCTGCTTTGGGTAGATGACTGCCAGAGGTGCCTTTCAACATCATCTGTTCTGTGGAATAACCTGCATGAAGAATCTTGATCTAAAGATTTATTTTCTTTTAAAAAGCTAAGACTAACAAAGGAAATTATTAAAAATACACAAAAAATGGCCATTTTATCAAGCAACATGGTTAGACAGAGAGACAGCTATACAGTTAAAAACTGTGGGTAGACTTTTACTTTTCAGAGAGTGCAGATATAGTATATTATTAAAAGCAGAACATGTGACAAAAGTAACATTTTCTAAGAGTATACACTGATCTTTTCTAAGACACAAGTAGAATGAACTTAACTACCATTGCAGGAAAATTTCCCAACACTATAGACAGACACTACCTCTTAGATGTAGGAATTACCTGCCTAGTAGAGAACAAGACTTTTTTTTCAAAAGCACGTAAACTAAGAGAACCATAAAGTTCTCAGTGGCAAATACTGAGGCCTTGGTTTAGGCTAGTTGCAAGGCTGGAAACCAAATGTTTTAAACAAAACTCCACAACTCCCTTAAAATCTGTGCACATCTTTTAGCACCTAAACCCCAGCCCTCTCATACTCGGGGCAGATCAGCCATGGAATATTCTGAGACGCCCTGAGGGCAAACACAAAATATAAAACACTTTCCATCTTAATAATGGATTGATGGCCTAATTTTTTCTAATATGACTTAGCTGCTGCAGATCTCATTGAATCACGCTGGGATTAGATGAAAATTTGAACGGAGGGAGAAACATTGCATGCCACAGAATATTAGCATACGTATCGGTCCAGTGACGCTGGCATTGGCCCTTGAGCAAGGAAGGCAGCACAGTCTGCTGTACCTAATCAGAAATGCTCAGACCTCCCTGCACTGGTATATCCTACTGCTCTTCCCCCAACTGCCAGTTCACAGACACATGGAGGGACACCTCACAAAAAGCCTTGAAAGAACGCTTGTGATGCAGGCAAAGGAACAGGTAAAAAAAGGTCTTATTTAACATGTGGAAAGAACTGGAGAAATACAGGGAAACAAGAGCAGATAGCTAGTAAGAGGCTGATCTGACACAAAGCCCTGAAGAAAACTGAGTAATTTTAAGCTGATGAAAATGATAAACCACTAGTGGGAACAAATGATGGTGTGAAATATGGCCAAGACAGGTGACCTTGTCTTCTGAATACAATATGAAAGGTGTACCTGATTATCAAGAAAAAATGTTCAGTTTACTTACCTGCAAAACCTGAAAAAACAGGAAAATGAGATTCACTCATTTTCATAAGCCCCTAAATTATGTAAGATGAAAAATTTTTCAAATTTATACTTAAATGCTGCAAATGCCATTTTATTCTTAGTTAGTAGATAATAGTGAGCTTCTCCAGTTTTTCAAACATGGTGTTTTTGTGTTTATTTGAAATAGTCTGATCATAGCTTTCCTCTTGCCTAAACAAGAATTTGTGCTGGCTTCTCTTGACTGCAGTCCTTAAAAACAAGCCTTCTTGGACATACCACTTAAGAAATTTTCATGACAGAGACACAGATATAAATATCATTGTTCAGGTGCTGGTGAGACACAAGTATAAAACTCTCATCATATACTCAAGAAAGAAGGCAAACAAGAATGGCCAGAGAAAGACGCTATGGTTTCATAGTAAGGAACAGTAAAATTATGAGAGAAGGCAAGAAAAAGAATAGTCACCTGCAGAATGAAAATAGCCTCATGATGATGGCAGTTGGGGGAGATGAACACTGGGAAAAGGGAAGAGCTATTAAATTAGGGAACTGATTTGAAAACAGAACAAATGGATATTATATAATTGAGGATGTTGAGTTCAAAAATATATTTTAGAAGAAACAGCACAAACCAGAAATCAATTTTCAGCGAAACCATGGTATGACTTCATGATGCTTTTCTGGATAACCTATCAGATTTTCTACAATTCTACATTTTTTGATTTTCTCATGAGAATTTAAGAGCCAGTCTCTCCTTCTCATGCCTGTCTCATCACTAGTCAACCAGACATATCAGCCACTTTGTCATCAATGCCTTGTGGCAGATCTACAGCTTTTCTTGCAAAAGCCGTTAGAACTGATTTGTCTTACTAATCATTTTAGCCCTAAGACTAATGCAGACTCTTGGTAAACTGCACTTTGCATTACCATCCTCTTTGTCCCCCTTGAGCTATCAAATATGTTGCTAGTATGTTGCAAGACTTACTTGCTTTAAAAGTAAAAATGGATTCATTTTTCATCATAGCAGCAAACACTTTATTGACCTACCTGCTAGCATAAGGGTAGCTGCCAGCCTAGGCAAAGCAGATTAGCTCCCAAAATTACTATTAGCACCTGCCTGGTACTTCTGATGTGATGAACAAATCTCAGCTGGGGACCAGCTTAAATAGACAAGGAGACACCAGGGATACTGGTACAGAAAGAAAAAAGAAGGAACAATAGTTTCTAATGATAGGGACCAGGAGGAGCAAAGAAGACTATTTAACCTTGAAGAATATTAAAGATCTCCAGCTGAGGAAGTTCTCCAACATCTGAGCCAGCATTTTTGTACTTTCTTGTCCTGTTAACAAAAGCAGTAAACCTCCATGAGGCCACAGGAATTACCTTCTGGTAAGACACATGAAAGGAAGAAGCCCATGATTCCAGTATGTCTCCAGTGAAAGCGTAGGAAAGCATAGGAAGGCTCATGTATCAATTTGTTAATGTATCAAATTAGCTTTGGACATGCTTTTATTTGTTAGCACCATCAAAGATGATTCTCTGTCTCTTTCTCATTCATTATCTGCTGGATCTGGATGACACCCTCTCTGTAATAGAGTTTCTCAAAGAAAGCACTGTGACTCTGATCAATAAATGTCTGCTCAAATTCAAAAAACCAGTTATGTAAACAAAGGCACTTCTGAATAATATCTGCAACCCTTATCTCAACATCATGTCTGTTTATACTTTTGACAAGAGGAAGATGACTATTTTTTTTTCTTTTGCCAATAAATCTACAATACAGCAAGTTTATTTCCATAAATCCCTCTCAGGTCACACCATCCGGTCCTTCCTCCACACTTCTGAACCACAAGCATGAAGGAAAAGTAATTCAAGAGAATCTTTAACTTAACTGCACTATCAAATATAGAAGTAGCAACAACCAAAACATGGCTTTGTTTCTAAATTTGCTTGTGACAAACTTAGTAAGATGTTAGTGTTGCATCTGTGAAGATTTTAAACTCAGATTATTTAGTTTGATGTAACTTCCTCTCACCTTAGTGCTGCCTTTCCTAATTTCTTCTATATTCCATCTTACACCACTTGTCATTTTCTATTCTCTTAATTCTGATACAGTCCTGTGAGCTATGTATCTCCTGTTCAATGGTCTCTGAAATTTCAAGTCAGATGCCTTTCTGACTCTCAGTTTTCCTTGCCCCTTACCAAGGATGTCTCCCAGCTAGCTACCCCCAGCTGCTTCTCCCCAGGCCACTCTTGGAAGCTCTGTGCTCCTTACACAGGCTCAAGCATGTCCATTGGCCCAGTCACAAGCATGCTGGATTTATGCTATTGAACAAAATCAAAAAACCTGCAGTAATGGAGAAGTATATCAGGTATAAATCAGGTAAAAATCAGGTAAAAATACTTAAAGACAGTGAGTTAACAGTGCATGGATCTGGAATATCCAATTCAGGAACTGTAATTTAAAAGTATGCTTATTTATCCGTGGTAGATACTTCCAGCTCAAAAGAGTCCAGGTACCTTCAAAATTAACACTGAAGGCAAAAATCCCTCTCCAGAAGTGAAATTCTCCTGGCTCCCAACTCATCCCATAAATAAAGCAAGTATTTAATCCTTGCCTTACCCACACATTTCCAAGGAAGTATCTAATTGCATACTTTGTGTGGGAGCAGCACATATCCTTGTGTCATAGAATCATTTAGGCTGGAAAAGACCTCTCAGATCAACCAGCACTGTCAAGACCACCAATAAACCATGCCCTAAGGGGCACACCCACATGCCTTTTAAACACCTCCAGGGATGGTGACTCCACTACTTCCCTAGGCAGCCTATCCCAGTGCTTGACGAACCTTTCTGGGAAGAAATTTTTTCTAATATCCAGTATAAATCTTCACTGGTAGGGCTGTTGTGACCCATGTGCAGGACCTGGCACTTCACCTTGCTGAACCATTCATTTGGGCTTGGACTGTCAATCCAGCCTGTCCAGATCTCTTTGTAGAGCCTTCTGCCCTCCAGAAGATCAACACTCCCACCCAACTTGGTATTGTCTGCACACTTACCAAGAATGCTCTCAATCATTTTGTCCAGATCATCAATAAAGGTCTTAAACAGAACTGCTACAGATACATAAGAGCCTTAGTTGTAAAATTTTGAATTAATTACTCTAGTGTCTAATGATTTACAGCTATATTCAAAAATATCTTAATCCAAGACAGTATTAGGATACAAATCTCAACACAGAGAAGGGAAGGGGTTAATGAGAGACTGTGCATCATCATTACTGGAAGCGGTTCAGTTGGTAATTTACTGTACTGATGGGAACTATATTGATTTCTTACAAGTCTTGAGTAAAAGACTGTTAGATGGTCCTGTTTTTCAGATGAACATATTCAGCACCTAAATGATTTTAATAGGCGGAAATAGTAATAACTTGAATTCCCTTCTGAAATATAAATTCAGACACAAATCATATTACAGCACTTTTCAAGCGTACTGTAAAATGTGAGACAACCATTTTTAGTGCTCTCAGGAAGGACCCAATAGGACCCACAAAGTAAATTAGACATAAATGTAGACCTTTAGCAGGCAGTCCATAAATCCACATTGTTTATTGTGTATACATCTGCCAACCTACTTCCTGGACATACAAAATTATATATTATCTACAGCTATGTATAAAGATAATACAGACATATCATAATGAGCTTTTATTATATTGCACGTCATATTTTTTTAATAAAAAACCCTAGGACTATTGTTTGTTGGTACCTGTGTGCTAGATTTATGGTCCCCCTATTCAAATAAACATCCTCAAGGTCTTTCCTGTTCGTGATGGAGTGAGTGAATCTGTCAACACGTTTGATTTTGTTCACCATCACCAGGACTACACAGTTCTCCAATTCCTAGTTAATATAATGTTTCTCCCTGTGCAAACATTATGCACTACATATCCCATTTCTTGATTAGTTTTTTAAAAAATCACATTAGATTACTCTTGCCGGCAAGAGTCTTGTTAGTTTATTCAGGAGTGAACATACATTCATATATTATAATGTACAGCTTCTACACAGAACAGATTAGGAAAGGGAAAGACAATTTGGAAAGCATTAGAATTGACAAGTTTTAAACAAGAATGTTTTCTGTAACTCTTAATGGTGGACCTTACAAAAATCAGATGTCTTGCAGAAAAAAGGCATAATTTATTACCACAAGAAAAATAATCATACAAACATGCACACCAAAAGACCCCAATACTCATCTTGAAGTGGCCAACCCAAGTGGAACTGGGAAATTCCTGAAATCACACAGAAAACCATGCATTTATAAGCAAAATTTTTCATTGTTTTCAAGCACTGGGTCTGGCTGAGGCAGAGCTCATTTTCCCCTCAGCAGCCCTCAAAGCCTGTGCTTTGTAGCAGTAGCTGGGAAGCCACTGAGAAACACAGTGTTTTGGCTACTGCTGAGCAGTGCTCCCACAGCGCCCAAGCCGTATTTCCAACATTTCCCCCCACACCAGCAGGCTTGGGATGGGCAAAATCTTGGGATAGGAAATAACAAGGATAGCTAACACAAAAAGTGATATTCCATATGCTCAGATACAAAAGCTGAGAAATAGGAAGAGGAAGGGAAGACATTGATTATTTTACAGTGTTTGCCATCCAGAGCAACCAATACATATGCTGAACTCCTGCTTCCCAGGAAGTTGTCAGACATCACTTCCTGATGGGATGTGAAGAATAAAATCTTCAGAGTTTTTCCTTTGCTTAAGCATTACATTTTATTTTAGTAAACTGCCTGTATCTCAGCCTACGAGGTTTTTCCCATCTTATTTTCTTCCCCCGCCTTGCTGAGGAGAGGAGTGAGAGAGAGCCTTTGGGGGGCACCTGGTGTCAAGTGAAGATCAACCCATCACAGTCACGCCTCAGAAGGAGATCTTGGGGGCCATCTGACTCATTCTGCTGGGGAAAGCCATCCCTTTTTCCTCCTGATTACTCTAACTGCCACACAGCATTTAGGCAAAAACCTACACAAAGAAGAAGTATTCAAAACATGTTTAATTCATTTTCTGAGTTTCTTTTAATGCCAAGCTTGTAGGAAGGAAGGAGGATCGACATAATGTGAGCAGACAGCTTACTGTACTGCACTGCAGAAAGTCTGTGGGCCATCAAAGCTCCAACACAACAGAATTTGAGAACTTATATTTTCTAATAAGATTTTCCAATCACTGCTTTGTTTAAAAGAGAAAGGATTCAATTTTATTAAATATTAAAATAAGATTTCAGATCCCAATGCTGAGGTACATCCAGTATTAAAACACTTCCCAGCCTGTATCCCTAGCTCTCTCCTGTTCCACATTGTTATCTCCAAGAAGTTTGCAATGACACTTTCTTCCACACCCATACCAGCTTAATCCTTTCTTCTTTTTAATAAAATGAAATTGAGAAAGGTTTTTTATTAATATTCATGAGGCTAATAACTCATAGTAATAAAAATGGAAAATCAAAAGCAACATGCTCATAGGTTAAGCACTGTAGACTGCTTCAACTCTCCTAACCTGAAGGAAGAACCAGCCACATCTCTCCCGATGCTCCAGCATTTCACTTTGGGGGCTTAAACTAGAAGCCTGGCACTTGTCAAGTGGCACACAACACCTCTGATAGGCCTTGAACTTACTGTCTATGCTGCCCATTTTATAATCTAGGGATAGATAATTTTCCTGTTGTAAAAGTTACCTCTACTCAATTATATACACAGTCTTACAGGCACTAATCTCATGCTGCACTGCTGGCTCAGTAGTACACCAAACTTTGTAGAACTCCTCTGCATTTCTTCCAGCCTTTATTTACTGTAGCTGTGAGGCGAATTGGGACATAAGGATTTTATTTAGCTGGTCTATTCCTTCTATTTAACTGTTACACTTGACCTGTAGAACACGGTGAGACAGTCATTTTGGATCAGAAAAAAACCCCAGACACCTAAGCAACAAATTATTGTACCTAGTTTTTAAGCAACTTGTCCCTGTAATAGAATCCAGACCTTATTTTTTTAAATTCTGTGTTCTGCATCCCAAGCATTTGGCTCGACAATAATATTGATAATAATGATACAACACTAATGTGCAGGAGCCTTACCAGAGGCTGCAGCCTAGCACTGGGGCCCAAATGGAACACACAGCCCAGCCCCCAGCTCTAGCTTTGGATCTCATTCTCCCAAGCAAAAACAACAGCTCGTTTTCCACTACAAAGTGCAGGAAAACATTGTGTGACCTTTTTTTATAAAAATAACTGCTATAGCTAGGAGCAAGGGAGCTCTTCCAAAAAGAGGGAGCCAGCTCATCTCCAAACTCCCAGCAGAAGGTGCCGAGGCCCAATTCCTGCTCCAGGCTGGGGGCTGGCCCCAGTCCTGCTCAGGTGAGGCTTCACTGACCTCGCTGTGATGTACCTGGCAATCTCTGTGCAGGGTGCAAGGGCTCCAACCTCTGCCAACTCCCAGCCTCTTTCCAAGACCGGACACAGAGAAAACCCACTCCAGTCCTCCCTTTCCTACTAGGGAAAGGGCCAACTAACCAGGGAGGTGAATATGAAAGCAGGATTTGAAAGCCCTCAGTCTGAAGGGGAAGCCAGACTTATTTTCCCTTCTGCTTATCTGCTCGGATTGGGACAATTTTGGGCACACATAAAGAACGAACTGCAGGCACTGAGGTAAATTCACGGCTAAAATAAAAAGGGAAATAGGACGTTCAGCTGCCTCCAGGATTTTTCAGAAACCACAAAAGGGACTATTCTGTATGATAATTTTGGAGTTCACTTTTCAGTCCAGAGCATCACACCTAGGTCTCGAGTTAGGCATAATGGGATCCGTTTGTGTCACTCACTCTGGCTATTCAGCAGCAGATGTCTAAAAAAGAGCTTGGGACAAAATACTCTCTCATTCTCCAAAAACTTGTAATTTAGCAACTAATTAACAAAACCAGAGTTGGCTAATTTTAGCTACAGCTCAGCCTAAGGTCAGTGGATGGCTTCCAGTGACTATGACAATACTTACTGCTTGTGAGAGGAATCTCACCAACGTTTTAAAATGGCAGAATAATTCTGCCATTTCCAATGTGATTTGATTTAGCAGGAAGGAGCAAAACAAGAAAAAAGTGCTGCAAGGTAAACCAAAACTAATTAAAATGAAACACTATTTACATGATGAGGCTAATTCACAGTCAGTGGTTCTGGGTGATTTTCAGATCCTTGTGGTCTTGAAATGGAGGTTTGGAAGAGACTGTTCAGAGGAGCTCGGGTTATTGGGGTCTGTACAAAAGGGAGGCAGCAGTACTGGAGGGCTCTTTATCTCTGCATGAGATCTAACATTTGAAAAGGCCTTGGGAAAAAAGTGTGGGAAAGAGTAAAAAGAAGAAAAGGAAATTTATATAAATCAAACGAGTACCAGTAAACTCCCAAACCTTAGGTAATAAGGAATGGTTTTGGTTTTTTTTTTTATATTATATTGCCTTTCTGATAGCTTCAGTGGGTTTTCTTTGTACCATAAATTAAATTTTTCCTTACAGAGAGAACAGCAAACATCAAATCACTGTATTATGTATGAATCTTCTGTTGCACCTTGTTTTTAAGAAAGAATATATGGAGAGGACACATTTGAATGCATTACATGATCCATTTTTAAGTCTTTCTTTAAAGAGTCACTGAGTTGAACAAACACTGATCAACCAATAAAATTCGATTAGAGAGAAAGCAGCAACTGTGGCTAGTAAATGTATTATAACCCACATTGACAATTTGGCTGTAATAATTTATATATAGGAAAAGACTGGAAACTATCATCACAGAAATTTCCTACAGTAACACTGCAGACTAACACTCATCCAGTGAGCAGATGTCACACTGTTTAAGCACAGTGCTTTTACTCACAGAATATGCATTAGGAACCAGTGACACTGGTTAAGTGCAGGGCAAGATGCTTTACTGATGCAGAGAGAGACTATTCTGACAGGTTGAATGAAGGTGCTTTCACTCTTTTCAGTGCTCAAACGCAAATATGCAAAATCGTTTTCCACTGGTTTACACACACACATACAAAGAAAACAGAGAAGAAAAACATCATTTTCAGCCTGGCAAAACTTTTCTAAACCACAAGAGTCTCGAGAATGTTTTCTGAGTACTGAGCCACAAATTGAATCCTCAGTCAAGTGCTAAATTGTTTATCTTCATCTCCATTCATTAGCTTGCACTCAGTCTTCAATACAAAAGCCAAATCATTTTAAGGTTAGTTTCAAATATTATTTTGGTTATGCACAAAAGACCATTTCTTGTTTCTATGTTGTAAATAAACATTTAGGCTTAACTCTCTTTCCTGGGTTGTAGACACGTCTTGTGAAACTCCACAAAGTAACAATACTCACATAGCAAGAGCTGAATTGCAGCAATACAAACCAAAAAAGTGACAACAGATATTAAGAAATTATTTACTTCATCTTCCAGTGTATAATTAAAATTCTAAATCAAATATCCAGACATACAGGTATCCAGTAAATACTCATCACTCAATTCACTTATATTTCTTTGTAATGTTCTCCTTTGAGTCATCTTTGTGACACACATTCTACTTGGTTTTCCTCACCAGCTTTTTTGTGTTTTCTTCCCACTGGAACAAGTTCTTTTCTGCAGTTTTCTCAGACTGAAAAGCTTCCTTGGTTAAGCCATATGTGAGCACTGACAGTATGAATTAGTGTCAGTACTCCTCAATTAAATCAGCTGGATTGGTATGTAGGATCACAGCTGTCTATAGATTGAAGTATCAATTACAAATCCTTTGGCACAGTTGCATAAAAAAGCTGATCTAAATCAAGTTATTTCCAGTCTGCTCCCAAGCAATTTTCTGATGACCTTTGAAGATGGACAAATCAAGATTCTTCCTGCAACATAGAGCAAGATATGAGTACTCCCAGTCATGGCTTCAGGACCTTGTATCTGCTCTCAGCAGCCATGTTCTACTTATATGATAAGGATGAGATCACATAAGATCTGTTCATAATGGTGTAAGAAACATTTTCATTAGTCAGTGAGCATGAAACGACCTGGGATCCTGGTGAATACCAAGCTGAATGCAACCTTTGCCTTTCAGCAAAGGTCAGCAGTTTCCTGGGCTGCAATAGGACACAGCATTTCCAGCAGGTCTGAGAAGGTGATCCTTTGCTTCAACTTGACCCTGGTGAGGCCACATCTGGAATACTTCGTCCTGTTCTGGAATCCCCAGTACAAGAGAGACATAGACATACTGGAAAAAGTCCAACAAAAGACCAACACAAAGATGATGAATAGATTGGGGCATTTCTAAGGTAAGGAAAGGTGAGAGAGTTGAGATTGCTCAGCCAGGAGAAGAAAAGGCTCAGGGGGAGCTTGTGTAAACACCTGACAGCAGGAATAAAGAGACAATGGCCACAAAGTGAAACAAAGAAAATTCCATGTAAATGTAAAGAACCTTTTTTGACTACGCTTGAACACTGAAACAAATGTTCAGAAAAGCTGCTGAGTTTCCATTCTGGGAGATACAAGAGACAGGACACAGCCATGGACAATCTGCTCTAGTGAGCCCTGCTTTGAGCAGGAGGTTGAACAAAATAACTTTCAGAGGTCCCTTCTAACCACAGTGACTGTGATTCTATTCCAGGAAGGTACAGAGCAGCAAATCAGGTGGCCTGAACTTCAACAGACTTAGCAAGGTCACAACTAGCAAGTACTGAATACAAGAGTCTTACGTAACTATATTGATGTATTCAATTGAAATGTGCAAACCAAGGAGTCAGGTGAAAAAATACTTACCTACATGGAACCTCCCTCAAAATTGTTTAGATACAAGTGAATGCCACATGCAGAATCCCTCAGCAGCAGCATCCAGACATTGGATTTCTCTAAAGAAAATTCTTTAAGTAGCAAGGTTAGAAGGGAAGAAAGAGGGGGCCTATTAGGCCTGTAAAACATGGGGGATTTTTCAGCCCTTTGAACCTCACCTGATGTCGCCCATTCTGAAAAGAGGACTGCATCTGGTTCCAAGAACATCCATTCTCCACTGTTGTCCACACCATTAAATTAACTACTGCTACCAAGGTCTAGCTGCTGGAACTCAGTTGTTTGTACTATAAAATCACCCCTTAGATTTTATTGTGATGATACTGACCTGGGTTGCCTAAAGTTCCCTAGAAACTTCCAGGTATATTTCAGGAATGAGCAAAGACTGTGGACTATTTCCCACAGCCATCCTGTCCTTAAGAGTAAGAACCCCAAGCAGCATGGGCACAAGTTTTCATAATTGCTTACTGATTAGCCTCAGTGTCAAATGTTGTTTGAGAAATATCACTGACATCAACACAGCAGCATTACAGAGCCAGAAGTTCTCTTGCCAAAACCCAACCAGCTCCACTAACATAGTACATCTTCTGCATAAGGGTTTGTTCAATCTTAAAAGAAAAGAAGACTTCCAGGATTCATTCACTCTTCCTGAAAAGTGAAAGTATAAGCTAGTTTCTCAGAAATCAGAGGTCAGAAAAGAGACAAGACTATCTCCTTCCTCGTGAATTCTATGTGTCCATTTGCACAAGCCAGAGCAGCTGGAAAGGATTTCCTCTGCTGTTTTTCACCTGTTCTAAACTTTTAAAAGACTCAGTTCTCTCAACGGTGAAAATGATGAAAAGCAATGGAAAAGAGATGACTGGTTAAGCTTTTAATGACTATGGAAATTTTATTTAGGTTTAATTTTCACTTCTAGGCATTTTAAGGATTCTGCTGGCTTTAGGCCTTGTCTCAGGTCTTAAGAGCAAGTTGTTCCAACATTTTCAAATACTGGAAATAAGAAGGAGAAAGAGAAGAGGTGTAAATGACTGGGATACTGTATTTGAGGAAAGCAACACATTTCTTCAAGTAATGCCACTTCTGTGAAGTCCTGTAAGAGACAAAGTGTGAAAAAGAGCCCAAAAAGCAGTAATGTCAAGTCCAATTTTGGATTACTTCTGAAGGGCAATGTGCTACATATCACATTGCACAAGTCAGAAGAGCTGTCAAGGATTTTTACACATATATTCAGCCTGATTCACAGGGACCATTAATTATAGTTGTGGGGTGTGCCTATGTCAGTTCACTTGTAATTCTTGGAACATCCTTAATGTCTTCTGCAATCCTGCCCTCTAAGCCAGTACTGTTTCTCAAGCACTCTCAGGACACAGAAAAAATGCCATTGGTTTCCTCCCACCCCCAAGTACAATTAGACCACTGGCACAGTCTCCACAGGAACAGCTTTACAGCAAGGGCAATAATAGATCTGGGAAAGCAAGACTGACAAAAATCTGTTACTTCTAGAGATAGTCACCATATTTTGGTCTTTACCTAAGCAGAGTAATTATTGGGATATCATTCCAGACTTGGGATAAACACTATGTGATCAAATAAATCACCTTCCTACAACTCCACAGACTGAACCTCCCCAGTACTGGAAAGCCCCTCCTCTTTGCTAGGCAAGAGCCTCCTCCTGTTAGAGAATGGCTGGGTAACATAAGACCTGCTACAGGACTGCTGTAACAGACAAGAAAACTACTCTGCTGTCACAAAAGTGGTCAATACAAAGACAGCTCCTAATGGTTTGTTCTCTCAATGTTCCTGAATGGTACAAAGCTGCTAATAAGAAATCTTGCCACTTCCCACTTTAAGTTTTTAGATTCACCACAGATATTTTTACCAAGCTTTAAAGCACCACTCTGATCACCTGGAGAGGTGATGAAAGAGGTTAAAAAGTACCAACAAGCTGGGACTTTATAAAGGTCCTGGCTTACACCCACAAGACATGCTGACAACAAGAACATTTGCATCTACAGAGAGAGAGGAGCATCTCCTGATATCAGTCTGGACTTGCAGCATTTTGGGACTGCCAAGCATTCAATTCACTCCCCAAGTTTGCAAAACCACTCACTGAACCCTTGCCCAGAAAAGAGAATCAATTCAAGTCTGCTTTAACAAGTCCCAGAAAAACCAAGGAAAACGGCTTTTTAGAGAGCAGCTAACCAGGCTCTTAACATAGAAATGTTTCTTGCTATGGCTGACTTCTGCAATGCAAACAAGAGTTTCCTGGAAGGAAGAGACATCTGCACTTCAACATGCACTATCAGATCATCTCAGTTACATGAAACAGGCACTATGAAATGAAGTGATTTTAAAAGGGGGGAGAGAGAGAGAGAGAGAGAGAGAGAGAGAGACTGCTATTTCAAATCCAGGAGGGGTTAATGGGAAATCCATGTTCTTAGATAAGAAACTTTACTTGTGTGATAAAGTAAAATGTTGCTCCATATACACGGCCATGGTTTAACCCCAGCTCAGCACCACGTAGCTGTGGGATATTTCTCTATCAGTTACATTTCTATCTTCTCACACTGATTCCACAATGAAAAAAAGCACATGAGCTGTATCTGGTACCTTTCTAAAGGATCTTTCAATCAGGTGATACTGTTATTTTTCATCCATTATTATTTTTAGATTGGGATAAAAACCCACACAGCGGAAAGACAAGCATAACTTTTCTGAGCTTTCTTATCACCCTAAAAGAAGAATAAAGAATTTGCATCACCTCTAAAAATGACATTCAATGTGGCAGGAAGGCCCTAAGTACATCATTTCTCCTTCCATTAAATTCTATTTCTATGTAGTCTTAAATACCTACAGGAATTGGAAACATTACTGGTTGAAGTAGAGTGCTGAAGTCCAGGTTTTTCTTGGGCTCACTAAAGATGTCTATGACTCCACATGCTTCAGCAGCACATGGATTTGGGTAAGAGTTATATTATTCACATTACCACAAGGTTTGAAAGCAATATGGCACCTCTAACAAGAGATACAGAAGATTTTTAAGTTAGAGCATCACACCTCTCACTGTATTGTTGAGAGGCAATAGTCATTATAGTGTGACCACAGCTATTCCGTTTTACAAAGGCAAAGAGCCCTGGCTGCCTTGCTTGAAATATGCCTGACTCCTGACTTTATAGCTGTGTTAAACTTCTGCCTGACACCTGGCAAAGATAAAGCTCCCCTCTCCAGGGGTCAATTACACTGAGCATTTCCAGTACATGACCACAATACAGTTGCCTGAGGCATGACTGGGACCAATCAGCACAAAGATATGTGATCTCCCCATAAGCATGAATTGCATGGGAGGGTCACAGTTGCACACCAATATTTAAAACTGAAGATGGAATCCTGCTTGGATGCCCCTGGAGCAGGAGAGAACACATCAGTCTGCACTGATCTATTGCATTACTGGCTGTATGGGTTATAAAAAACTACTTAGAACACTTAGTATGCTTGCAAGATGCCTACTTTGTGGAGAGAAAATCCAACCCATGTCCAAGTTAATCCACTTCCAATGTGGCCTGAGAACCAGGCGACACACTAACAGGGCTTGTTAGTGCATAAGAGTTTGAAGCAGAGTTAAACTAATTTGTTGCCCATGTTGGGCCACTGCAGTTGCAATCAGTTTAAGGACTTCTCAATAACCTCTTACAGAGGACAATTACATGACTCATCACCATGGTTTACATAAAACGAAACAAGTTCAATATTTCAGCTATGATTTTGGTCCAAGGTCAAATTTGGTAACTTCACTTTTCCACACTCAGGAAAGCCACTAATGATTAAAAACCAGCAAGCTGCATGGTTGCTTTTTTTTTTAATCACACATTGGTCTAGTACTAGCAGCTCCTCAAATTCTTTGGGATATCTGTTCAATCATTTTTTGAGAGATAGTATCGAAAGATACTGCTTCCCACAGTCTCTCACTACCAATTATAACTGCAGGTTTGTACAAGAGAATGTCTCAGACAACAATTGTTCATACTGTTCTTCTACTGTGGGTTATTCATTGAGGTACAGAATGGATCCAGCACATCAAAGCTTTTGCTACACAAAAGTGTTAATGGCACTGCAGTTTACAGCGTTTTTCTGCCAGATGGATGATCATATTGGTGTAACAGTTCCCAGCAATTCTTGCAAGTCAGCAGTAGACTGCACAAGATTTAGTGGATGTTGTTTAGCTAGAGCTTGCTTACATAAAGAGTATGCAAATAGTTGCTTACTACTGAAGGATTCACTCAGATGGAATGTAAAAAAGCCATATTCTACTTTGCCTTATATTTTCAAGACTACTATGACTAAAAAGAGATAAACTTTCCATCTTTTTTCTGTAAGACGTATTCTGACATCTGGAACTCCAGAACAAGCAATAAATGCTCAGATACTGTAATTGTTATTTTACTGACAACTAACCATCTCTCTAATAAAGGAGAAAAACAAACAAACAGAGAGTCAGCCCTGAAGCACACCTGGTGAAAATAAACAGTCTGTCAGGGAAATGAAAGCCAGGCATCATTTATCAAATTCAACAAAATAAAAAGGCTCTGTGAGCTCTTTAGAAGTGGTGTCTCTGAAGGTCAGAACCGTATTGCAACAGTAGGAATCTGTAAGTAAATACTGCATGTTCTTCAAAGCTAACTTCCATCAATGTTGACAGAAATATCTCAATCTGTGGTTGCTCAGCCTGTAGAAGAGAAGGCTCCAGGGAGACCTTATTGCTGCCTTTCAGTACTTAAAGGGAGCCTATAAGAAAGATGAGGTCAAACTTTTTAGTAAGGCCTGCTTTTTAACTGTAAGGAGGATAAACTCAGACTAGATATAAGGAAGACATTTCTCCAGTGAGGGTGGTGAAAGAGAGGAAGAGGTTGCCCAGAGAGGCTGTAGATGCCCCATTCCTGGAAACATTCAAGGTCAGGGCTGAACAGGGCTTTAAGGAACCTGATCTAGCTGAAGGTGTCCCTGACCATGGCAGGGCGGGTTGGACTTCCGGGATGACCTTTAAAGGACTCTTACAATCAAAACTATTGTATGAATCAAGAATCACAAACCTGGATCATGTATGAGACATGAAAGAGACTTACAGGAGCATTTTTGTTGCATTTTCTGCTCATTTAGGGATTTCCCTGGATATTAAAGTATATGTGTCATCATCTAATCTGAAAAATATTTAATACAATAACTAAATAGCAAGAAAAATAACAAGCTGAAGGGGCACACAGTTTTCTAATTCATCAGCCTGGGTTTCTGTTTGTTTTTGTATTTTGAGGTGTTTTTAATACTCTTATTACTCCTTTGCATCCTTAAATATTCCTCTCTTCTAGTACAAAATACACCACCACCACAAAGTCAATGTTAAAGCTGCACTGCTCAGATCTCAGCAATCAGGAAATGTCAGTTTTCAGGTTCCATGTCCTTTACTCATACATATTACCACAGAAATTTGGGCTATATGTTCAAATAATAATGTGTTCAAACTGTTGGAAGGCAGGAGGGTAGTAGGAGGAAAAACACTTGTCCCATAGTCACACTCCTTCCTAAGCATCACCTTTGGACAGAGAGGATTCTACTCTGGATGCATCCTCAGCCTGATGTAGCACTCTCATAACTACAGCTACGTCACTGCTTTAAAAACACATATAGAACAGATTTGAAAACCATGTATACATAGTTTTGAGGGAGAATCCATTACACACACAAACTGCATATGCAACATCTTATGCATAAGAAGTACAATTTACTGCTAATTATTTTATACGTAAGTATTGATAGTGCATTTCTAGTTTGAAAAATTCATTGTTAAATAAAGCAATGTGAGTAGAAAATGAAAGTTTCCATAATAGTATACACTTGATCCACAGAATAGCAACAGTCCCCCTAAACACAGATTCCATTTACAGACAGAATGAGCCATTACATATATTCCTTATGAATGTAATCAAAAACATATTTTGGCACACACACACAGCACAGGTGTCGATGACTATGATTATAGCTGCTTGACACCTTTCATAACCATCAAGTGTTGCTGAACTTCAACCACTGAGGCCAAAAATTTCCATGTCAGTTATTTGTACCTGACTGATTTTTTAGGCTTAATTATTGTTACCAAAATTTCAGTGATTTTCAATGCAAGGCCAGGGAAAATACTTGCAGTTCAGTTAAAAGAATTAAGCAACTGTTGGGAAGAAGAAAAATGCCCCATAGTTTCTACCTGGAAAGTACAACGTGATAGCAAGCCTTTGTGCCAGTGTGCTGTCTTCATGAAGATCAATTTAAATTTATTCATGTTAGAACCTTCAAAGCATTTCAGTCTGCAAACACTCAGCAGACCCACTCAAAGAGTCATTTCCAGAGACTGCATGCTCCAACCCCAGGCTTAAGGACAGTCATCCAAGCCTGACAGTGTCTTTGTGGAGCTGGATACAGTAAGAGAACTGTCGTGCCTGTACTTCCAAAGGCTTCCACTGCTGGAAAGGAAGATTGTTCAACAGAAGGGCAAGAAGTCTCAAAAAAGAAGAAAAAAGAAACTAAGTCTAGGAAAAAAAAAACCACTGGAAGGTCCCAGTTAAGTCCTGAATTTGCAATGCTTTGAATGGGCATTAACCAGTATCTGAAACAGAAGACTCAGTACCTCTTCTACTGTAAGCCAGTTGCTGTGAAATTAATTGGTAAAATAAAGGCCTCATTGTCCTCCAGTGACTGGTCCCTGTAGAAGATTGTAAACCATCACCTACATCTGTAATCACTGTAAGAGGTCAGGGACAGCTGCACTGAATTCAGCTCTGATAATAAGCAATGTGGGCCCTGATGCAATTCAACATTTTGAGTTGAAGCTGCAGTCTGCAGATGCACATGCATCAAAGAATGTATTCCTCCACTGCAGTATCACAGACCATTGCCTCAAAGCTCCACCTCGCTCATGGCCTAGAGAGAAGACTGCTCATGAATATTCCATGTGATCCTTCACTGGCCTGAGAGCTGTGCTCAGGTAAAGCTGTGCCACGCGTGCAGATGTAAAAATTACAAGGTCCAGGAAATCAGAGTCTCAGATGATTCAGTTTCTCTTTGAATCATTTATGCAGAAGTTTAAGATTAGCCTTATCAAGGAGAAAAAAAAAAACAAACCAAAAAACACCCACTACCAAAAAAAACCCCAAACAAACCAAAAACAAAGAAATCTTCAAAAGTTTTATGGACAATATTCTCTGACTTGAGTAGGTAACTGTTTTGCTTTTGTTAAAGAAAATTAATGCACCAAATAAAAGCTCAAGCCTACCATCATTGAGCTATTCTGAGTAGACATCAACTATTCAAGCCTATGATCATTGAACTATTCTGAATGGACATCAGAGACATCTGAATTTCACAATCTGAATCCCTTAAGAGCTTTTGCAAAAACTCAAACCCTGGGATTATGTAGTCTATTTAAACCCAAAGAAGCCATAAACCCAGAAAAAAGCAAGGGCATTTGCACAAGAATATACTCTTGCCTAAAAATGTAACAAACACAGCCAGTGTGAACCTTGCTTTCTGTCAGATAGATTTGATGTCTGCACTTTGCAGCTCTAAGCCCCATCCCAGCAACACAGTTAGATCTGTAAAACTTACGGCAATACTGCACGTAGCATACGACAGCCAAAGACAGTTTCATGGCTAAAATCCTTCTGTTGATCTGATCTAGGCTACATTAGCTGATAGTCACACATTTCTGAATCAGACAACATACTCAAAGAGTTGTTCTTTCCGAAGAAATGGTCTTCAACAGTTATTTTTTCATTATCATTTTTAGGACAGTGCAAGAGCCATTTCTGAAGTGACGAATGTAAAGAGATTCTGATGCAAACTCGAGAAGTCAGTCTCTTACCAGACTGCAAGTTCTGGTACATGTCCTAGCAAAAGAGCATCACATGCAGCTTCAGCAACAAATGTTTATCTGTTCTAAGAATAATGTGTATGTAGACATGGAAAACAGATGGTATTAACAGGCTTGTACAGAAATGATGCCTAAGAACAGAATTAAAGGAATGGCAGGTATGTGAACATGCATCAGCATCCAACTGGATTTATAAGGAATGTGTATTTGTAAGGAATGGTTGTTTACAGACATCATCTTAGCACATCAAATTTGATATATTTGCAAAATGCAAGTCATAGGGGAATTCCAACAGAAGACACAGAAGAACTTAAAATCTCAGATTTAGATTTTCCATAGCATGTGTATCTAGCCTAGCTTTCTCTTTGGCGAAACACAAGGAAATACAAGAGATTCAAACCATAGGAAAGAGCTGTCAGGAAAATATCACATAGTTCCCTAAGTACAAGTATACTTACTCCAAATGTGATGGTTACAACAGGGCTATATCCAGGAGTATGCAGGACTGCTCACACTCAGCCTGAAGTGCAAATGCCTGTGCATCAGTTTAACCCTAGACCTAGCCTGACGTACTGATTGAACAAGTAGGAAAAAACATGAGTAGAGCACAGAAAGAACAACTTGTAGATCTTTTTACCTGTAGTTTTGCTAACAAGTTTCTCCTGCTATGTTGGGTGCCTAATTCAAGGCTCATGCGAGCTTCTGAGGAGTGTTTGCTTCTAAAGGCATAGACTCTCAAGAAGCAGAAAAATAAAACTGCAAATACAAATCATCCCTACCCAAATTCATAAAATGAGGTTGCAGAGTGTACTGGAATCTAGAGATTGCTGATACCTCTGCTGAAGGATCCCTGTGACCATGCAGCCTTGGTACTACACGTACACATGCTTACCATGTATTTTTCCATCCACCTTTCTCACCTTTTGAAAACTTGAATTTGTCAAAGTCTACCCTTTTTCCTAAGAAGTACTTCCACTGCTGAATGACCTGCAAAGCCAGGATTCATTTTCCGATTATTGAATCACTCAAACTTCCCATTTCAGCTTTTGAACACACACTCTTGTTCTGCTAAGTCCCATATCCAGTTATCAAGTCACCTATCAACCTTCCTTTCAGCAGCTTCATCTCCTGTAACATGACAACACAAGGCTCATCTTCCAGGCTTGGGAAAAGGCTGTTGCTCTGCTCTCTATCTACTTCTATGTTACTCTTAGAATTAAAATATCACAACTGGACACAGCATCCTTGTAGATTTAAGCAGCCTGACCTGTGTACATTACAAAAATCCTTGCTATTCAATTCAACTTTTATAACAAGAGATTACATTAGTCCCATTAGCTTTTCATTTAGAGTACATATAATGTGTCTACCTACACTAACTCCCATCTCATTTTTTTCCCTTGACAGCCTGCTTTCTGAGGGAGAAGAGGCTGTACCCCCAGGATAAAAGGGTTTCTCATACACTGCATTACATTTGGCTCAATAAAACAAATTTTCTCAGAACCATTTAGCTAGATTATTTATACCACACCTGTACCATTAACACACCCTGCTAATTGTTTGCTACCACATCAACTGCTACACTTAGGCAACCAACACAGAAAGGCTAAATGATGCTGCACAACCAGCTAAACCAGGGGACACCAATAAAGGCCCTTTTCATTAGTGTCTCCCTACTGCATACAGGCATCTGTCAATGAACCAGCCTCATTCCAGCATGTGGCATACAGAATTAAAAGGCACATGTTTAATTAAGATGTCACGTGATCCTAAGCTGTATGCTTTCAGGGCAATAAAAGAAATGTATTCTGCATGGTAGCTGTTAAATACTAAGCTTGTACCCTTGCCAATGGAAAAAAAAGCAAAAGAAAGAAAGAAAAATGCACCAGGTTAGTTTGACAGGCTGAGCATCAAGATAACTGGTATTACCTATATAATGCAATTCTTTATTGACAGAAGCCCAAATTAACTGTTCCATTCTTTGGGCAGAACTGGCGAGAGGCTAACAGGTCTGTAGCTCCTTGTGTTGAGAGTAATAAAAAAATCGCAGACCATCATTTATTAACAGAAAGAAGCTTTCTCCATGAGACAGACTTGGAATGAGTCACTACGATGTGGTTCTGCATATGGCTTAATGGGACATAAAAAAGGACTGCACACATCTGTGGATGGCAAATTCAGCAGTAGATTAGCCTAGGATAATGGTTACAGGTGACATTCATCACAATCAAGCTGTCTTTTGTTTGGTTTTGATAAGCCAATATATGACAAGCTTTATCTACATGTGTAGAGGATCCATAAACCAATGGACATGAGCAATTTCGCACGGCAATTCAACTAGAGCTTGACAGCGGATTGGATTGCAGTACTTCATAGGTTTGATATGTTCATAACAGATTGTCACATTCCTGGCATTTCTCCAGACAGTGTTTATACCTTAAAACAGCAACAAAAATTTGGAACATGCAACAAACATTTCCTTATAGGGCGTTTGGGATCATTGTACATTTGGCACTGCTTTTTGAATAACCTTATTAATCCATCTTCAGGTTCTGAGATGTTATATTTAGATCAAGCACAAGTAGTGTAAGATAAAATCTACATAACCTATGCAAAACAAACATTAAAAATTATACCTTCAAAGCTGTAGCCAAGGAAAACAGCTTAAATAGAACAACTGGATTAAATAGAACAACTGGACAAATCCAGACCCCAACTGGACACACTCCTGGACAATCTGTTCTAGTAAAACCTGCTTGAAAAAGGGGGTTGGACTAGACAGTTTCAAAAGGACACTTCTAACCAAAATAGTTACAGGATCTGATGATTTTGACCTGCAAACAGGTAAATAATCTCAATTCAGCAATTCCCTGCACCCAATAGAAGGTGCAGAGAGACTGACTGGGGTTTATACATATAAACCTGTTTTGAGGATCAAACATTTAAGTAAAAGACCTCCCTGTAATCACAGCACAATGTTACCAGGCCCTGTGCAATGCAGGTGCCCTGTCAGTACAGCTGACAGAACTGGGATTACATTGACAGCTTGTCTCAAACACATGGCAGACTGACAAAAGATACACATCTCCTCAAGGGCATCATTGTTCGGCATTTCACAAAACACAACAAAACCTCAAATTCCCCTTGGGAGAGCATTTGAGTTTTTTACTCAGGGATCAAGAAGCAATACTTTTGTCTTTGGAACTTGGATTCTGAAATCATTCTGAACCATTTCAGAATTCTGGATTCCGAAAATTTCTGTGGGACAGTTCATGCTTTGACATGATTTTTGGTTTTCTTTGGTTGGTTTTTTGTTTTGTTTTGATTTTTTTTTTTCTTTTTTAAATTTGTGTTTGTTTGTGGGGGTTTTTCCCCCATCCTTTTCTGCAGGGTTAAAAGACTAAAATCAAGACTAAAGAAAGACTAAAATTCACAGCAGACTGCAGCCACTGAAGAACAGGGCACCTGATTTTTAGCAGCAACACAGCTATCAAATATAAGCACTCATATATTGGATTAAGCTAGATAGTAGCTGTAGTTCACAAGAAGCCATCAGAATAGGAATATCCCAAGTTTTATCTGAGGCCAAACACCTTGTACTGATTGCTGTAAAACAAGAATTTGCCTCTAACAAGTACTTTGGGGTTCAGTAACAATAATGAAACTCAGGTGAGGAAAGACTGTATTTTGTCATGGTTTTTTTTAAGGAGCCATGTCTTTAGTCCACCTTGTTAAAAAGGTTCGCAGGTAAATCCACATGTACATGCTTCAGACCAATCATAAAGTTTTGTGTCAGTAGACTCACACTTGTAAGTGTGGGGTTTTGGTTCACAGATAACAGAATCAATTAAAAGATACAAGCTTCTCACAGTCAATACCTCTTTCTGAGCAGCAAGCATTTGTCTGGATGCCCAAAGAAGGACAGGAAGCCTTCTTCTGCATCAGTTCAATGATGGTCACCACTAAGATCTAAGGAATCAGAAAAACACTTCTCAGGGTGTTCAGATCCTTGCTGGGTGAAGGGATGAAAACCAGTTCCTCAATGCAGTAAGGGCTTGGATAGAATCCAGCCTTTTATTTTACTTTTTTCATTCCAAGAACTCCTTTCACAGAATCCACAGGAGAATTCTGGAGCTGGGTCCTTACATGTTTGCTGAAGAGCCAGGTATTTGTGACCTCTCTGCACTGAGCATTCTGCTATAACAAGGATAAAGCCTGGGGTCAGGTGCACTGCCGTGGATCCTGTCAGACCTTCAACCTGTTCAATTAACTATATCAAATCAAACAATTTCCACTGGAGCACCAGGAGACACTTCCTTTTAGTGAAAGCTATTCCTTCGGCAAACCCTGACTAGCAGAGGGCAGCTGCTTTAGCAAGAAAGGAAGAAAGGAAGGAAGAGAGGGAAGAAAGGAAAGAAAGGAAAGAAAGGAAGAACTAGTCTGGGTTTTATTTTCATTGTAACATGAGGAAATAGAGAAGGAGAAGGGAGAAATCCTTTCTCCAGAGTCTCTTTGCTCCCTGCAAAAGTCTCAGCTGGCTGGGCTGGTATTTCCAAAAACAGAATCAAGGAGGACATGACAAACGAGGCGCTGACAAGCTCATTAGCAGAGCGGGGAGGCTTTGGGTGAGCACAGTGGTCACGACTGCGCGGGGCTGCACGAACGCGGGACTCCTCCGGGATTCCTGCGGGATTCCTCCGGGCTGGCGCCCGCGCGGCCGTTCCCGGTGCGGCGGCGCCCCCTGCAGGCGGCGCGTGGCGCTGCACCCGCGGGCGGAGCAGGGAAGGGGCGAATCCCGCGGCTCGCCCCACGGCTCCCCGGCTCTATCCCAGCACCGGCCCCGGGCCGCTGAGCGGCTGCAGCGCTGCAGGGAAGTCCTGAGCGCTGCAGAAGCCAGCCCAGTTCCTGTGGGCTGTGCCTAGAGTCACGGCAGAGGAAACAGAACACAGCTGAGAACATAGGGCTGTGACAGATGTGGTTAATCCAGTTGCCAGAGACTTGGTGCAAGACTGGAATCGTTTTCTACATATATATTATAACCAGAGATCATGAAGAAGCTGGAATCACAGCATAATTGGTGGCAGGCATCTGGAGGCAACAGCAAGTCAGAGGTGAGAGAAGGAACACAGGATATTGCAGATCAACTGGATGAGGGAGATTAAATACACACTTAGAATCATTGAAAAAGACCTCCAAGATCAAGTCCAGTCTCTGACCAAACAACACCACCATGTCAACTAAACCACACAGCACTAAATGTCATGTCCAGATATTTCTTGAACGTTTCTGGGGATGTGGACTCCAACACCTCCCTGCACAGCTTGTTCCAATGCCTGACCATCCCCTTCCAGTGAAGAAATCCTTCCCATTGTTCAAAATAGCAGTCAAACTCTCAGCCATGGCTTCATCCAGGTTCAGACATCAGGGGCTTCCTTCTGCATTTCACCGTGAGGCTGGATGTGTTATTAGACTGAGGAACATTGCCAAATAATTTTAAGATTACACTAAGACTAAATCCCTGTGTCATGAATAGCACATGCTGGGAAGTAACAAGCTGAAATAAAAAGAATCAGCTCTAGCTCCTCACGGATATCACAAACACACACCCACTAAGCACCAAATTAATTCACTTTTTCAAAATGAAGAACTGTATGGTCCTCTAACAACTCCTCCACTTAATCAATCTAGTTTTCCTCATCTAAGTTTTCCTTACCTACACAACTGAGCCATAAAATTGATGTCATAGTTGCAAAGCAAAGGCAACAAATATTTCTTCCCAACCAATTACCTGAAAGGAGACTGTGCAATATCTCCCATTTCTTTTCCTGGTATACCAGAATGAGATCCAAAACTTCTGAAGGGGTGCAGAGAAGCCTGACTTGATGAGAAATGAGAACTCAGCAGTGCTAACCATCAGTTTAACCAATCTGGAAAAATAATCTCCAGACTCCAAAGATACAGCAGGAGTTTGAAAAAAACCCCACAGAATTAGAATTTCAGTCTAATTAGATTTCAGTCAGGGCACAACACTTGGAATCAACACAATTCATGCAAAGGTCTAAATATTTGGTAGCCAGTTCTAAACTAAGGACACCATCCTTAGAGTGGAGAGACCATTATGCATCATCTTGAAGTTGTTCATCAGTATTAATCAAGTGAGGAAATTAAAAAAAGGCAAATAAATTGCCAGCAGAGTTAAGAATGCTGCATTCCATGGCTTCAGACTATTCCTTGGAGGTCTTCCAAAAAACAACAGAGCTTCACCTTGCCCAGCTTCTACATAAAGGGCTCTTCCACAGCCTTTACTGATCAAGGAGCATTGTAAAGTAATAATGCGATCACTAACAGCTAGTGATAGATTCAAAGAACACATGGGATAAAAAATCCTAAGAAATAAAATGAGAGGGTAAAGCTTTGATATTGGCCAAAATGTTAGAACTTTTAATAAAGTAATCAATATCCCTGTAAAGCAGCTAAAGACAAAATAGTTGATAAAAAGCAGGCTTCATCAAGAACATGAGGAAGGTCACAAAACAAAAGATGGACAAAGGAAACAGAGTGAACATAAAAGGAGTGTTTCTAAGATATCTTTTCCATCTTCTCTTAGCTATGTTAAGTCCACTAAATCCATCTCTTTGGAGGCAATCCTTTCCTCTCCACTTACTACTTCAGTAATTTACTCTCTTACCCTTGGTTTTACAAATCCCACTGAAGGTGGATGCCTGAGTTACCTAAGATGAATGGGTAAGCACCCAAAATCTACACCAGTGGCTCTTAAGCCTTTTGGCTCTGTCAGTGAACCACAACCATTGTTCAGTTCTTCTTGGAGACACACTGTGCAGCCTTATTGACAAACTAGGAAATATCACAAAGCTTTACAATATAGTTTGAGAATTCCTGAAATGGGCTTTGTAAGACATTTGATACACTTTTCCATATCTTTCCTAATTCACATTTTTAGATCTCTTCTGAGTAAGGAACAGAAATGAATTTTGAAACTGGCTGCTATGGTGAGAGTTTCTGGCAGTGCATTGCACGCGATATTGAGGTGAATCAGTGTTTGATAGAGAATACACTGGATCAGGTTTACAAGGACTGTACAAGAAAAATCTTTCCAAGGAGTACAGTAAAACATGATATGATCTCTAGTTAGGAAAAAAATTACTAAAATAAATGTAACAAGATTAAATTAAAAATGAAAAAAACCCATTTGTTAGAGGGAAGGAATAATCCAATTATCATTGCATGTATAATTATGAAACATTAATTCTCTGTCTGACAGCATGTGAAGAGTAAGTTCCAAGGAACAATGAAACACTGCTTCAAATGAAGAGCAGTATACTTTTTCCTCTCTCCTCTAAATACTTATATCCTAAGAAGAACTCGTCTGCACTAAGTTGACAGGGAATTTCAAATCTGAAGCCAAAGGACTGGACATTTCAGTTTATTTGGACTCTGTGTTCTGCATTAGGCAGGAGTAATAGCTACAGCAAATCTGGCTACCACAGCTCTACTGAATACTAAAGAAAAGAAAAAGAGGCAGCTAGAATACAATTCACTTCTGAGTATGTTGTAGAGCAACTGTTTACTGAGACCATGAGAGATCTTCCCAGGTAAATTGGATACACTGAGGAAAAACTGTTTGATCCAAAAAATATCCACTAAGACAGGAAACTGTGCAAAACGTTCATCAGCTACTTGAACAGCAGATCTCACAGCTGATAATGGATTAGGAGCATGGAAACTTCATTCTGAATTAAGCAGACATGGAATTTAATACCATTAGGAAGCAAGGCCAAAAATTCCTCTATTGCCCTTTATCAAGTTCCTTTTTCTACCAAACAGAACAGATTATATTATCACTTCTTCCACACAGAATTTTATGTAACAAATAAGAGCACCAAACACTCCCCACTGGTTTGTGCGCAGAGGAGACAAAATATCAGTTTCATTACTAATTGACAAACTCCACAGATTATTTATCACAAAAAAGACAACTGATCAGAAAATAACCAATTATGTTAACGTAAGTTACAACTCCCATGAAATGTCTGAATGCCTCACTGTCCCCTTCTCAACTGCAGATGAGCCTTCCTGGTCAAACCAGATCTCTCAGCAGCCATCAAAGCTTTGTCTCATGCTGTGGAATTTTGCTATGAATTTTATGAGTTATCTGACTGAAAAGACAGACCCAGAAATCATTGCTGAGACATGAGAGAAGATTACCTTAAAACAAAATTTTCTGTGTCAACAGGCAGCTGACTACTGAAAAAAGGATTTCTACTTTTCCAACTTCTTTCAATTCTGTGCTATATTATTTAATATATTTCTGATAGTCTTCCATGCAAAAAGAACAGTTGCCACATATTGTGCAAACAGAAGCCTTATCCTGACACTCATCACTCTTTGATGTGTTCCACATGTTAAAATTTAGAGAGCAGCCAACTATGAAACTGGGAAAACTCTTCAGTCCCTCACATTTTCCAACACAAGCATCGCAGCTCCACAAAGAATGCTGCAAATAGGCCTGACCTTATCCAGACAGCAGAATAAAAGCTCTCTCCAGGGTGAAGCAGTGATTTTATTTTATTTTTTAAGCTGCAGATGGATGTAGTCAGGATTGATTTGACAGCCCACCAACTAACATTAGACTTCACAGAAAGAGCATGGAAAAGTGGCATAAATAAGGACTGAGGATAAGGCTGGTTAAAGCTTTGCACCACAGAGAAGGGAAGGGCTTCGCAGAGATGGCTGGAGATGGAAGTTGCTTCTGCTCTCCACTATCAGACTAACACTGCTTGGCAGAAGACAACTGTTGTGCTGAAGAGCACTGTCACATGCAAAACAAGGAAGGTAAACAATACTTTACTGGAAATACCCTCAATTTAGACACAAAGAAGGTGCTTTCTGAGATATATGACAGTGCTGAAGAATGCTCAAAACTTGCTGCAGTTTGGGATCAAGCAAAGAGAAACTTTAATATAAAGTTTTAAAGGAGGCTTAAGTACTTTTTCTACAACATGTTGCCCTGATCCAGGACCTTCTTTGCTTGGTATCAGTCTACACCTGATCAAAGACATGCCTCGACTAATAACAGCCTAAAGGGTAGGCTGTGATCAGTTTTTAAGGGACAATAAAATGTCCAATAAGATAATCTAAGAAAAGGTGTCAGTTTATGTAGTCTTCTGCAATGCAACAACACTAGGATTTGTGAGAAGACTCTTGAGGGACAGGTGTCAGGAAACAGTTGGGGAACACCTACAGAGTCCACTTTACAGAAGACCTCACTTTGCTTCTTGTATCAGGCCTCACATTAGGTGTGTTATGTCACTGGCACAAGAGTGACATAGAGAGATACTTTGAGTCAGTGTAATACTCATCAATAATGGAAGGATGAAAGACAATGTTGGAATCAGTTGCCAAGGGAAGGGTCAGGAAGTGAGCAGAAGTTGTTCCAAATGAAACAGAGCTGTTAACAGGAAGGCTTGGTTGACTCAAACAGTATCTTTTATACATATATTACAGCACATTTAACAACACTGGAATCTTTATCTCTGTTGTACATCAACCAAAACATATGGCAAAGGATGAATATGTCCAGGAGGTCTCACCACAGTGAATAAACTCACCTGGTTTTGGTCACCTTTTCTGCCCTGGACCCAAGAATGAAACATAGGCACCTGCAGTCCACTGCACACCTTTCATCCCCAAGTCACTGCACTGCTTGCACCACAAAACTCACCTGAGGTCCATAAATCAAAGGGCAGAATTAAATTATATATATTCTAAAAATTGGAAAGATATCTAGCAACACTTTGATTTTTAAAAAACCCTTTCTCTGAACAGAGAGAATAACTTAGACCCTGAGGATTCAGAATGCTTCCAAAGTATACTTCCAGTGTACTTCCAGAGTAAACTGAAATAGAGACAAGATATCTTCAAATTCCAGTGTAGTATCTTAAACTATAAGACTATCTCTTCACTAAAATGCTAAATAACTTAAGCATTTCATCTGATATGATAAACCGTAACATCTATAAATACATTACTGAAGTGAAAAAAATTAATCAATTCTGATTTTGAAAGCATGATTTTATATGAATTTCAACTCATAAAGCTTATTTATGTCAATAAAGCTTATTTAATGCAAACATCTGTAAAAGATCTAGAATTAGCCATATTTTAAGAGTATTTGCAGCAGGTTTTCAGTAGCAGTTCATATTCATTTTCCAAGGTGCTGTTTGGTATTTAATGAATATTCAGAAATTCTGGTCCCTTCTAAAATTAAAATGAGGTTTCATTGCGTCCTGTTCCTTTCCTTCTTAAAAATTTAATTTAAAAAGGCTTGAGTCCTTTCAACTACCTCCTATCAAATTCCTTCAATTGGACCAAGGTACCTCTTGGGTATTATTTTGACAGAACGAGGTTTGTTTAATCATAGCATTAAAACCTCTTGCTCTGAAGACATGCACTAGCACACTGGGGAACATGGTGCAAAAACAAAACATGAAGCAGGGAAGCAGGGTTTCCTTCCTGCCTTCCTCCCTCTACATCATACATCCATAAACAATTACTTAGACATCTGCTTTCTTACTTTGTCAATGGACCATTTGCCCCAAAATAGTTATTCCTTAGTCATTCTGTGCCCAGTCTTGTTCCTGTTAATGCTGAGACATTGGAAAAATCTTCATTTGCTTCAATGGTACAGGATAAGACCATCAAAAACTCATCTCTCTAGAACTCCCCACTCATCTAAAACTACTGCTGCTCAGCAAATTCAAAGTGACAAATGCATACAGAGCGAGGTCCATTTCTCAGGTTTATCACCAGAAATATACCAGTATAAAATGAGTGGGAAAAACTGGCAGGTTAATGCAACTTTTTATGTCTCCTCCTACTGGTGTAAATGCCAACACCCGTTGTAGAGCCTCCAGTGACATGACCCTACCATGGCATTGCCTTCTTTGTTGTACAGGCCGCTGTCACTTTTTTCCCCTCCTTTTTCATATTTTTTCCCACCATTGCTAATTCCTGTCAGGTGCCCTTAGATCTTTCTCAGTATTACACGTCCAAATCCTTTCTGTTCTGTCTCTGGGTCTAACACCTTAAAAATACTTTTCACCTGTTACTGAATAATCAACCACATTCTCCACTCCCTGAATCGAAAGATCTAATGTATTAAAAAATCTCCCAGTTTCTTATTAGACTTTTCCACATTTAATTCTCCCTAACTGGCTGCAAAATGCACTTCACTGGCTGGTTCTGAGGTACTCAGTAAGTACTCAGCAAATCATAGGACCATAGAAGAATTCAGATTGGAAGGGACCCCAGCAGATTTCTAGTCCAACCTCCAGCCTAAAACAAGGTCAGCCATGAGATCAGATTGAGTTTCTCAAGGTTTTATCTAGCTGGGCTTTGAAACCTTCCCAGAACAGAAACTGAGCAACTCATTCCAAAGCTCAGAAGTCCTCACAGGGGAAAAAAAGTTTCTCCTTACTTTTAGCCTCAGCCTCATGTCTCTCATATATTACTGTAAAGGGTCAGGTTTCATCTTTTTGACAACCTCCTTCTGTATAGTGGGAGCTGCTGCTAATGCACTCTTTGCTGCAAGGCACAACACTGGCACATTTTGACTTCCTGACTATCAAGGTCCTCTTCACCAGAGCCACTTCCCAGCCAGTCAGCTTCAGTTTCAGTGGAGTGCAAGAGCCTTGGCCCTCTCAGCAGCACAACTTTGCAATTTTCCTTGTTGAATTTCATAAGGGTCCTGTTGATGCATTCCAGCCTGTGTCTGGTCCCCATGCCTAGATCCCTATGGATTGTCCCTGCATGAGTCTGGTTGAGACTGCTACCCACAATTTTGCCGTCATCTGCAAACCTGATGAGAGTACACTCTGTCCATGCCGTGACATCCTAAAGATCACTGTTAATCTGAAAATTAGTTAAGTTTCCAGATGAACAACTTTTTCTTACACATCTGCAGCTGTTCTTTGTCAGAAGTAGTAAAAAGGTACAAATCTCCACAAAGAAAAGGATGGTTTTGGTTGCATCTTTGTCCACAACTCAATAAACGGTAATCAGCAAGAGTCTCAAGTAAAAGCCACACTTCTCAACACCAATGGTTAAGAGCTGTTAAGCATGTTTGCTCAAGATTATTTTCCTGGTTTATGATCATGCCTTAGATTTTATCTTCAAATAAAGTTTAAATATCCTTTTTGTGTTACTTTCTTTAAGAACTTTTCCATCATATTTTTCCATATCAAAACAGCCTGTAAAGTCAAATTAATTCCTGAGAAATTTTCAACAATCACGTTAGTTTTCCACAGCCATATCTGGGAATAGTTACACTACCTTGGCTTCATCTTCACATTAGCTTCCATACTCCTTCCACGCTCTACTTTTTCTGAACCACAATTCTTTCCCTTTATTAGATTTAAAATAATCAGAGTCATGGGGACCAACAACACTAGAAATATCCTCCTGAGTTAATGATTCCATTCACAATATTTTCACATTATACTTTTATAAAATCTGTACAGATATTGATAGTGTTTCTTCTTTGGTAATTGCTAAATTGAAGTTCTTTTCTTTCCTGCAGATTTACCTTCCAACACTCATACCAATATTTTTCCTATACCTCTTTTGCGTAAAGTAAGAAAGACTGATGTCAATTCTTCTGTTTCATAGAGGTCTATAAAGTTCAAGGTTTTGTACATCTGCAATGAAACCCCAAGGTTTCCATCAGTGTTTATGCTGAAATGAAAATTTCTTCCTTTCAACCTCATTTCACAGTGCTTTAATTCTAGAAAGAGAATATAGTAAAGTAGTACTAGAAAATATTTTAAAATAGCTTTATTTTCTTCTGGTAGTGCTCTGGATACAGTCAGCTCTGTACACATGGGTGGAGACACAGACTGCATTCAGCAGATGGTGACTGAGAGGAAATGGGCACAATAGTTATATACTAAACCTTAACACTTAGCAAACCAATATAAACCACCTCTTACATGTGTGTGTACATGTACTCATGGCTACATAGTAACCAAATACGGGCAGTTTGCCATGTTTGCAGTCATTTGCATATTATCAGAAAGAAAATAGCAAAGGAATGAAGGTAAAATTGGAAACAAAACAAGTACATGTGTACGTGATCAGACATCGACTGAAACACACATTAGTTAACAACGCGTTATTGTTAAGACTGAGATTTGTATGTGAAACCCAAATTCCTGCTTAATGTTAAATGGCCGAATGCCAATTTCCAGTTTTGTATACCACCACTACAGAGAACAAATCGGTATTCCATATTAAACTTTTTACAGATTAATTACTGTTTGGTATATGAGCAAAAATGCTATTTAACTCCCAAGTTATATTTTTTAAACTCATGCCAATTCAAAGTGGTCAGCCAAAAGACAACTACAGCAAACTGAGTAGGAGTTAACAAGTCAAGCAGATCAACAGAATCAATATCAATTTCTAAAACAACACAATTGTATTGTATGAAAACAATACAATTTTGCTTTCAATATATTATTTTAAGAAAAGAGATCCAGTTTTGGAGGTTTGGAGGTCCTGTACGTATTTGTAGAGTAACCATGATAGAAAAAGGAAGTGTTTTTTAGACTAGGCAAGGAAAGTATGTGCATTTGAGAAGCAGCACCCTATACAGTGAAGGAGACTGTAGGAAAGAGTGGTTGGTTGTACTCAAGCCACATTTGGGACAGAAATCAGTTCTGTTGGCTGGAAATAATAGTTTAGATTGATCCTAGGAAAATACCGACTTTAAGAACCATAAAATACCGGCATAGAGAGATGCAAAAATCTCCTTTATGGCCAAGTCTTTCAGAACAAAGCTGCATAAACATCTGTCAGAAATGAACTTGCTGTACTGATCCTGCTTCAGGCTAAGAGAGGGGCTCAGTTGGGATAATTTCCCATCCCACATGTTAAGAACATGAAGATTAATTTTTTTTAAAAAAAAGAGTGGGGAGAGGCACAAAAAATAATATGAATTCAAGGTCAGACACCTCAATGAAAGAAAAAAAAATTGCATTTTCCTCAATCTTAATGGTTGGGTTTTGAGTGTTTTTTTTTAATTGGAATGAACAGGGTGAAGCCTTTACCCACAGACTGTCTTCTTTCTTTATTATATTGACCCTGAACTATCTGAAATTGTCTTTAAAGAAATAAGGATATCACTTACCACATCCTATAAAAGCTAGAATACTCCCTCTGCTCCAAACCTTGCAATTCTCTAGTTACACATTCAACAAAAAGCCCTCAGTGCACTGTCACAATCTATTAACAGCAAAGTAAAACAATTCATCACATTTTAAGTAAGTAAAATATTTCTGATAGTGCATACTTTACCAGTTATGTCATGCTGTTTGAATGACTCACTGTAGATTTGATACTGATTAGGGCAATGTTTCTTCAGCCATTTGCAGACATCCTGCTGGGTCCATAAAGCCACAGGCTTAGTCAGCTTCACAGTCCCAGACTAGGAACACAGAATGAAGAACAGAAATTATGTTTAGTCTGTATACAAATTTCAAAAATATTAATCCATGACCTCCATATATGATACTAAAGTACTAAATGCAAAACAGGAGCTGCTCTGACAGATCTCCAGCAATAGCCAGCCCATTACACAAGATCCTGCTGTTCAAATACATCACACAGGAATCACACACACTAAAAACTTCTTTAACATTATTTTCCATTGCATTCATGTTCCTTGCATCACAGAACCATATTGCACTTGAATAATTAGTTTTAAGAGTGACTAATTACTGCAGCCAAAGGATAACAAATGCACACTTTTTTTACTTCAAACTCACAGGAGAGTTGTATATTTGTGCCCCAGTTTGGATATAATCACAGAAGACCAGGAATGGTCAGGCCAGGCATGGTCCTCAACTACAACAAAAGCTCTTGCAACAAAAGCCTTTAGTGCCAACAAGCCTCAAGACTGGTTTTGCCTGGGAAAAGGAGACTACACACCAATGGACAGGGAACTGGTGATATTGACTCATACTGAACATTTGGGCTGAAATTCCTAATTTAAATGATGTTTACAGGCAGCTATAGCTTTTCTGCTTCCTTTTTACCTTTAATTTTCCTACAGTCACCCTTACACAAAGTAAGTAGGACTCCCACTTTAATAAGTTGATCCTTTATAAATGAGTAATAATTTTTAAAAATAACACTGCTCAGTACTTTCCTTAGAATTCAGTTTTATAATAGATAAGCAGTTTATAAATAAATATTCATAAATTGATTGCCTTATTACATGTATAAAGTCACATTTCATTTAATCAAACAATTCACCTTTGCACATACACTTTTTTTAACCATGTAAGAATGCTGAATTGTAAGCTACCTGAACTGCAGGAATTTAAAACCTCTTGTCAAAGGAGGCAAAAAACAAAAAAACCCACATTATTCAAAGTGATTTAATCATTGTTTTTCCTGCAACACAATCTGCCCAGAAGACTAAAGAACTTTAAACAAATGGGCATTTATTACCAACAATAAATGTTTCACATTGGACACTACTGATGTAAGTGGGTGTGAATATCAATGTATACATTTACTTCATATTTTGTCAAGGAATGAGTCTAGGGAATAAAATCAAAGTGCCTGTTTCTATGCTATGCATGCAGAATACTTTCCTCCAGCTCCCTGGTGGTGTAAAAGTTTCAAGAGAAGTTTCTCTGCACAAATTTGAGGTGAAGGGGAATGTCGTCTCAACCTGTCTTCTCCATTAGGACTCACGGCAGATTCCCTCAATGTCACCAGCCAGGGTTTATCCCAGCATTTACTCAGATGTACTTTGTCATACAGACTCTTACAAAGTTGCTTTGCAATTTTTCATTACTAGAAGCCCTAAAGACCAAAGCAGTTTGAAGCTAGTGCTTTGCATGTCCCATTAAGTCCATGAAGTATGTCATGCAAAGATAGTTAGGGATTATGGCAGACCTAACAATCCAGCAGGCAAATGTTTCTTGAATTTCCCATGTCTGGTTGTCCCTACCTCTTTTTTATTGCCTGTGTAGAAGTTAAATAAACAGTAGGAAAATCATGGTTGAATATATAATACAATGCACATCCCCTAACTCAGCATTTTTTGATTTGAAGAAAAACAGACTCATAAGAAACATGAACCCTGTTTCAAACATGCTAATAGGCATCATCCATATTTAGAAGTATCATAATAATGCACAAAATTACCACAAAGAATCAGTCTCATCTGGTGCTGCAACCCACCAAAATACAGGAGCTTGACTGACAAAGTTGGTCTCGACAGAAAAAGAAACTTCCAGAGGTGTTGATGGTGCACAAAGACCAGGACAGAACTTTCCCTACCACTACTCTTTCTGAGCACCTCATCAGTTTTCTACACCCACAGGATCCCCCACTGCACTGGAGAAGGTGCAACCTCTGTAAGGAGAGCAGCTGCCCTGTAACTCCCAGCTCCTCCTGCAACTCAAAAGATCAAAGGGCCCTCAAACTTCTCTGGCCTTCTTGTTACTGGTATCTAAGTCAAAGAAGAAACTGAATTTCAATGAAGAGTCCAATATTATGCTATCAGTTAGCTGATTTTTTGCTACACACAGATAAAAATGCATGCCCTTCTCAAATTATATCAAAGAAATAAACAAGTAAAAACAGCCATGTGACACAAGCAGTCTCTCTGATTCCATAGAAATCCCTGAACAACAGGCTCAAGACTTCACTGTCTATATCTATATGTGTTACTTCTTAAATTAAAAGTGGGGGGTTTTGCATTGGAATTTTTGAAGACTAGAAAAAAGTCTGTCAGCCCTCGAAAAAGAAATGGTTAATGGTTTTTTTTGTACATCCCGAAAATATTTAAATGATAAATATTTGTATACAAATATACACAGCCAGCTATAGACTTACAATCTATTTATTCCTAGCTGAAAGTACACAAGCAGCGCCAATGTTTGTTTAAACTAAGAGGCTGTTCTTTTCAGTTCAGCAACTATTGTCCTCTTAAAAGGTTTAAGCACCATCATGTTAAATATCTGAAGAACAAGTTTATTAACAATTAGAGTACAAATTTCACACATCCTTCTGTGCCTACAGAACTGAAAGATGGTTTCAAATGTAGCTTTTATGCCATGCAATATACAGACCACTGCACTGCAAAAACACATGCTGACTTCTTTAATGTTTAGAATTATGATAGAAACATTTAAGCTTGTAACTGTCCAAAGAGGACATTTTAACATTGACAACATCAAATGTTAGGTTTAATTTTCTAACTCCTAAGGACTTGGTGAGCTAGAGGAATAAAGGGGATTTAAAGCGATGGTTCTACAGTATGTCTTCACTTTCCTTTCTGGAACATCATACCCAAAATATTTTCTAGCCAGATGCTCCAAATGAAAGGCTTTTAAAAATATGCTTTCCTCCCACAAAATTCTTAGTTTCTTCCCTGCTCTGAAGGCTAGATCTCATACAAAAAACCTCCCAGTAAACCAAAGAAAATTATCTGTATCCTAAACATACCTACTAAAAGACACCCCTGCCATTAACTACATATGAATACCTAGACACATGAAAAACACAGTATATTTTACCTTATTTCTGTTTATCAGCTCAGCCAAAGAATAGGCCAAAACTGATTAAAATAATGTACTAAAAAATACCTTTGGTCTGGCCTTCCTTTTAATTTTCCTGACATAAACCCATCCTAAGATCACCCTTTGCTGGCAACTCTGTAATAATTTTAATCTTGCCAAATGCTATGCCAAGTCTTGTGCCAGATATAGATCTAATGAGAATAAAAGTCTACAGTATTCTGTAGACTTTTCTTGTATGTTTGAAGGAAAACCTGTTTCTTCAGGATTTTGTTACAAACATTTTCTTCTAGATTGGCAAACCCTAGCTTTTGTTACATATATCTCAAAATATAAAAATGACTGCCAAGAAGAAGAAAAAACATTTACTACATGACAAAATTTCATGCTCTCCTTGTTCCACAGTGCAGGGAAGATAGTACTCAGCATCACTAACTCAAGAATAAATAAGCAAACATATCAGACTTATAGCCTATACATTCCTAGAGAGCATATTTCAGTATTCAGAGGAGCATCAGCTACCAAGCCCTGCTCTTCCTAAGCAATGATGGACAAGTTATCTCTTTAGCCTTCCAGGTGCAATTTACTAAGCCTGCCAGCTTTGAAGGTCAATTTACTCACCAGAATTCTTTGTCTTTATTTTACTTTGCATTTATTTTACTCCAGAAAGAAAGGGCCTCTGTATTTTTGAGTGACGAAAGATTCAAACTCATAATTTAAACTACGCTCCATACTTTGAGACAAGCTATTTCAAAGTGCTTCTTCAACTCTTAAATTTTGTGTATTTACAAACATGCTCAAATTACAAAAGTCAGGGATTGTGGAGATGGGGGTACTCAGTCAAGCAGGGCTGCAAGTTCACTGGAATAAAGCTGCCTCATACTGTTTGTAACATCCGGTTTGCCAACATCCTGATCCTGACATGTAAGCATAGTCAATGCATATTTACATTCAAATTTACCCAAAGTCAGACCCTGCAGTTTCTTCTATGAAACAGATGGATAAAAAAGGCACTGCTGAAAACATTAAGGCAGATTCTGCTCCAATATACATCTTGAGAGACTCTTCTCTGGGGCTTTCAGTTTAACTAGAAAACAACAAAGCAGAACCAATTTTGTTACAACTGTGTTGGTCAAAGGACTGTCATGGTTTAGATTCTCCCAGCAAGTAAATACTACATATCGCTCACTCACTCGATCCCCCAGTGGGATGGGGAAAAGAATCAGATAAAAAAAGCTAAACTCATGGGCTGATATAAGAAGAGTTTAATAAGTGAAACAAAGTAAAATATAATAATAGTAATGTTAGTAGTAACAGTAATATTGATGATGGTAATAATAATAATAGTGATTAAAAGGAAGAGAAAAAAGAGAAAGAAATAACCCCTCAGTAAAACAAGTGATGGCCAATACAGCTGCTCACCACTTGCTCAACAATACCCATCCCATCCCCAGTTACTGGCTACTTGGGGCTGTTGTGGTTTAACCCAAGCCAGCAGCCAAGTCCCAGACAGCTGCTCACTCTCTCTCCCACCACTGGGGTCAGGGAGAGAATCAGAAGGGCAAAAGCCAGAACACTCATGGGTTGAGATAAAGACAGTTTAATAGGGAAAACAAAAGCACACACAAGCAAAGGAAAACAGGGAATTAATTCACTGCTTCCCACTGGCAGGCAGGTGTTCAGCCATCTCCAGGAGAGCAGGGCCTCATCACATGCAGCAGTGACTTGGGAAGACAAACACCATCACTCCAAATATCCTCCCTTGTCCTTTCTTCCCCCCACTTTATACTCTGAACATGATGTCATGTGGTCTGGAATTTCCCTCAGGCCAGTCTGGATCACCTGTCCTGGCTGTGTCTCCTCCCAACCTCCCAGGCACCCCCAATTTCCTCCCCACCATGGCTGTATGAAAAGCAGAAAAGGCCTTGGCTCTGTGCAAGCCCTGCTCAGCAATAACAAAACCATCTCTATATTGTCAACTTTGCGTTCAGCACAAATCAGAAACATAGCCCCAAACTAGCCACTGTAAAGAAAATTCAGTCTACCCCAGATGAAACCAGCACACTGGCCAATACCCACCCCAGGTTTTCCTACTAAAAATTATATCCTATGGAATGGAATATCCCTTTGCTCAGTTTGGGTCACCTGTCCTGGCCATGCTCCCTCCCAGCTTCTGCTACAGCTTCTCACAGGCAAAGCATGAGACACTGAAAAGTCCTTGACTCAGGGCAAGCAACAACCAAAACATCCACGTGTTATCATTGTTATTCTCTTACTGAATCCAACACACAGCACTGTATCAGTGACTAAAAAGAAAACCAAGTGTATCCCAGCTGAAAATAGGACAGAACACAAGCAAGGCAAGGCTACTAGAAGTACCACAATTTATTCGACCAGCGGCATGGGTTCTTCCAGCTATGCTTCAGACACAACTGTTCAATGCTGAACCATCATGTTAACCCAGTCAGGCAGTTTGAGGGAAAAGGGGACCCACAGTTGCGAGGGGTGATATGAGACAAGCAAAGGAAAGAAGCAGAAAGGTCATTGTGATCTCGTAGGGATGGAGAAAGAGCAGTATGGGTGGCTGTCACAAGAATAATACAGAATCAGCTGGGGCAGGAAACATTAAAATGGGTCAGAAAACCATTGACATGCCTGTGCTCAGAAGAGACTGGAAGGAAAGGAATGGGATTGTTTCATCAAGTTGAGAAGGAAATATTTCTTAAATCAAAACATAATGACTCCTGCAAGCAAACTACAAATGGTCAATTATATATTTAAAAATTATAAAAATAAAATTTTATGTTTATCTGACACAGATACATAAAGCAGGGAACTTAACGGCACAGTTCCAGGAGCCACCTAAGTTATGAAATCTTTCAGGCTGCTCCAGAAGCAAAACTAACAGCATCATCTTCATTTTATGACAAGAAGCAGCAGGAGCAGCAATGCCAAGTAACAATTTCAAAAACATTATTATTTAAAACATGCTTGAGTTATATTTCTAAAGCTGAGAAAATATCATATATTCCAAATTACTTCTCAACATTAAACTGCTTATACAGAATTCAGAATCAATGGCTTTTCATTCTGGGAAAAAAAATTAACCACACTTCTGAATGTGTTATCTTAAAATATTGAAAAATCTGAAAAAGGCACCTTTTGGTTCAGAAATACATTTTGTCCAGTAGTCAGATAGTTTATGCTTATAGATTTTTCCAGCAAAGACAGAAGAAAATTACAGAAATAAGAAGACATGCGATAAAACCACTGAAACCTCTCTTGTATTGGGTTCCCATCTGCATTGCTGAGAATTTTAATACTAAGAAGACATGAAAACAACAAACCAAAGGAAATGTGTTTATTACAAAACAAACAAACAAGGAAATACTGTAAGATCGCTTATCTTTTATAAGATTGAATGTTAAAAATATTGCTGATAAAAGATTGAATGTTTGAAACTTGAATTGGATCAGAAATCCAACCACTGAACAGATGGTCACAGTCTGGTATTGGGGGGAAAGAAGAAAGTTAGAGGAGGAGATATGGATGCTTGGGCAGCACCAGCTCAGGGCTCTGAGCAGTCAATGAATGTAACAGTGTGTTTTTCTGTAGTGCAGCTACAGCCTTTCTAAATCCCAGTCAGCCTCTCGGAAGAGAAACTGCGTAAGAAGTATTCAGGCAGCAATCAAGCTCACACAACCACACACATTACCAGGCTAGCTCAGCAGAGAGGCAGAAGGCTCCCAGCCCCAGATCCATTTCCAGCAAGTGTTTATTCCAGTGAGCTGAAGGTGAATCCAGAGCCAAAAAGAGAGAACATGTGATTTTTCTTAGTTATATCGAGTCTCAGGTTCATGGGTGGTCCAAGGGGCAGGGCAGGGGGCCAGTGACCAAAGGGAAGAGAGGAATAGGACACCAAGCCCCACAGCCAACGGGGAAACAGGGAAAGGGGATGCCATGGGGTGGGTGATGGACTAGCAAAACCCAGGGAGAAGATTGCACAATGTCTGCAAGGATCCATAGGGGAGAAGCCTTTTTTTTACATCTGAAGTATCTTTAATCTTCACTTTTCCAAGGAAGGGCAGCTGGAAATTCCTTCAATGGTACAAGGGTCTCCACAACTGAACAGGACCAGGACAGCCTTCTTCAGAAAGGACCAGCTAGGGGAAAGACCGGAGACTGACAGGGAAGTCATGGACGGCAGGAAAGAAGTGAAAAAAGTACTGTAAAGTACATTTTCTATTCCTATCCTTTCTCTTCCTGAAGGAAAAGGAGAGAAAAAATGCCACTGCTACAGGGCTCCCTCCTACATTAACAGCAGTGGTTCACTGCCTCCTGTCTCTTCCTGAGTCTCTCCATGTTTTCATACCACCAAGGCCAAACTCACCAGCTGCTTTTTGTTGCCTCCAGTGGACTATAAAGGGCTATCCCTGCCAAAACAATGATCTGGTAGTGTTTAAAGCCAGCTCTGCACAAGCAGAAACTTCCACCCCAGGGTCCCAAATCCGTGTAGCACCACTTGGTCAAAGACTGAACAAAGAGGGAGGCTTTCCCTGGCTTTTAAGCAACAGCAGGACTGACCCAGTCCAGCACCTTCTGTACCAGTGCCACAAACAGGTGTACCACAAACAGATTGCAAGGGAGGGGAGGAGGAACAAATTATGAAATATAATGAGACTCATCTGAAAAGGAGGAAGTTGGTAGGGGGAGTTAAGTCCCTCTGAAGGCTGTTGCCAACACAACCACCAAAAGGAAAGGCTAAGTTGTCCAAAAAATATCACTGAGCATTATTCTGATCAGGATAAAGACAGAACCATAACAACAGGCAAAGATAAATAAGGTGACACAACTCCTGTGAGAGTTCTCTCTTTCCATGAAATATCCCACTCTGAAAACAAGAACAATGACTGGCAAATGCAGGTATTGATATAAATGGCAGTGGCACTATCAGCAAACTGTGAAGAACTGAAATGTCAGAACGAAAAAGGAGAAGACAGAGCACTCCTCAGCATTGTCAAAAGCCTAACATCATTCTCATTACCATCAAAAATCCTGAAAGCCACAACTACAACAGACAGGCCAATAATAAAATCACAAGTAGGACCAGGACTACCATCAATTTTAGGTTTTGACCTGCAAATCCAAATCAAAGCATATAATGTTTTAAAATTCACTTAATGTTAAAAAAAAAAGTATTTTAATTTTGCCAAATTTAAGAGCCTTTTCACTCACCACAGTGGATTCTTTCCAGTCCAAATGTTAAATATTTGCTTTTGGTTATTTGATGAGAAAACAAAAAAAGAAGACAGCTACAGTTGCTGTGTTGGGGTGAGGGTTGCTACCTCACAAGGTATGTCAGTGTTTGACACCTCTTCATTCATGTGGTTCTGATTCTCCTTCTGTACTTCAGACAATTCAAACTTGTCCAAATTTGATTCTGACCACCACTATTTTATATCACAGATTATAGTCTTCACAAATAAGTACAAATCCTTCTTGGTTTACAAAATAAAACTTACTCTGTATCCTGCATAGATCTGGAGAACAGACAATTTCTGCTTACACAGCAGGTGCAACCTGCTTTGTACAGCTAAGAGAAAAGGTTCCTCCTTGACCTTCTCCAGCCTGCTTGCTACCACTCTTCAGCCAAAGAAGAAACAGAATGTATTTTAATTAATGGTGCTGGATTAATAGCAATTTATTAAAAGTAATTAACTAAGCTTTACTACTAGCACATGCTTTTTACAACACTTAACCATCCACCTCAGCAAAAATCAAAATTTGAGACATTCATCCTTGACATGGCCTACACAACTTGCAGGTTAGGTCATTTTTTATCCAGTCTCAAGGACTAAAAGCTTCATCTACTGTGAAGAAAATTCATGGCATAAGTTTTCATCACAGAATATTCTGCCCAGACATGGATTAGCCACAGGAGACTGCCCCATCTTGATGGAGCTCTAAGTTCAAATCCATTCAAGTACATACAGGGAAGCAAACAGATTATGAAATAATTAAGATGTTGATGAAATGTAGCTCCCTGTTTCCCACCAGATTCTCCTGATCTCCGAAATACTTTTTCAGAGCAACTGAAATTCCAATTTGGAGGCAGTTCAGTATTTGCAAAAAATATTTTCTCCATGTCTAGATTAAAATAAAAATTAAAAAAAAAAACAAAACCAAAAACACCTGTACTACAAAATTGACAATCAAAAATGAATCTCCATTCTCACTTTTTCTTTTTTTTAAACCAGTTCTGGCACCTCTGCAAGTTACAGTTTAGGCAGCTACATCTAGAGTTGAACTAAATCAAGACTGCTTATCAGAAATTCCATTAAAATAAATACAAAATGGGTAATATAAGTAGGTACACACTGATTTTCTTGGAATTTCTCACTTATTTAAAGATGGTCACACAGAAGAATTTATTACCTAAAATACAGCCTATAGAGCAACAAAATCCACTGACCAAACTAGACTGGAAAAATGCTTAATTTGCACAAAATTAGAAATAATACACTAAAATCTTGTTGCCCTTTACTTACAGAAAAATAGTCAGGCAAAACCAAGAGCAAAAAATGTAGAGATCTGAAGGACAGAACAAAATCTTGAATTTACACTTGCAAATTTAGTAAAAAGAGTTACAGGAAGTTGGTCAGCCTGTATTTGTTTTGTAAATCATGAGACTGCATTTGACTCATAAGTACATGTATTTGATGATACCTTATCTACGGTTCTTCAGTCACTTGACTGTATCCTTTCAAGTACAGCTCAATTACCAATTGTTAGCAGTATGAATCACAAAACAAGCTGCCCATTTCAGGGAGAAGAACTAGACAGGACAATGACAGTTTTAAATGTACTTGTTTCATATTCACATTATCCATATTAACATGGCTACAAACTGAAATGTGGCAATTAAAAATTATGAAGTGTAGATGAATAGCAGAATTTTCTAAGGCTTATAAAAATTAAATTTCTTTACTAGGGATTCAACTACAATACAAATAGGTCTTTCATGAGGGGAAAAATAGGTTGTACAGAGCAGTACCCTAGTCTTTCCAGAGATTTCGGGTAACATTGGTAGCAAACAAAATGCTCAGGGTATTCTAACCAAAAGGTTGTTCAAATACAGGCTAAGCCTGACCTCAGAAACATGTACTTAAGAGTGTCAGTGGGGGTTATGCAGTTTTTTGTGACATGCTTTTTAAAGAAATACACATCAACAGCATACTTGCTTTTGCCAAGGTGGTATTACCTTTCTCTGGGGAGCTGTCATTAGGGATGCCATCAATTTATATTTTTCATTTTGGGAATTTACTAATGGAATTTCTCTGGCATAATAAATCTGTGCAGCACAGACCACATCCCACTCCTTCCATTTATAATTACAGTATTCTGTTGAGAAGATAATCAACACTAGGGTTTGAGTACCTGCTCGGTATTTTTTAATAGCTGCTGTATATCAGAGGTAGAAGGTTCATTTTTTTCACCTTAAACACACAAACAGTGAAGCATTTCTATATGAGAAGAGCTATAAAAGCTGTTACTTCAGTGTCAGCAAGTAGTCAGGTAAATTCTGCCATTAGCTCATCAATGGTACATTTGTACAAGGAGAACATCCAACATCCTGAGAAGATCTTAATCCCTGTTAAATGACAGGCTTTCTTACAAGGTCTACTCCATCCGAATGAATCACATTTTTGGCACCTTTGTTTCCAGCAGATGTGCCAATTAAGAGGCTTGCACTGTAAGACATAGTATAACCTTTCCATGCCAACTTTCAGTCTTTATGGATAGACTCATTCATATGCAGAAGGCAGGTGCAGCAGCCAAGGCATTTTAGAGCCCAGCAGCAAAGTTTCCTAGATATCTTTGCCAGTTGACTCTTAACTATGTTTTCTTGAGCCAAATACATTTTGAGGAGAACAACTTTATAGTATGTAAATACAAATAAGAAAAGGTCTGAGCCTGACCTGACAAGTCAATCTCTTGCTTCCCCAATAAGATATCCAGCAAAAACAGGACAAAAAAAAAGGCAGATGTTGATAGAAGAGTCAGATTAGCCCAACTATCTGATTTATGCAAGAGCATTGCAATGCCTGTGTATAGAAGGTCATAATGAATTTCTCAAATAAATTATCTAGAAGGCAGATTCATCACTTATTTTTCAAAACAAGTCGAGCACTTCTGATGTCAATGTAATTTATTGCTAATTACTTTTGAGAAACTAATCTTCTCTCCCTAATAAGGGAATTCCTGTATTCACTTATCATCCTTATGAAGTCCTATGTTCATAAAAAGAACTTAAGCACTACAATGCCCTTTTACCCCTCACACTGGGATCCACAAAGGCCAAGCCCTTTTGCTATTAATACTGTTGTTACTGTGCATGTCTTAATTCCATTGCTTTGGGCTTTTAGCAAATTAAGCTTTCAGCAAATTATTATAGGAGACCAATAGTCTCCTCCTTTTTGCCCCTCTTTGACTGGATGGGGAATGGCTCATTTGGAGCCTAATTTCCTGTGCTGTTAAAACCAGAACACATGGGAAAATGGGAACATTCCCAGGAACACCCAGCAGGCATCACAGAGAGGCTAAGCAGGGCAGGAATGCCAGCAAAGATTTCCTTCTTCAGTTCCAGGTATCACTAAAAAATAAAGCCCAAATACGCCCAAAATGTCCCAGCAACATCTTCCTGGAGAAGGCACGTGTGAGATGTGAAAACACAGAAATGTGGCATTGAGGTTTTCAATAAAAATATTATGCCCACCTAACCTCAACATAAGGAACTTACGTTGTAAGGATATGAGAGTGAGACAAGAGCTAAAGGAAGGTAAATTAAGCATTATAAGGAACAATATTCATCTGCTGTAAAAGGTTAACTGCATATATATCTTTTCTGGGGAGAGATCTGTGAAGGGATAACTAAATTAATGTCTAGGGAAGACATATTGGCCCTGAATAAGAACTGGAAGTATTTTAATTAGATTTCTGAAAGAAATCCAGTTCCCTTCTCTTTCCTGGACCATCTGATTGCAGTTTACGATGCATGAAAAATTCACACTAATCTTTCAGTTTCTGTTTGCAGAAAGACCAGTAGCTCCGGCAGTGAAGAGCAGGCAGTTCTCAAGATTCACTCCAGGGGCAAATCCATCTCACAAGCCAAAATTTAACTCTTGGCAAAGTAGCTGATGTTCTGTAAGAGCACAGCATAACGACACATGTAACTTTATAAACATCTTAAAATTCCCATTAGGTCTGCCCTGCTGTTTTGCTGTCCAGATCAGGGCATTTGTCTCAACAGCAGCCTCTGGCAAGCAATATTTTTAAACAATTAACATATTTAACATATTTTCCTTCAGAGATGGCATATTTTCTGAATTATAAAATATACAGACAGGTCCAATAATACATTAATAAGGAAATCTTCGTTTTTTATGCAGGTTTTTATATCCATCTTATTACTGATGCATAAGTGACTCCAGGAAAAAGTCAGAGTTGCACTGATTCATTTAAGTCCTTTCTAAGAAGCATTACATTTAAAAATAAACTTATTCCTATCTGTCCAGAAACAGCAGGTAAAACTACAAAGTAAACATGCGAAAGAAGACTTAAAAATCGCAAATGGCTTGACAAATCGGCTTTGCAATTTTATTTTAGACCACATTATTCCAGTATTTTACTGGTCAGTTGCCAAATTGAATTAGTCTGCTATATATTCTCCAATCCACAATGTCTGTTCAAGGGTTTTAGCTGGAAGCTTCTGAATTTGTCCAAATTCAAAACACTATACAAACACAGGCAAAAGTTGTTGAAAAAATTCAAGGATGGAGGATTTTTCAAAGGCACCTAGAAACACTTCTTTTCTTTATTTTTGTTTGTTTTGGCAGCTCCTCAAAAGACTCCATTTTCTAATCTCCCACACATCAGAATTCAGAGAAATGAACTGTTAAAGAATGTTACCAGACGTTTTAGATGAAAACATGGCCAAACACAGGCAGCAACAGTAAATATTTGATATAAAGAGCACCATCTACTGACAAGCAGCACTTTGACAGCCCCAGGGAGTTTTGCAAGGCACTGCATTCCAGTGTCTTTCAGCTTTTAGGAACTCAGCTTTCTCTAAGAAGTGTGCAGTACTTTACACATTTTCTTTCTCACCTGCTCTGTCTCACCTAATACATTTAAGCTGTTCTTCTGCTAGTGGCTCACTAGAGCCCAGCTTTTCCGAGATACAGTAGCACAGTCAGCCCCTCCACCTTCCCATCTCTTTTCCATTTCACTTTGTGATTGCAGTTTCCCACGTGGCGATCACCACATCTTGTACACAGCTGCTACACCACCACCTTACAATTCTAAATTAACACCTTATTACCAGCCGTTTATGAGGATATTCCCAAAGCCTCCTTAGTCAACAAGGGTTTTCCACACTTAAGTCAAAAACGTTTAAACTGTCCCTAGATGAGAAGCAATCACCTCCTTTGAAGGCTTACTTCATGCAATGAAACATCCTGCTATACTCTCATGGAGGAGATTACATGGAGATGGATGTTTCTTCCTCACTTTTATCCTGCTGCTATTTTATTTCTTTGAACACAGTACTATAACCTTTTATTATTTTACTACACAAAATTATTAGCAGATGCACATAAGAAAATGCTGTTTCCTGACAAAAAAGAAAATATTACCAATATCCACAGATTCTCTTGGCTAGTATTATCAGAAATAACCTCTAGGAATGCTATCTAGCATCTTGATCACTTCTAAACACAGTAAAGATGTACTGACGTACTCTGGCATATCATCTGAATGTACTTGCTAGCACTATCGCAATTACTTATGTCAGATTTGCATCACAACAGTATAAGAGCTAAATCCTATATATATATATATATGTACACACACACACATATATATATGCTTCAAGAACATAAAAATAGGAAATCAGAGTAATTGTTCTAACAAAATTCACTGGCCTTAAAGACTTTCACTAATAATCATAAAAACCATGTGTTGATAATCAATCTCAAAAGTGAAAGTAGGTAAGAAATATTCATGTATGGTTTTTGATTTGTGTTGCTTCACTGATTAAAATATCAATAACACACCTCAAGCTTACCACTTATATTTTTATATTTCATGGTGCTTCCAAAGGTCAATGAAACTCAATTTACTGTTTTACAAAACAATCCTTGTCAATCTATTTAGACCAGGACTAAAAGAAAACAACTGACAGGAGTTTTGCTAAGGGAGAGGCTGCAGTCAATCTGATTATATATGTGACAGATTAATAACAATTATCAAAACTATGAGAGGAACTTTCTAATAGGTAGGAAAGTTTCAAGTTCTGCCTTGTTTCATAGTCCTACTTGCTTATGTATGCACAGCAACTTTATTCTTCCTGTGTATTTGGATGCAGCAGCAACAATTTCCTGTTTTTCCTCCTCCTCAATTCTAAGATTTATAAATACAGTGGGATATTCAGACTCATCCTAGAAATTATTCTTCCTTTGCACTATATTTCATTCTCTGCAGTCAAATTACCTCTTGCTGCCCATATCCTGCTACCTTGTCCCAACTCCATCATGCACCCACTATCCCTGCAGGCAGCCTATGCTTTCCTCGGCTTTTTCTTTTGATACTTTGAGCTCAACCATATATGGAAGAGTATGACATGGGTAATTCCACTGTTTCCCATTATATCGTTCACATAATTGCAACACTGGATGCAGAGGGTTGCTACATTTGCCTGAATAAAAAATACGTGCAACGTTTCATTGTAAGATCATCTAATTCTCATCTCTTTTGCATTAGTACAAACTGAAGCATTTGGTAAAGATGGCGAAATGGTGTAAAGTTAAAATATATTTGGTTATTAATGTTACTTCTCTAAATACTGATAACCCCTGTTCATCCTCCAAATCTGATTCAGTCATCCACTAGCTCTATTTGGATTGCACTTCAACAGTTTCCTCTCAACAGCAAAAGCAGCAAAGCAGTACTCTCCTTAACTACTGCCAGCATGGCAAAGTGATTAAAATAAGCCAAATTAACAAGAAAATGTTGCCAAGAGGACAGCTCTCACTGGTTGCTCTTGATCCACCAGTATAGAGTACCCTATTGGTCAATAAAAGCCAAAATGAGATAATTCAGGTGGATGAAAAATTGATCAACTCACTGAAGTCAGAGCTGAGCTGCCATCTCAGTAAAATGAGAGCATGTAGGGGCTGGGGACTGAAATGTGCTACATCATTAAATGGGGTGCTCCATCATCTGCTTAGTTCAGCTAGGACACACTTCCACTTCCATTGCATCCCATCTCCTCTCCAGTCTTGTAAAAGCCTTTCTTAGATTCTGAAGTGAAGCAGGTTTGTGTAAAAAAAACCAAACCAAAAACCTCAAAACCAACAAACCCAAACAAACAAAAGCAGGTAGATGTGGACATGACAACACAACAATCCACAAATCCAGAACAAAAACCTAACCATGGAAGAAGGTTCTGGGAGAAAGAAAGTGATGAACATGCAGAAAAGAGCTAAATAAGAATTTCATCAACAATGACCCAGTTTTCTTTGTCATCACTGTGCCTTGCACAGAGAAGCTAGCTTACTTTCCAAATTCAATTTCATCTGTTCAGTTTATTTTGTGGTTTTAGAAATCACTGACATTTTGCATAAAATATTGTAGAGCACAATAATAGCATGCACTCTAGTGTGGGATTCTTTTCCTCAAAAATCAGCCCTGCTCACATAACCTGACTACAGTATTCTTTTTGAATCAAAAGCTAAGACAACTTCCTTTCCAACTGTACTTCTTTTTGGTTTATATCAGCATTCTCGTGTCCTTCGGAATCTGGAAATCAGAGCAGGGAATAAAAGGTCAACATGAAAAAACCCAAACTAAAACAAAAAAACCCCAACCAAAATCAAACAGATAGGTAGTATCTCATACTGTTTTCTTCACAGCAAAAGGCAGAAGGTGCAGTATGTACAATGGAAACACACAACTAATTGAATTTCTCCTGAATTTGACAGTTTAATCAACATGCTGAACACCTACCTGATCTAAGCATTTTATTTGACACTATTCTTTTTTTTTTCTCCCCTTAAAAAACACTCTTTAAAAATTAAGACCTTCCAATACTAAACTATTTCAACAGAGAGAAAGGGAAAGCAGCTATAATAAACAAAGCCGGTAATTATTCAAGAAAAAAACTTTTCCAAAATAACCTGCTACCGGTCATTGTGGACCATGAACTACAGTTTGCAAACCACAGAGTAGTCTTCCCTAAAGAAAAATAAATCCATGGTTAAAGTTAAATAAGTACAAACATTAAAAAGCATTTCAGATTCTTCTTCTACAGTCAAAAATAAAGGCTTCACGAGAGTTCAGGAAAGTACATTGAACAGCAATCTCAGTTTTCCTCATCAACTTCACATATTATCACCTAGTGCTGAAATGTTAACAATTAAGCTATTTGCTCTTAAGGACAAACCTTAAAAAAATGCAAAAGTTCCAACTTACTATAAGAGAAGTATGTTTGAAACAGTCATACCTGAAGGAGAACATACTATTGTGATAGCTTTTACCTCCAGAAAATGTCTTTCTATTTATTCAATATTGATTATTGTATTGATTATTTAAAAATACATCTTCAAACCTATCACAAGCTTTATTTAGATAGAAGACTACTTTCAGCATACGTGTGCTGAAGTTCAGTCACATCTATCCTTTAATAATGAAAAGATATTCACAACATCTTTCACAGTCTAAAGCATACTACTAAGATTGAAAGCAATCAGCCTTGAATGAAAGATGGATTAACAGCAGTTCTAAAACCATTAGGTACAGACTCTATTGTCATGCTTTTGTTTAAAGCAAGGAAAAAAAAGGCAAAAAAAGTAGAGGGTGTCTAGGTCAGCAAAGTCATCAGTACTCGATGGATGCACTTACAGACATCAGAGGAAAAAAGAAAATTGGCAGAACATAATACCCACTTAGGAGATTTTCTTTGTTAAAGATAGAAAAAAGGCCTCAAGATATGCAGTAACTCTACCTTGTTCAGTGCTGAAGGTTTTCTATTTTTAGATATGCATGTTAAAGACACAGTTAACCCCAGAAGTGCAGCTTGATGCATCATCACAATATTAATTCCTAGACATTGGTAGAATTAGAAATATTCATCCTACCAAGTAAATCTTCTAGGTTACTAGCCTCTACCAGTAATAACTGTGAACTCTGGATAAGGAGTTGGACATAAGGGAGATGGAAGAATTGATGCTCCAGATCATTTAGTGACTGTTAGCAGTTGTGTGAGCAGAAATGCCACATTTACATTAGCAAAAATGGTCAATATAACAGCTGCCTGTAACCCAAAGAGTTGCTCTTCTCCCCAGCAGCCAGGGCTGCACACTCTCACTGCTTCTACTGTAGCAGCTCTTGAGGTTGCAAAGAGTCACATCTGTGAGCTGATGAGGAACATGAGATGGACACAGCTGCCTCTTGAAACCCATGTTGAGCTTCTCCCACTGCACACTCACAGTCAGACTGGTGGAAGCCCTAAGCACATTCTGAATCAGGCATAGGTGATGGGGTTAGTAGCACTACTGGGATGAGGAACAGCATCTCCCATTTCAGGCAACAGTTTGCAAAGCAAGATTGAATGTTATATTAGTTTTAACTATTGTAGCTAACCCTGACTCAAGTGAATTCTTTGCTCTCCACAGGGGTGTAGATGAGAAAAGACACTCCTCATGTAGGTGGGGAAAAGATACTCTCATCTAGGCTTTAGGGGTGACAGAAGCAGCTTGGCAGCTAAAGTGGGAACTGATCTGGCAGGCAGAAGATGGCTGTGTGTCAATCTGTAGAGTCTGACAGGGATGGCAGACTGAAGATGGCAGCTGGAATATTCAGAGAATAGGAAAGTATGACAAGTTTTTACAAACAGAACAAGAGACAGTTCAAAAGCTAAAGTAAGAAGAAAACCTAAAACGTAATCTCTTTTCTCTTCTTAAACTGTTGATATGTTGATAGAAGTGGATACACATGCCCTAATCTCTAAAACCAAATTTACTTGTGATGTTTCATGCCACTATCACCAATAATGTTTGTCTTTTCCAAGTGCTCAGGAATATCTTCAGTTCAGGTAGCTCGGTGAGCAGCTGCAGATTGAGCTTTGGCTGCAGAAGCCTGAGGCAAGACGCTGAGAACTGGAACTGACCCTTCACATAGCAAAGAACTCAGGGACCTGTGGCACCAGCCAGGTAACTCAGAGACACAGCAGGAGCCAGTGACCAAGCAGGAAAAGCCCAGAGTTTCCAATGCTTAGACTATATGGATACAAAAGCCTAGTGTTTCCTTTGTTTGGGCTCCTTCCTAAGAGGCAGCAGCTCGATTTGTTATTTTGTTATTGCACCCTGATGAAATTATTTTAAGCATCCAGGTGTCTGAGGCTCTGCTATGGAAAAGCTAAGGTCGAGGCAGTAAGAAACTTCATCTGACATCTCAATGTATGGGGTGTGACTGTAAAGGGCCTAGGTCTCAGCTCAGGTCGTGCTAGTGTGACTCCCAGAGTAACACTCTATGACTCTGGATGGTCAGATAGGAAAGTTTCCTCACCACAAGAGCCAAAGGCCTCAGCTTCACATTAGCACCTCCCAAATTCAAAGAAACATGCTATTGTATTGCTTCCTCACTCTGCCTTGCCCTCTCACTGTGCACTTGCAATGCTTCTTTCACTTTAAGAGTGTGCCATACTTGGACATCATTCTCATTTTTGAACTAACTCTGCGAATTCCAAGAGCTAATGACAATATAAAAGCACACCATCAACATTAGTAGAAGCACAGAAGTACTAGAAGTAGGACACAGGCACTTAAAGCCACCCCCCAGGCTGAATTACTGTATCAAAGTTTCACTTAATGGCATTACAGGCAAGGAAACCCCATGCTACTTACAAATGAGTTGATCAAAAAAACGAAAAAGGAAAAGGGAAGAATTGTCTCTCATAAAACACAACATTCACCTTATCTTCTGCTTGCCCCATGGATGATACATAGCATCATAGAAAATGCATCTTTAACACTTGAGAGTGGTTTTCCTGCTCCCTGCAGTGGTACATCAGCAACACAATAATCTGCAGTTGACTGTAGAATTTAGATAAAATCGGAATACTTCTGACAGAAGCCTACATTCAGAAACAGCTAAAAAGAACTGGTATTTGCAAAGCATGACATGAGAAAATACTGAAAATCCTCCCTGACATCAGAGGTCATTATTGTTGGCATTTCCGCAGTGCCTAGAGGCCCCTCAGAGCTAAACACCAGTTTACTTCAGTCTCCAACCAGTAAACACTTCCAATCAAAACCAGAGGCACGACAAAGCACCAGCACAAGCCCCTATCATTACCCATCATGGAAAACAGCTTGAGAATCTGTCCCATGGAGAAAAATGGGAACAGCAGCAAACGTGCTGCTGCATTTGTTACTCTCAGACTCTCAGCCTGACCTGAACAATCAATTAAACCTACATACACATGCAAGAGACAAAATTTTGTTAGCAAATGTATTCCACATCTCAGATTTCTACTGAAACAACAGTTTTAATTGGTCCTAGTTACGAATATTCTTCTATACTTGGGTAAACTGAACCAGACAGGAAAAGCTTCACTTCTAGAGAAGAGCAAACGGATTCTAAAAGTCACAAACCAATTAAAGGAAGAGGGTAAAAATGAAACACAGACCCCAATAATTTGCTTTTAATCCAAAAGGTAAGACACTTTTTTTCAGATTACACAGTATTTGCTTGCCAGAACGTAATTTTCAACATAATCATATATAAATGTGAGTAGTCTATCCTATATTGTTCCAAGTATGATTTTTGAGGTAAATGCAGCTTCTGAAACAGTCTTCTAACACATGATTTCACGTCCAACAGACATGGACAACCATTTCAATATGCACAGGCTGGTTAGCTGGTAAGGTAGAGGACAGAACTGAGTTTGAGATCCAAACACCTAAACTCAAGTGGCAAAATGTAGACAGCTTCAGGTGAACACTGCCCACTTCAGACTGAGCTTGATCCCTCTCTGTGCTCCTCTGAGCACACTGACTAGAGTCCACAAAACGTAAGAGGAGTTTACATACCTAGTTTACACACAGACATGTAATTTAAGTTGCTCTCATCAGCAAACTGAACTCTACCCACAGAAACTCAGGGAAAGATAGACCTCAATCTGCCCCAGGCCATCCTTTTCCAGACTCTTCTAATGAAATTCCTTCCCTTTTCAGTGCTGATAACCCAAGAAACTCCTTCCACACTTTATCAAGGCCACTACAGTCCCACACTCTTTTCATGACTGTGACACTTCTCACTCCCAGTTCTCCACAATTAGGTTATTTTTCAAAATGGAAAGGACTTGTAGAGAAAGGTGGAGGTGATTTTGCCCCTCTACTCTGCTCTGATGGAGGCCCCACATACAGTGTTGCATCCAGCTCTGGGGTCCGCAGCACAGAAGGACATGGACCTGTTGGAGTGAGTCTAGAGGAGGTCACCAAGATGATTAGATGGAGCACCTCTCCTGCGAGGAAAGGCTGGGAGAATTGGGATTATTTAGCCTGAAGGCTCTGCGTGACCTAACTGCAGCCTTCCAGTATCAGAAAGGAACCTACAAGGAAGATGGAGGAGACTTTTTACAAGGACATGTAGTAACAGGACAGGGAGGATGGCTTCAAATTGAAAGACAATAGGTTTAGATTAGATAGCGGAAAAAAATCTTTACTGTAGTGGTGGTGAGGCACGAGAACAGGTGGCTCAGAGAAGTTGTGGATGCCCCATTCCCCAGAAGTGTCCAAGGCCAGGCTGGAGTTCTGAGTAATCTGGTCTAGTGAAAAGTGTCCTGCCCATGCCAGGGTGGCTGGAACAAGATCATCTTTATGGCTGCTTCCAAAACAAACTGTTCTATGATTCTATAGTGACTACGGCAACTTCCAGCAAACATAAGAGGCAGATTAATAAAATAGCTTATTTTATTATATTATACTCATGAGTTATAACTCAAGTAAAACACACCATTCACAGACCTGTGGTGTCAGTAGTGGAGTATTTTCCATTTTAAAGACTAAATTGGTTCCACAGTACATTTTGCAATCCCTCTAATCATAATGCTATTATTTTCTTGAGCAGGGAATTCTATATTTTTCCATCCCCAACAAGGCAGCTGTGTCAATAAAATACTGCTTTATTTTTGAAGCCCTTAAAGTAGCCCTTAAAGTATTTTCAAAGTGAAAGCAAAGGGTTTGGATGGCTTTGTAAAACAGCTTCACAATGTGGCAAGCAGCAAAACTGGCACTGTAAGTACATTATGCATCCACATGCTGTATGGAATTGCTTTTTCCTCTAAGCTCCATCTTTTTTATCTACATTTCTTTTCCCCCAAAGTGAAGTTGTTTTAAATAAGGTGTCTGTGTCTACACGTGCTTATAGTACAAGACATCCCACTTCTAGAATACTATCACAGCTTTTTACTGCTTATGTTTGCTAATATGTACTGCAATTGTTGCTTCTTTTCACACTAGTGTAACGAGGAAGAACACAAATTTCACACTGATAGTTTTCACAGGACAACAGCAGCCAGATCAGACTACACTTCCCTCCTTATGCTCTCTCAGCTGCCTCTTTGTAACCATCTGCTCAAGGCAGCCCTATGCAAGGGCTGTCTCTCTGCAGCAGAAGCCACCTATTGCTGTGCATTTGTGAAGCCCCGAGCACACCTCAGGGTCACAGACTGCACCACTTCCCAGGGGCCAACACCTTGATGTCCTCCACATGCAAGCACTTGCATGCATGTAACTACCGAAAATGTTTTCATCCTTGATTTTTTTCTGAAAGTCACACTGCAACTGTTGAAAAATCTAGCTGTAAAAATCCTAACAAATTCCTCTTCCTAATATCACCTGATGAACTGAAGTCATAAATAGAGCTTGCTGGTACAGGTGAACTTCACAAAGGCTTCTTGTTTGGAAGGTCAGACAATAGTGTCTTTGTGAATAAATTTCACCTGTTCTACTTATATCACCTAAAGAGCTATGAATTTGTCTGAGTTCATTATTTTGATTTCCTGTGGGGAGAAAACCAATAGGAAAATAATCCCACTTTCAGATGAGGGGCAAAGTAGGACACAAATGGTCCTTTCCACCTGCCCTTCCTTTCCCTCACTGTCCTGGACAGAGCACAACACACTAACTTGTCAAGATCTCCCACTTCAAAATGATTGCTGTCAAGGGAGATGACATTTTTCAGAATCCTCAGGCATGCTGACATTGTGAACAGAATGAACAGGAGAAACCAGATCTTTTATGCTAAATGGAGAAAACTTGCTGTAAAAATGTGGGGCTTCATATTAAACTATTTATAGTAAGAATGGATGATACAGCAATGGCAAAAATCACGCTACAACAAGAATATACTTGGATTTTGAATCAGACATTTGTCCTCCAGTGGTAAACTGGCTTACAGGACCCCAACAGAGAGATGTTTCTTGTTTCCTTGGTTGTGAGAGTGTGGATTTTGAACTAAGCAGCTCTATTTTGCACTACAGGTACTTCAGCACTTCACTCACTGCCATGAAATCCCTAAATGGTAAATGAAACATCTCTCAGTGGCTTGAAATGCACAAAGTCACTCAGCACTGCTGTTTCACAGCTCAGGATAAGAGGTTTGTTTACTGCATGGTTCTGAAACTTCAGGCTTCAGCTAGAGGTCACAATTATGAATGACAGGCTGAGAGAAGAAGGGATATACACATCAAACATTTCAGCCCAATTTACATGGATACTTACAACTATGCAGCACATGAAAAAGTGCACTGAATATAAAGATAGAAGCAGGCACACTAATTATTGTGTACTACTAATAATCACTGAATGAGACACTAGAAAGGCACACAAGTCCTGAAGTGTAATATTTCAGCTATGAGATAATAACATTTACCAAATATTTTTAAACCCACATTGAGAGGTTGAGATTCTGTGCCCATTTTTGCTAGTTATAAAGAAGACCCAATGCAGTAAGTGGTGTTTTGTCACTATCACAGTCAGAATTGGAAGAGGGGAAAAAATCACATTCACACCGTATCTATTGGCTTTCATTGTAGTGATCTGATGTGGACATTGGTAATCTGTTAACTGCTTCTCCAGAAAAGTAAGTAAGTTAAGAAAAGCAAACTATCTATCAGTAAAGCAACATTTCCCCATCTAGGGTCAGCAGCTCGCTCAGAAACAGAGAGAGATCTGCAATTCAAACACCCTGACACACAATTTTAAAGCAAAATCTGGTGGAGCTGAACAGCCCAGCTGGGGTTTCGCTGAACCTTCACTTGAACAGAAAAATGTTCCTTAACTTTAATCAGTCTAATCTGGGTTCTTTTACCCCTATCCTGTGGCCACCAGAAGTCTCACAAAAGGAAAACAACACAAAATGGTAAAAGCTCATTGTCCCAGTTCAGAGAGCATTGATGTTTCTCAGCTGCAAAAAAAGGTTAAAAAAACGTGGGGGTATGGAGGGGATATAGAGTGGTTTGGGTTGGAAGGGAGTGTAATGATCCTCTAGCTCCAACCCCCTGCCATGGGATCAGATTGCTGTCTCACTCAGACTGTCTTTCTCAACCAACCCATTTGATAAGCTTGACACTTGACATAAAAGGATGAACACCGTGAAGCAGAAGCCACTGATTAAAAAACTGGAGAATTCTTCTAGAAAATTACTTTTCCTAGTGTCTTGTTACAAAACAATACCAGGACATTTTTTTATTTAAATAACTGACAAAATTTTAATATTTCTAGGAATTCTGTAACACTTTTATTACTCAAAAGCCTTACTCTTCTGTGCTTGGACTTCTCACTATATGCTTGACACTCCTCACCCTTCCCAAATACTTTCTGATCAGAGCAGATCCCTCCCAGGGAAGTCAGAGGAGCTGTTTCCACCCCAGTCAGTCCTGAACTGAGCCCAATAAGCTGAGAAGAATTCTTATCCTCTTGGTACTGAGTTCAGTTGGCCCTTCAGTGTTGCTCAATATAATTTTGAAAAAAGGGTTTTTTTAAGAAAGCAAAAGCAACCAAAAGAACTAATGAGCTACACTGCAACAAAACATAGTCTAACTGGTGTCTATATAGCACTTATCAACAGAAGACAAGATAAAAGCTTCTCACTTCTTTTACCGGTTTCTTTTCATAGTTTTTGTGAACATTTTAAAGGACTGTTAATTTCTCTCGAGTCATATAAAAAAACCTGCAATTGCCAGCACAACATAAAAAGCCTAACAGCAGTAGTTGCCTTTAAAAAGCCTTTATTATTTGCTATTGCTGCTACCACATAATGAGAAAAAAGGTGTCACCAGATATGCACACCTTACTTAGGAAAGAAAACTCCCTGAATAAATAACCTCCTAATGAGCGACAGCCCAGATTTGGGTCTCGCGCTCACCAGCAACAAGGCTTTGTGAGTGCATCATGTGGGAGGACTTGATAAAAGTCAATACTGCTGTAAGAGATCATTTTCTGAATCTCCTTAGAAAAGCTGCCTTCTGTTAAAGCCTATGTTTAGAGAAGTACAGGATTCCAAACCATAGCAAAACTTTCACAAGCTTGTTTTTAACAGAACTCTACTCTGTGACTATGGTATTAAAACCAAATACATCAGACATAAGAACCAGAAGTAACATTTCAATGAAAAAAGATAAGAATTCCAGAAAATGCATAACAGTGGATAAATATAAATGGTGTTAAAGAAATAATTAATTTTTAAAATATATATTAAAAAACCACCCTTGCTTTCTCCAGTGACTTTTACTGCTGTGTGAAAGTGACCACTCAACTGCCTGAACTGTTTTTATATACCAGGAATGCTGGTATATAAAATCTTGATCAGTTACTGATCAAGAAAATGTCTATATTGATATACATAAATAAAAAATGAAACATTTTTACACTGCATATATTTTCCTTAATTTGTATTCTATCCTTTACATTATCAGAGTCTGACTAGATAATGGACATCATTTTAGTTATGAATAATCTTGCTGGTTTGGACTAGGTCATATTTGTAACAAGCTGGTTCCTTAGGGAACCAGCTCAGGGAGAGTAAGATTATTGTTCCATTTTCCATTATAATTCTACCTCAGTCAGCCTATAAATACTAGATTCCATATTCATCAGGAAGTTAAAAATGAGGGATCCTTCACTGGAGCTATACTTTCTGTTGTCTGCATCCCAAATATAGAAACAAACACTTGTACTCCCATATTTACATTACAGTAGCTGCATAAAAAGGAACTTTAAATCTGTCTGTGACCCAAGAGATACTACTGTTCTTTATTCCCATAGCTGAGGACAGAAAAAAAAAGGACACACTTCATCAGAAAGGAGATTTTGTTTGTTTCTTCGGACAGCAAAGCCAGATCTTTAAAGTGCTGGAAGCGGTCTTGATGACAAATTAGAAAGCTGAAAGCAGGAACAAGAGCCTAGGAGGCATCTTAAATTATATTCAATCTATTGCACTGCTTTGTGCAACACAGGTCTCACTACTGTGAATGTGAGGTAATGTGTTAATATTATTTGAATACATAGACTGCAAAGAAATCCTTCTAAAAAGAACTGTGCAATGGAAATATAAAAGAAATGGGTCTGCTCACAATGTTTTATTTACAAAACTTCCCTAAATTCCTGCTCATCTTTCCACTGTACATATATGATTGCATAGATGAAGTTTCCTGATGGCAGCTTAATTTTAAAGCTACACAACCTGAAGTCCAACTCCATATTCACATTTAGAGGACAAAGCAAAACAACATTGAAACTTAAGGCAGAGCAAGCCAGAAAAGACAGACCACCTCAGGCTATAACATATGAATCGAGATGAAAAACATCACTAAATTAATACACACATAAAAGACATAGTTACTAACAAGGCAGCTTTAAATTTAGAAAAATAGTTCATTCCATTTGCTTGATTCTATTATGCTAAGCTTATTCCATTAAGCAAAAATACAGTTTGTTTGTTTGGTTGGTTTTAAATCTGAAGCATGCCCATTTACCTGAATAAAGCTACTGCAATCAGATGTGGGAATCCAATAGTTGATTTCAGTAGTTTGACAGCATCACACTTCCCCTCTTCCCCAGCTATCTCCAGCAAGAACAGCCTGTTTTATATTCATCAGTCCAACAATCACAGCTCAAACAGTGAAAACAGGCTCACTTACATTAAATCACTGATGCATTTCACTCTGATTTCATTAGGATAAATCCTTTGCAAGCAAAGACAAGTTTGATATGACTGTATTCCATGCCAACTACACACGAGCCCATTCTCCACTGGGAGCCCTATTGCACCATTTAGCTTCCTTCACTCCCAAGTTTGTAAGACCTCTGAGTTTAACACACCTCCTCAGCTTTCAGTATGGGGCAGATTTTCATCTGCTGATGTTGAAACATGAGCAGGGTTAGCTTGCCTTTGTGGAAAGCCGGGCAAATGCCTTATTAGCTGAGCTTTGTCTCAAAACACATTCACAGTCTGATGGTCTTGTTACCAAATGGATATTCCAAAGCAGTAACCACAAACCTGTTCTCCAAGGGTTCATGACAAATCAGCAAGGTGCTTGATAATTGGTCACCAAACAGATTGCAAGTAGCAGGGTTTTTTTAATTGCTGCAAGCCTGTAATGGAGGATCTAGTTTGATGCACTAGGTCAGAATGAAATGAGCTAAACTCTATTAATTTTAAACTAGATATTTTAGATAAAAATTAAAATGGAGAATTCACACCAAGCCTTTATTGTCAAGGCAACTGCTCAAAACATTTAATACTATTTTATTCTAAAAGTGAAATACATCACAACCATATGTGTATTATTTTTTAGGTTTATTTTACTGTTGGCAGTAGGAAATACTTCTGTTTGTTCAGTCATTGAAATAATATATATTGCCTTTTTGAACCTGTAAAAAAAAGAGCAATTTACTTGCTCTAATAACTCTCAAAGTGTCAGATTCAGTAAAAACTCAATTTTCCACTGTGTAGAAATTACCCTCAAACTCCTGGTGTTAGGCTTTTAAGAATCAAAAATACTGATAAGGCTTTTAAAGAACGTTTCCCAATTATTTTATAACATTGCCTTATCTTTCCTTTGACCCTGAGACCAGCTTCCTTTGTTAGAGCCTGGCACTAGTAATGCCAAGCTTGGGGGTTCAATCCCCGTATGGGCCGTTCATTTAGGAGTTGGATTTGATGATCCTTCTGGGGTCCCTTCCAACTCAGAATATTCTGTGATTCCAGTTAAAAATGTATCTAATATGAAAAATTACTGTCCTATACCAAGATATTTGGAGTACACACATTCACTTGCAGTTGGTAGTCATGTCTACTGCACTCATACAGGAAGTAGAAGCTTATGAGTAAGAACAGACACATTTGTTTTAAGGACCTCATCTCTCAACTATGTTTGCTCACTGTCCTACCAGACATGGAAGAACTGGCCTGGTATTTTACCTAAAATGAGTGTAACAGATTATTAAAATCAGTTACCCATATAAAAATCCACATATAGAAAAAATCCATAGAACTTTTCTCCTCCTTTACCTGCCCCAAGGAAAAAAAAAAAAAAAAAAAAGAAAAAGCCCTAAAGAAAAACATATCCCTGCCCATTCTGCTTTCAGTTACCCAAGTCATTTGGAAAAAGAGTCTCCACAGTGCCTGAAAAAGAGAGATCCCATTACTTTAATTATCTTCATTTAGAGAAAAATAGATAGTGCAATATCCAAGATGTGTGTATGCTACAACTCCACAGCACACCTTGCTTCTGTAAAACCCACTTCCTCAGGTTGTTATTTTTACACATTTGTATGTCTTTAAAAGGATGATAAACGCTTTTTAAGTAGAAACCAGGACTTCAAGAAGCCTGGATTCTTAAAGACTAACCAAAATAAATAAGAAGGCAATCCTGCCTACCTTAGATATTTCTGGTTCCACTTGTCTCTTGGGTGTGTCTTTTGAGTCAGGCCCTTTTGGAGTACCGGTGCTCTTCACTGCAGGTGGATCAATTCCTTCGCCTTCAAGCTGCAGGTTAATACCTTCTGTGGGGACAGGGTGATCAATACCATTTGGATTCAGATTGCAATGGATAGCTAGGAAAAAAATATGAGAAACTGTTTTAGGAAAGAAGAACCCAATGTTTCAAACATTTAGCACAAACTACTGAGAAATGCCATGTGGTAACCAGAGCTATGTCAGACCAAAGGAAATGAACTATCTGTACCTTGATGTGGATTCAAGGTGAAATATTTGAGAAAGAAAATGAAAGGAATGCAGCACTGTATAAATTTGTTTAGAGCAGGCTACCATGTGGAACTGTGCTCTGCTGGATTCACTGAAGCATCCAAGACCCTCAACTGAGAGCTTTTATTAAATGTTCATCATCCAACCATAACTTCTTTTCCTTTCTAAGCAAACAGGCAGAAGGTTTTCTATTACATTTTCAATTCTTGCAACATTCTAGGTCTTAAAGAATGTGGTATAAATAAGCTGTGCACAAAAAAATGAGCAAGTCAGTCTCTGCACAGAGCAATGACTTATCCAGCTGATTATCTCTCCTTCAGTCCTTTGTACCACTGCAAGTTACCACCTACACCATCCTAACAAGCAAGAGAGATGTATTCCCTGGGAGTATATAATGAGGTAGGCACTAATGACAGCAGAATTAGGAAAGCATCCAGAGAAAAAATAAAACAAATGCAAACTATACAACAGAAATGCCCATTTAGAACTATGGCAGTACCTTTTTTTCTACCCAAATTTTCAGTTTCAGTACTCACACAGATAGTAGTGATTTTAAAAATGTGTGGATTCTGAGGCAACTTCCCCTTTATGTGACTGACTTTTGCATTTACGTTCCTGCATAACTGGGCTACTTTTAGCACTACTTGTAATTAATGGTCCCAACTTCCCCTGTGTACAAAAGACCTTTGCCCAGATACTGTGGTGCAATGTTTGACAGATCTGAATAGAAACCTAAACTACAATGTACAGCCAAAATAAAAGCTGCTCTTTAACTCTTGCTTGGCTTAGAAGCAAAGGGTGGGGAGCTGGGGAAGGAATCAGAACTACCAGTTTCTACCAGCTGCAGATCAGCCCTTGAAAGCCTCTCATAGGAAACGGCTCAAGCTGCCAGTGAAAGCAAAGGGTTCTTTAACTATAGCACCTTTTGAAAATCTATTCAGCTTAAATCCTAGAGTCCTAATTGAAAATTTTGAGCCTGTGAAAAACAAGGTTCACTTTCATGTAAATTTTAAGAAATAGGTTTAATATTAATAGGTCCACATCCTGCTATATCAGAGACATTCTTTAAATACCCTTTCTACTGTATCAGTCTGTTGAATATTCGTATTTTTCCATAAACTAGTTTCCATATTCCAGGAACTATTCTGCATGGCCCCTCCACCTTTTTGGAGCATGCCTGTTTCTTGGCTGTGTCTTCATTATCACCTCCAGCTTGGGCCTTGGTCCGTACTTTCTTCGTGGTCGATGCTGATAGTTGGTATATCCATGGCAGGGTCTTCTTTACATGTTCACTGGATGTTATCCCAGCCAAACAGACAGTTTAGGCATACTATATCACTACTACCACTATGCCTAATTTTCTTTACTATTAGCAGAAAAAAACCCCAACATATATCCTTACCACAAAGTTATTAATCATATAACACACATCTTGCGAAAAGCCAACTTTATAATAGGCATTTATAACAAGCCTAAGTTACAGCAATTCCTTGGTACAGAATTAAATCAGAGGCCAAAATGTTGACAGTTTTTCCCTGGGATCTTTTTAAAAAAATCCAAATAATTCTAAAAAATAAGTGATCTCTGCAACCACTACAATACCTACATATGAAAGCCAGGGATAGAAACACCTCCTATGGGAACTTAAAAAGAAATTTGATTCTGTGGTTTATATTTACATCAGTGTGCTTCAAGACACCAAAAAAAATCCTCTTTCTCCTAGTTTATATCCACCTACTATTATTTAGCTCCTCTAGATCATATTTACCCACCCAAAAGAAACAACTATTAACAACTTCTTTGCTTATCCTTCAGACCACAGGTAGATGTGATTCACCAAGAATGACTATTTTCACAGCACAATAATGAAAACTGTTCTGTTAGTAACTAAATTAACTCCCCACCTATACAAAAAAATGTAAGCATATCTTAACCAACCTGTAAAAGTACTCCTAGCACACCTTGCTCCAATGAGGACTGATCAGCAGTGAAAAGACTTTTGGTATCAAATGCAATCCAAAAAAATTCCACCAACTGTCTTCTGCAAGGATCTTGGCTAGCTGAATAGGAAGACTCCTAGAGACACCTTTGAAACCCTAACACACTAACACAGCAACGTTCAGAAACAAGCAGTTTTTGGCTGTCAGCCCAGTTTCAGTGCTCACCAAAGAGAAATTACATAGCACAGTGGGACTTAAAACTGCCTGGAAGAACACTGCCAGCAGCAAGTTTCCTGTGAATAGCAACTCCTCCCTTCCCAGTGCCCCCAAACAACAGAGATTAGGGAGAAGGGTGGCATGGGATGAACAAGGAGACCCTTCTGGGTTATAGCACTAATTTACCATGCATTAGAGGGAGCAAATGACCCAGGCTTCAATAACATGGCAGCATGATGACTATCCTTATCTCCTTCTATGTATAACCACATGACACACTTGGTGGATGCGGGGAAGGCTGTGGATGTTGTCTACCTGGAGTTTAGTAAAGCCTTTGATACTGTCTCCCACAGCCTTCTCCTGGAGAAATGGCTTTCCACGCTTGGATTGGTGTACTGTCCACTGGGTAAAAACCTGGCTGAGTGGCCAGCCCCAGGGAGTCGTGGTGAATGGAGTTTTATCAAGCTGGTGACTGGTCTCAAGTGGTGTTCCCCAGGGCGAGTCCTATTTAATAGCTATGAACAGTCTGGAAAAAAGGGATCAAGGGTACCCTCAGAAACCTTGCAGATGACACTAAGTTGCTTGGGGGTATTATCTGCTGGAAGGTAAGAGAGCTCTACAAAGGAATCCGGACAGTCTGGAGTGATGGCCCAAGGCCAGTGGTGTGAATTTCAACAAGACCAAGTGCTGAGTCCTGTATTTGGGTCACAACAACCCCATGCAGGGGTTCTGCTACAGGCTGGGGAACAGTGGCTGGAAAGGTGCCCTTGGAAAAGGATCTGGGGTGCTGGTAGACAGTGACTGAACATGAGCCAGTTTGTGCCCAGGTGGCCAAGAAGGCCAATGGCACCTGGCCTGGATCAGGAACAGCACGGCCAGCAGGAACAGGGCAGGGATTGTCTCCCTGTGCTCAGCACTGGTGAGGCCACACCTCGAGTGCTGTGTCCAGGTCTGTGCCCTCAGTACAAAGAGGACCGTGAGGGGCTGGAGTGTGTCCAGAGAAGGGCAATGGAGCTGGGAAAGGGTCTGACGTCTAATGAGGAACACCTGAGCGAGTTGAGGCTGTTTAGCCTGGAGAAAAGGAGGCTCAGGGGAGACCTTACCACTCTCTTACAACTCTCTGCAGGAAAGCTGTGGCCAGGTAAGGGTCCATCTCTTCCCCCAGGTAGCAAGTGGCAGGATCAGAGAAAAATGCCTCAGGTTGTGCTAGGGTAAGTTTAGATTGGATATTAGTAAAAATTCTTCATGAAAAGCATTGTCAGGCATTGGAATGGGCTGCCCAGGGAAGTGGGGGAGTCCCCATCCCTGAAAGTATGTAAAAAAACATGTAGACATGACACTTCAGGACATGGTTTAGTGGTGGACATGCCAGTGCTGGGTTAAGGGTAGGACTTGATCTTAATGCTGTTTTGCAACTTCAGTGGTTTTATAATCTATAAACAGCTGGATGGCTTAAAAATTAAAAAAGTCACTTGGCAAGATGCTGCTTGACTCTTAGCCCATCATGCATTCAAGAGCAATGAATGCTAGTGCTTTTTCACCAATGCCTTTTGCTGGGCTCCTTCAGGATACAAAAGAGAAAAAATGGAAGTGACTGCTCGCAATGACATAGATGACCACTGTCTTTTAATTAGAAACAGGTGAGTGGTTAAAAAAAACACAGGCTTGTCTTAGGGGACTTTTCCAGAGTTGCTAATATTGAAGGGGGGAAGGGGGAAAGTAGGGAGAGAGAACTTTTTATTTTCTAGGGATAATAATCTCTTACGGAGAACAAATAGCTTAGCCACTTGGCAAAGCTTATCTTTCTTTGTCATGACACACCTTTAGGTAGCCAGCTCTATTATTTTCTTCTAGTGCTACCTCCAACCCTCAGCTACACAGAGAATAGGAGCAAGAAATATTTTCTTGCATGGGTCTGTTATTTCCTGTTAGCACACAGAATTCATAGGTCCATCTTTGTGGCAGACAGAGGTGGACCTCTTGCCTCCTTTTAAGTGTCAATACAAACCAAAATTATTCCCTTCCAAGATTGGTTAAAGGCAGTGTAAGAGGTCAATGTTCAGTCAACAATTTATTCTCTTCTTAAATTTACATCTTATATAATTTTAACTATATAAGATCAGTTCTAAACCCAGGATCAACTGTTAAACCTAATGGGCCTTGGTGGGCTGACAGCACCCAGGGCTAACATCCCATAGAACTCAGTCTAAACACCTCTTAGAAAATAATCACAAATTACTAACTGCACCACAGCCCAAGCACTCTAACTCTCTCAGCTGACACATCTTAAATGTCTTTTAGGACTTAATGGCATTCATCTGGAAAAAAAAATCTTTCTCCAGACAAAGTAGTTTCTGGCTAAAATATTGTTCAGACCATTACTCCTCCTTACCCTGGTATTGGCTAAAGCTAACTCATCCTTGCCCCCTGCATTCAGACCCCTTTCCCACACTGCTCCTTTGACAATACCCCTACTGCCTCAGCACCTCTTCGTTCTACCAAACTGCGTCCACCTCATAAGTCCCAAATTTTAACAGTACATCAAGACAACAAACATCCTCCAAATCAGCTCACAGTATCAGCCTAATACCACTATCAGCAGTATTAGATTTTTAAACAGAACCTCTTCCAATATTCTTCCATACAATCTCAATATTCATGTATCATCCACATCTCACTAATACAACCCTTTACCCAGATTGAGATCACTTATATTCTCCTTTGCATGCTGAAAACCCCACCTCAGCTGATTAATCTCTCTTCATGTTCCCCCAACAATTGCTGCTCAACTTGCATTGAAAGCTTTCTGTGGTGGGAACTTGTTTCCTTTTGAGGAAGGAGGGTGGATGTTCTGTAGAGCTCTGACTCCACAGCAACAAGCACATAATGAATGGTGCTGGCTGACACAATAACATAGATCCACAGATTACATTTATGAAGCAAACTATTATTTAAAACAAATGTACTTAACTGCTCTTGTACTCCTAACCTAATGGTAAAGCTCAATCTAATGGAAAATACCCACTTCTCCTACAAGGACTGCTGAGATCTGCCAAGTTATGAGAGTGAAAAGCTCTGTGAGAAAAACAGTAAGCAGAGCATCCAAAATGGAAAAATGACCCCACATCTGTCCTAAAAAGCTAGGATGCAATACACTGTGTACTTCTTATATATGGTTTGAACACAAACTCAAGTCCTTTCCATGTATACAGAGCAAGACAAGTTGTTGCCCTGCAGAAGCTGGCCCATACATGTGAGCCAGTTCCATACCCACACAGATCTTTCCCGAGTGCATATAGAGTCTCAAAGAAGAGCTCTCAGGGCAACAAGAATGCTCTGCCCCTCCTGGCTACCTTCCTCCCATGCATGCCTGCCTCCCAGATGGCAAGCAGCCAAGAGACAGCTTGTCTGAGCATGCTTGATGGTACACAGAAGTCACCAAGAGCCATCGTAAGTTACTGGCATCTGGGGCAAGCCTTGTCTTTTCCTAGAGGGTACTCTGTGAATCCTGTCTGGAAAAAAGCCTGAAGGCACTCTTCAAAACATAGCCTTGATATATCTAAAGTTTTGCATGGACAGATGGAAAGTCTTTGTCTCTCCATCTGTAGGCTCAAGGCTTAGCAGATAAATCTATGATCAATCACTACCTCTGTGCACTCACTGCCTACTGTGTCAAACATTTCATAACTACGTGTTTCAGTGGGAATACTGCTGGCTGCTTAAAACTTTAAGCAGATCAATTAAGGCTACATTAAAGCATATTTGGCAAGCACTTGAGTTACATGCAATAACAATTGTTCTATTCTAAAAAGTGATCGAGTAAAAATAGCATCTTCTTACTCATGTGCCCTGTTCTGTGTGCATCATAGTCATATGCTAGCTTTTGCTATTCAGAGACAAAAAGCAGGCACAGGAGATACCCACCCAACCTCTAACAATCCTTACAAAACTTTCATGTGCCACATACTGGCAACCTTGCAAGCTCCATTTTATATATTCATTCCACAGACTTAGCTGCACAATGCTCAGAGGTAAGTCCATACAATGCACCTGCTACTCCCACCATAAAATGCCACATCGTTGAAAAAGACAGAAAAAAAGTTCATCCATATAGCTTGACCATTAACAAACTCAGGCTGGACATAGCAGGGGCCTTATAAAAAGGGTCCAAATATCTATTCAGTCACAAAATAGTCACAAAGATTTATCAAGTATTTCTAGGGAAAAAAGACCTTTGGACAGCAGCTCTCACTGAACTTGTTCCTTCCATCTCTGCCCATTTCTTTGTCAAAAGCAAATCAAACCTCCAACCACATCAAATTTTACAGTCAGCATTTTCAATGAGAGTTCTATACTTCCAAATGCTGCATTTCAAACCAGAAGACAGAATCCCTGAGGCTTTTTTCTTACCTTTATTCACAACCTGCTTTACCAGGGTTGATCAGAGAGGAGTCACTCACACTGAAAACACTGAAGTCTTGTTCAGATTGAGATGCCTCCTCACACTGACCAAACAAGCAAGATGGATCTGCATTGCAAAGTCCTTCTTGTATTTCAAGAAGCTTATACTTCATTAGTAGCTCTGCATATCCCTAGAAAACATGGGATTATTTCAAAGATATCTGACCTGAGCAGTTAGTAGCACTTCTAGTAAAAAACAAGATTAAAAACAGCAAATAAAGATGGCTTTAATTTGTGCTATAAAATTTAGGACTATTTTGACTACTTTGTCTGGCAGAAATTTCTTCCACAGTAATGAGTTTCTGTAATGCCTATGAATGGTCCATCTGCCTTATCAATCAGCTTCTGGTTTTGAGAAACTGTCCAGCTTTTGTCTACCAGAACTACTTCTCCATACAGTCCTCTCTATGCCTAATGTAAATTTGCAGTTCCCCCAACACATCACTTGGGACCAGCTGAAAATGCCATCAAAGTTTCAGATGAATACAATCTGCTGCTCATGTTGCAATGTAGTAAATACTGCTGGCAACCTGCTGAATAAGTAAATTCAAGATTTTGCCTGCTCTGTTCCTCAAACCTGTCTAACAGCCACCAAATCCACAGCACTCACATAGAGCAAAGAAGCCCAGCAAATCATTCAGGACCTTTTCTACTTCAGTACAAGTCACATGAATTCATCACAAACCTCCTATAAGGCTGATATCCCAAAGTACTTAACTGAGGTAATATTGGTGTCTAGCTATCTGCTTCTGTTGGTCAGCATCAAAACCCAGCATTAAGCAATTCTAAACATGCTGTGCCAAAAGGCAGGCCAGTATTGAGATGTGGAGCGCACTGTAAACTGCTGCTACTGATGAGCTGTATGCACAGCTTTGAGTATAAAGCCAGACAGACACAGGCAGCAAGGCTTGGCAGACAGACACACACCTGTACCCGCAGGTCCCTCCAGTGAGTTGCTTGTCTTTCTAGTCTCTTGTTATAATGACTACTAATCATTAATCAACTAAACAAAACTCAGCTTCTTACAAGACAAGAATTTTACAAGCAAGTCTTTGTAAAAGCAGTGGGACATGGCCAACAGCTAGGCAATATCTTGAAGGGCAAGGTAAGTGACAGCTCAGCAGCAAGGAAGTGGACACTGAACCAGATCAAGACAGCAGGAAGGGCAGAGCAAAGGGGACACAGGTGTAGGAAGTGGATAGAGGCAGAAGAGAATAAAGTGTTCAGAGGAGGGGCATTCATTTTAATTTATAACTGTGACTTGTGGGGTTTTAGCCTTTTTTACCTCTTTAGAATTATTATCAGCAAGAAAATTTAAGGTAATGGTATTCCTGAGACAACTATCCCTGAACATCTCTAACTAGACAATGAAGTAGTCACTCCATGGTTTCAAGGCAATTACTACTATAAGCCATTTGACCTCTTCAGAAACAATGAAAAATACTCAAAGAAGAACACAGAACAAGTATGTTTTCTGAGACAAGCTACTACACTTCACATACATCTCTCTAACAAACTTCAGCTGTAAGATGGTATAAGGTCTTGTACAGCAAAAGAAATATATCAAGGAACCAGAATGAGTAACTTAGCACTTTCATATCTGGAATCAAACTAAATTCATAATTTGGTTGAAAACTGAACAAATTTTAAGTGTAGAGAGAAGAGATGCCTTAGTTCTTTACAGAACAGAAACACTAAGCCCAGAATAAGAAATTAAATTCTTGTATGGGTTGAGTTTGCCTTCTAAGACTCTCATCCCACCAGGATATGTATTCAATTAAGTTTCTTCAGCTAGAATTTTTTTTAATGAATTTTTTACAGTTTTCCTACTAGAAACTATTTATTTTACGTATGGCAATATCCACTTACCATCTCTTATCCTACAGATTTTAGCAAATACCATAAACAGTCTCTTTTACACCTGCTCTTCAGGAGACAGACTGCAAGTCATCATTATGCTAGATAGACCTTGGTGTCTCCACAACGCAAGTTCAGCCTTCGTAACAGCAACAAGATTTCATCATAAAAAGCAGACACAGTGATTGGACAACCAAATTATTTCTGAGGCATTTTCTCATTCTGTTTTAATAAAAGTACACTTGGTACAAGCAGCTCTTGAATTCACATTAGCAACAGAGGCTCATTGAAAAATGAACCTATTCAGTGAATTAATAAGGCCAGGTTACCACAAATCCTGTACAGGTACATATGAACAGGAGAATACTGACACATAAGGGGACCAAGTGAGCTATGCAATTAACTCAGAGCAAAATGGATCTTAGTGAACAGAGTAATAAAGGTCAGTAAGTAACATGCATCACCTGTACACGAGAAAACAATTTAAGCAACGGATTAAAGCACAAAATACTTGGTCATTTGTTTTGCGAACTAGTAAGTCAATAAGAAGGCTTGTGCAAGCATCTAGAGAGATTCTCCTGAATAGTGAGGAACTCTGGATTTCAAGATTGTGAATCACACACAATTGCACACAAAGAGGGTGCTACAAGAGATAAGAATTATAAGTATGACAAACAAAGAAAATCAATCGATAGACAGAGAGGCAGAGACCTAAAATAATTCTCTCTCACAAGGAAAAGTATTCACCATATATTACAACTGTCAGTCACCAACCAACTTAGACAAACTCCAAACTAGGTACCACTGTTGCCCTAAGGATTTCACAGAGAAAACAGAGAGATAAAAGAGAGTAATAACACACCTTGGTATGCAATGAGCCTTTATTAGTTCCACTGATCTTGGAAGAAACTTGTCTTGCAGTGACTGATTAGGAAGTTGGATAGTCATGCTTCACCACAAATTCTATTTCTGAAAATGCCTCTTCTCAAGTTCTAGCAGCATTATTATTCAATTCTATAATCAGCCAACATTACACCAAAAATGTTTTTAAACGCTAAAGTACCTATCCAGCACACAAAGAACAGCTCAGACACAAACAGGTTAAGTCTTTATTAAGGCATCAAAGGTGCACTGTCCCACACATACATCATAGTTCTCTGCCTTCACTCTATTCGTGAAAGCTGGTGTCTGGTAAACATGTGGCACAGAAATGGCTGAGATACAGCTGTGGACTTTATTTCTGGGCTTTATTTCTTGTCCCATGAATGAAGCACAGTCATCAAATTGTGAAGGAAAATACTTTATTCATTCTCACTAGCATAACTAGTTTGAAATCTGGCAGTTGACTTCTGTTTTCAGTCCTGGCTTTCTCTCAACGGCCTAAAAGTTACCTCCTTTATCACTGTTCCAGGCTATTGCTTCCCTTGTACACTTAACAGAAGAGTCTGGAAACGCCTTCTTTTCTTTCCCCAGTAAAATTCTTCACCTCCTACTCCTCGCTCATACCACTGTATCCTACTCACTCTAGTACCCTAGATGATTTGTGTAGCAACAAACCATCAGTTGAGAGCACGCAGAGGGCAATCTCAGAGAAAGCTTCTATTGATGCACATTACAATTCTCTTTCTTTATGTTTATGAAACAGCATTATTAAAAGTCTCTTTCTTGCTTTTACTAGGTTATTTGCAGAGAAGCAAACCAACTCAAACAAAATCCCCTCTAGGGGAAGAAAATAAAATTTAAAGGAAAAAAAGAGCCACAGACAGAGCAAAGGAGAGCAAATGAGTGGGGGAATGGAGGGAAATAATAATCTGAATGTTCAGCTGAAGAACAGAAGCTAGCACATAATATAGAGATGAAGAGGGCTGCACTAAAGACCAGCTAAAATCCACAGTCTTCCTCACACCCTTATGTTTGTCAACCACATACTCCCTGCAAACATACTATATCCTGTATTGGAATGTAGAGTTCACTTCAGCCCAAGTTCAGACCCCTGCACACCTCCTTGCTTCATCCAGGAGGAGCACAAACTAGGGTGAGTTGTAATTGTTTCAAGTAATGAAGCTGCTCTTTAATGCCAAGTTTAACTCATGCTGCACAGAGAACATGCAGCTACTCACAGCAACTACCTGACTCTTTCTGTAGTCCTTTTACAACTGGACACTTCTGGAGAGAAAAGGAGAACCCTACACAAAAGTGAGGGAACATAAAACCTACTCAAGGCAGAAGCCACTAAGGCTGACATCTGTAGATCTACTCTGCTTCAGATTTTCCTGAACGTTTCTCTCAGACCATAGTTCACCTCATTTATAGAGGTTACTACAGGTGTTTCCAACCCTATCTGCTGTGGAGAATCAGTATTTTCCAGGATGGCATTTCTATAGCTGCAACCTAATGCAGGGCCCCGCTTCCCCAAATCCCATTGACCAGACATAGCACACAGTTCCTCTTACAGAGCAGTATCAGTTCTTATATACTAGGAGAAAGAAAGCTACATATCTTATGCATCATGACCCTGCCTGTTAATATTTTCATAGCTCAGTGCCTAATTCCTCATCTCCTCTGTTTCTGGGTTGTCCTGACCAAATTTCCTTCTCAGCTGCTCAATGTAAATCAAATTCTTTTGAGTGGAATTGTTCTGGATACACAGCAGATGAGCTAGATTTTGTCATAAAAGTCATCAAGCTGGGTCAGACTAGAAGTCTAGCCCTTTATGCCACCACTTAAGAAAACTGTGTGAGAGCAGGGCATATATGAATTGATCCAGCCCTTGGCACATTAGGAATGACCCCTAAGGTTAAAGGTGCACCTAGTGAACTCTTGTGTTATAAGAAAAACTATTTCCTTTTTTAATTTAAAGCACAAAACCCTACAGCTTCATTGTTCTGCCTTGTGACCTAGTTCCTTTTTCCACCTTATCCACTTCATTCATGAAGGCCTAAGGATTCTCTCCATGGTAATCTCTCTTCCAAGCTAAAGAATCAGAATCTTCATAACCTGCCCATCTCTTTTCCAAGCTAAAGAATGATAGTATCTGTAACCTGCCTTCAGAGAACACACTATGTCTCTGACCAGCTGACTGTTCTCTCCTGTATTCTTTCCAGTCCTCTTCTTCTTATAGGGTGTGGCAAGCAAAAAGTGCCAGGAGTATTCACAACATAGGAGCAATACGCAATGATACAGAAACAAAGACCTCTCTTGCCTTGTTCTGAGCTCTCCTCACAGCGCTTGGAATCTTATTTGCTATTTTGACCAGCACCAACCCGTTTCAGAAGACTTCAAAATTACTCAATTTTTCAGCCCTTTTCTCCACCTTTGCCTTTGGCACCTTTCAGAACTATTCCCTCTACATTCTCTGGATGTTTTGAGCAGATAATTGAGAGCTAGCTGTTCAATTGTTAATCTGCAAGGGTAAATACCTGTATCCATTCAAAGGCAACAGCTTTCATAAGAAATAACCCACAACAGGATTGCTCAGTTTTAAACTCTGAATATCTTTTTTTCACAGAAAGTAGCATTGCACTAGAGATCACACAGTCTGGATCAAAGGAGAGACAGTCAAGAGACAAAACAGGGCACAAGAGGGTAAAGCTGTCTCAGCCAAGACAACAGAGAAAATTGTCTCCAAAACCAGGCACAGTATCCTAACAGACCCACAGACTCAATACTCAGTGAAATTAAAAGCAGCCTTTTAACAGCTCTACTACCTCTGCAAACTAGCTGTATTACTTTCAGAGACCAATGCACAAAACAAAAACTCACAGTGCTTCAAGGATACCTAGTTCTTCACCCACCAGCAGGTCTGCACAGAAGATGTTTTGGACGGAAACTTCTCCATGCTTATCACCTCAACAACCAGCACCAGTCTGCAACTCTGACACCATCCAGCTACAGTGCCTTGCTCTGAGCCTGTCACTGCTGTTCTCCTGCCACAGCCCTTGCAACACAACAATACTGGGAACCACTGGTGACTGGCTCTAAGCAGCTTGCCCTGACCTCATACACTCAGCTGTGAACGAGATGAACAAAGCTACACAACCTCCTTGGATGTTGCCTGCCACACTTGGACATAAGAGAACAACATAAAAACCCTCCAAACCCCCTCAAGAACAGTTCCATTTTATCGTTTCCATTTGAGCAGTAAACACGAGCTCTTACAGTGTCACTACAGGTTTTGTCAATGCTTTCCAGTAGTATGTTAGGAAATGCATCCAAAGTCTAACTCTTGTCATTTGCTCACTTGGATTCCCTCCTTGGTGGAGCAAGCACATAAACTTTCAAAGCATCATTCCTTCCCTTTGCCCATATATTACCACCACCTGACAAGTTTTAACCTTGTGATGTGATTCAGTTGTACTGAACCAGTAAATTTATACTAATCCGTGTCCTCTTTGAGCTACTAGGTCTTCCAAGTATTTTAAAGGGTAAGGTCAAACAATCAAGGAACTGTATCTAAACCGCTTGACGTGAAAGTACTTCCGAGCTTCCAGAAACAGTCTTATGCTACAACCAAATTTCATCCAAAGGAAACAGCGTCACACCAAGCCTATACTTGGTACCTTGATTCCTGCCTAATATAGGTTCATTTGTAAAAGCAGGGAGGGTAAAATGAGAATGTAACTTCCATAATATCCACCCTCCACTCAAGCTGAATACGCCTAAAGACACTTCGAGATTGCAGGGTGATTCTTTGTTGCCAGAGCTTCATTTTGGGGTCTCCAGTTCCCACAACAGAGTGCACCTTCTGAACTTCAGCTCACAGTGTCCCTTCCAAATGTAGCAACATAGACTGGCAAGCTCTAAGCAGTGGTTCAAAGCAGAAAAGCAGGCACAACCACCAGGCAGTGTGGGGGTGGGCAGGACGTGGAGCTGCGGTTGAGCAAGAAATAAGGGGGGAGATGTTACAGCCCAACAAGAAGGTTGCCACATGAATGTGGATAAGAGAAGATCTATGTTCCTCTCTGGAATCCCATAACTGCTGACGCATTTTTGCAATAAATGGTCAGAAAGTAACACACAGAACACAAGGCCAAAGGCTGATGTTCAAATCTTATGCTTCACTGTCCAGTATACCTCCAGCATTGGTCTTACCTATCTCCTCTGCTATGACCCAATTGACTGTTTCAACCAGAGAGTTGAAATGAGATGTGTCTCTTGGTCCTGCTTCCAAATGGCAGCTATTCCAAGCTCTATGCCTGAATCCCTCAAGCTAACAAGTGGTTAGAAATTACTGAAGGAACCAAAAACATGATGGAAACATGTGCTATTTTTGAATCACAGGGCCTATTACTTCTTTGCTCCAAGGGCAAGTAAGTGTGCTGAAACACCATCTACTGGATCATATTCCCTGGAAACTTCTATATGGAGACATATCCAGTCTGAGCTCAAAGTGGGCGTAGAAATAAGATGAAGTTGAATAACTGAATACCTGTCAGAAGAGTTGTACTTTTGGGCACACCCTGGAACAGCATGATCGGTACCTACACTGAAAGCTGCTTCAAAGCTGTCCTCTGGGTGATCCTGAACTTGCTTTGACATTCTTGGCAGAGTTAGCATTGCACATCTATGAGCTCACCGTATCTCAAGTCTCTGAAGAAACACATGGCAGCATTCAATATCCATGGAGTTGCTAGGCACTGAAGGCGTTCAACCAAGGTACATCACATAGCTGAAATTCACAGGATCACTCCGATAGAAGTTGGTTACAAGCTGCATATAACTTCAGTCCTGCAGCAGTTAACCTGGATGCCACTCCACAGAATGACCTAACCTCCTCTGAGTCTTGGCTTCCTTAAGGATTACCAAGGGGTAAGGCCAGTCATTGTCATTTTATGTCAGCAAGGTTCCATTTCTTAGTAAAAAATACTATCCTGTAGAAAGATCCAGGGTCTCAAGCCCTCTACAGAAGTGCCATAGGAGACTGGAAGTTTACATACACCTCCAGGAGGAGACCTGCAACAAATGTATGTGGCACTTTCCAAAGTTTATGCAAAGCAACAAAGGTGTTAGACCAAACTTCATTAAACACTTAACATGAAAGAACTTCATGATATAATTAGCACTTTTCTTTGCAAAGGAGTCTCAAAAACACCATAGATCAGAGATGCAGGGGATCCAACATGTGTGGGATCACCTGCATGCAGACATCAGACATCATCTGCTGGGTGCTGTCAGTCTCTCACTTTCCTGTGCAATAAACACTGGGGGAAAGGGGGGGGGGCGGAATTTTCTTTCTTTTTCCCTTTACCTCTGCTGCACAAGAGCAAACTGCAGAAAAAAAAATTGAGAACACTGTTGCAGAGATCAAAAGCCTTTTTCTACTGGCTCTGACCTAGTTCTTTCATTCTTACTAGAAGGAGAAAAAAACACTTAAAGGAACATTGTCAAAACTGTTGAGTCTAAAAATAGACTTACCTTGGCAGTACTCCCATCTCAATGGGCTCATATTAAGGAGTGCAAACTCACTTTCCTGATACACACACACCAATCCTTTCATCAGTCTGGAAGCATTGCCTCTTTACAGCCCAAAGGACCTCCCAGTCCACATAAACTCTTTTGGGACACTGAAGTATGTATTATATACAACTGGCAAAGAGAACTGTAATATTCTCCAAATTCCCACTTCATATTTGCAAGTCTACCACTCTCAGCTATCCCAATAAAAAAGTTTGGGTATTTTCCTGAAGTAAACTGATGGACATTTGTTGCCATAGCTCAATTCCGCCACATTATGCTAAGATAGCTCTAAAATAATTAGATTTGGGGAAGATTTCAGCAGCTTGTTAGATAAAACAAACAAATTTTTCAAAATTTTCCAAAAAGTATAAGCTACAAAATATTTTCACCTTAGCCACACAGAGCATTTTTGAAGGGCAAAACAAAACAAAGACTCCAGGTTTACGGCTGAAGCTGAGAAACAGGCAGTTTCCACAGAACAATAGCTTGTGGGGCAGTGGATGTTGGCTCCAGTCAGGAACTCCATGCCACAGAATCCATGCCTCCCTTAGCCCCCAGGGACCTTTCCACTCCCCACCAGTTGCACCCCAGAGCCAGACACTTGCAACTCTGCACAAGAAGCCAGTTGACCCAACCATTCAAAGGCCTTGCATCACTCTATAAAAGAAAGCCCAAGAAGCTCATCCTAGCCAAGCTCTCAGCTAACTACTTTAGAGACTGGAGGGCCAGACAACCTCAGTTTAAACCTTATTTCCAGGCTTCCAAAACTGTTGTACAGCTGGTTATGCTCTCAAGATCCCAAGCTGCAAGCCAAGAAAGCATGTATCCAAAGAAAACAAACAAAACAAACAAACAGAAAACAAAAAAATCCCAACTATCTATTCTTCTTGAGTCCAGGACATTTTCCTACAAAACTATCTATTTGGAAGATTTGATGGCAACTATGCTTCAGACTAAAGCAGGGTCTGTACACTGTGATGATTGGAGTCATGAGGAACAAGTAACCTCTCAGCTTTCCAAACAGGAGCTGAAATGCCACATCTTCCTTGCCAAAAGTCACAGTTTGGGAACAGAGCACAGCTCACACCCAGGGCTCCAATATGGCAGAAGATGCATTAAGAGAAAAGCAAGTTTTTAAGCACAGTCACACAAAGAAACGCCATTCCAGCAGAAAATTATGGACAAAAGGCTTCAAATGTGAATGTACTACAAACACACAAAGTAGTATGGCCACATAGCTGCTTGTGCTGAAATAGCCATATTACTGTGTTAGTGTGAGGGCAACAGAATTATGCCAAGGCAAGAAAGTTGAGGGAGGAAAAAAGCAAAATGGGAGGAATGCAGAACACACAGACAAGAATGCCTGTTCTGACACACCACAGCAGGATGCATCTTGGGGAAAGGAAATAGGAAGAAGGAGTTAAAGAAAAATATTCCATCTCAGGAGAAGAGAAAGGCACTGCTTCCCAAAGCTTTAGCAGAGCTTTCCTTCATTAATATTTACAAAGCTTTTAGAGATTCTCAGATGGAGGGCACTGCAGATATGACAGGAATTATTACAGACCTGAAAAGATCTAGCAAACAGACTGAGAAGGACTTCAAGTAAATAAAGGAAGATGACATTAGTGAGCACACTGAAACAGGGGTTGCTGCTGGCATATGAACCATCTGGTGCATGGCAGTCCATTTCATTTACTTACTTACCCACTACTAGGCACGCATGCCCAGTTCATGTCATTATGCTTTTGTTACTGAAGAAGTAATGCTTTTATTCAGGACCACTACCTTCCTTCTCTGTATCACTTCAGTCTTCAAAAATGCCATTCGGTAAAGCAGCCTGTGCCTAAGAAATATTTGCCTCATGGAAAAGCTTAGACATAGGATGAACAACTTCAGATGTTGATGACACCTTTTGAGAAATAGTGGTCTCGTTTACCTTTATTTGAATTTGCATAGGAACCTGTTTTTTCGGGGATGTTAAGCTCCCCATTACCTCCAGGACGTCTAATTTTTGGCTGGACTATCATTTGTGCTGTTCACTTGGGTACTCAGCAAAAGATAGCTTCAGCATGATTTTCAGGAATAAAGCAAGTGTCTCTGATAGAACTGTAGATTTCAGCTTAAGTGAGAAACAAAACTCACGGTAGTCACAAGATGAGCACACAAAAATACTGACATACACTAAATTAAGCACAGGAGAAGGGGTCAGACAGCTGGTTTACACAGGATTCCTAAATTTTCCCAAGGGCACCAAATAAAGCAAGATGAGGCACAAATCCCAGGACAGTCACTGCCTCAGTCTAAAGCACTAGAAAACCGAGGGAATTTTGGAAGCAGACAGCAGGAAAGCAGATTTGCCTTTTGTCAGACACCTCTCTCCTCCAACTTCCCGAAAGACCCAATAGAAAGGGATCACACAGCCAATGTTAGACGGCTAAAGGGTCTAAAGTATTTACTGGAAGACCCAAAGCGTCCACCTGTCCAGGTCTTGGTTGCTGTCATCTCCGTTGCCGGAGTACATCCCCAGGAGCCGGGCACCTTATGAACACCTCGCAGCGACCGGCTGCCCAGGAGCTGAGCATCTCGGCCCTTTGCCTTCTCCATCCCTCCGCGAGAAGGAGGGGCCGAGCACAGCTCTGCACCCCTGCGGGGGACGCTGGAGCTTCGTGGGCATCGCGGCCTCGGGGCGCTTCAGGGATCGGGGCAGCAGCGAGGGACGGCGGCGTCCCGGCGCCCGCGGGATTCGGACGGGCGGCGGGGCGGGGGAACGCCCGGGGCTGAGCGCGGGCGCCGGGGCCGCTCCGGAGGGAGGCGGCGCAGGTCGGTCGCCCTCGCCGGGAGAGGCGGCACCTCCGGGCCCGCCGGGAAGTTACCGACCGAAGCCTCGGGGCAGCCCCTACCGCCCGCCTCGCCGCGGGCGGGGGCGGCAGCCGCGGCCCGGCTCCGCGGCACCCGGTCCGAGGCAGCCGCGGGCGGCCGGGCAGAGGAGCGCGGGGGCCGGGGCCGCCCCACGCGAGGCCGGGGCAGCGGGCGGCACGGCGGCCCCGCCGGCGGAGCCGGCTGTCCCGCCGGGCCGGGTCGGGCCGGGGCGGCCCCGCCACCGCGCAGGTGAGCGCCCGGGGGAGGAGACAGGGGAGGGACCCCGGGGGCGGCGGGCAGGGGACGCGAAGCCCTTACCTTCCACCGCCATCCTCCCGGCCTCGCATAGTGCGCCGGCCGCCGACCCGGCCCCGGCGGCGCTGCCCCGGCCGCCCCCCCGCCCGCGCGGGCTCCGCTCATCTGCAGCGGCGGCGATCAACCTGCAGCGCTCGCTGACAGCGGGCGGGGCCGCAACGCGGATCCCTGGGAAACGTAGTCCCGGGAAACGGGCGCCCGGCCGGGCACCGGCGTTCCGCGCCGCCGGCGGGGCCCCGGGGCGCCTCCGCGTGTGGCCGCCGGGCGGGGAGAGCGCGGGGGCGGCAGTGGGCTGCGGGGGGCGGCGGGGCTGGAGCCACACGGGGCGTGTGTGCCACAGGGACTGCGCCGGCAGCCTGCCCCGGGAAGCTTTATTTCACGCCTTGGGCTGTTTCTCTCTAGGATTTCAGGCATCTCGGACATGTAGGCTGACGGCTCCAGGATAAGCCCGTCCCGTCCCAGTGCCAGTCCCACCGCGCTCCCTGGACGGCCGGAAGAGTTTGTCCGCAGGGAAAGAGGAAGGCGCGCACGGGAACTACCTCAACACCTCACCCCCGAGTGAGGCCCTCAGTCCTGTCCAGCTGATCCACTCTGACAGGTCCTAAAGCAAATCCAAAAAACGATGGAGTTCAGGAACACAGTAGCGGAGCCATTGCTTCAGGTCCCCAGAAATCTTACACTAAACAGTCTGGCACCCTCGAGATCTGTCCTGGGAAACAGCTGTGGGCTTGTGCACTTTTCAGTTTTAGTTTGGGACACCAGAAAGGTTTTGAAGATTTTTTTTTTTTCAGAAGTAGACATTGTTTCATTTTAAGTGTATCAGTAAATATTAACCACCCAGAAAGAGTCTACGAGAGTCTACTCACCAAAGTTAAGTCATTATTAAAATCAAGAGGATAACAGCAAAGAGACTGAGAATACAAGGGCTAACTCAGGGCATGAAAACAGTGCAACATGTTCTGTTTGTTAGCAGCGGCTGTTGTGGCTAAGAAGTGCTATTTGTAACAGGGTTTTTTTGCAATACAAACCTCAAATTAGACTGCAAGATATACAATATGCAAGTCAATACAGAGTTCACAAACCCCAGGAATTTTTGACATCCTTGAAATATCTAAATTAATTAAAAATTGGGTCTTCATTATGTATTTTATGAAGGAAGCTCAGAGCCTGTAAAAAATGTCTTGAAGCCCAACTCTTTCCTTAGGCCTTCTAATAGCCAACTTTGCCCTGAAAACCTAATTCGATGTTTGCTCTCATAAGCACTTGAACTATTAGCCTTTGTGTTGTACATGAGTCCAGATACAGGTTTCCTGGAGCATCAGCCTTGTCATTCATGAGTTTCCAAAGTGGTAGGCATACTCACGGTGCATTATAAGTAAAAAAATTGAGAGGCTATGCTAGTCCTCCAAAGTGCAATACAGTCACCCACTTGATCCCATATGCTGGCAGAATGGACTGATGTTCACATGCTTTCTATCGAGAAAATAGGATGTTCGTAGATATCACAGTTTTCAAATGTATTTAGTACACATATACAGCCTTCAATACATAATAAGCTTCTGTGATTTTGATGACATTTTGTATTAAGCTTATGTATTCAGATATTAATAATTTTTTTTTTGCCTGTGACAATATTTGGAGATATGTTGGAGTAATTACCTGGCTAATGTATATGTGAAGCAGTGCTTTCTTGTTTGGAATGAGTTGGGAGCCATAGAGGAAATTAATCGAGGCTCAGAGTTGAAATGGCATGGATATGGAGAGCTGGAGTCCTATCCCCCTTAGTATGCTGAATTTATGACTGGTAACTACATTTCAGCTCTGGACCCTGAGGACATCCCTGGTGAGTACAATTTTACTAAGCCCTTTAAACAGCCCTGTAGTTTTTAATTACAACTTCATGCCTGCTGAAGAACAGCAAAATTATGGCTGTGACTAGATAGCAAATAAGGCATGACAGATGTTAAAAGGTGTAGTGTGTGATACCTAATAGCTAGTGAAACCTAATATTAACAGTATCTAAACCCATCAGAAATTTAACAGATTCTGGTCAAAACTAGACAAACTGTAATTTAGTGTATGTTGTTCATTAGAGAAAAGAGGCTGTGAATTCATTCAGGGGGTTGTGTGAATTGATTCAGTTAATCTATGGTAAAGTACGATCTGTTTTGAGAAGAGCTTTCAGAAGCATCAGGTGAGCTAACTTTTTTAAAACACCCTGCTAAATGATAGTGTAGAAAGAGACCGTCTTTCTCTGCTCAGATGGAGCTCTTTCTTGCTTTCTCTGCCTTGCTTTCTTGCTTCTCTCTCATTTTACCTTGCCTCACTTCAGAAAGGTTTCATCTAAACTTTCTCTTAAAAGTGCAGCAAACCTCCTTTAAACAGACTTGGTTTGTCATAGCCACAGTCAGTTTGCTGTGTGATTTGCCCTAGGTCACCAGATGAAAAGGCAATGCTGACCAGAGGCTCCTTAGCCATTCTAATTGTTTCTGAATAAGACTTCTGCCAGCTAACATCTAACAAATGAAAGTACAGTTGATGAATGTCCATCAACTGCATTGCTCTACTGCAAGAGTTCTGAAGTCTAAACAAGATCTTCAACTTGTATACTTCACTATGCTATCATGCATCCTCATTTTTCTTCTTTTATTCCCTGTTCACCTTACATTAAGCTTTAAGCAATCCCTTGTGCTCGTAAGTTTTTTCTGTAAAAGAGTGAAATTTCACTCATCTTCATCTGATGATCTTGTTAACGAGGTACTTCTGCCATATCATTGTGACCCAAGATTTTCAAACATGTTTAGTTTATTTTGGGTGCCCAAACCACATGTACAGGAGCAGTTTTCAGGAATGGTTGAAGAAATATCTGAAAATCGTTGACCTGAAGTCAGGCACCATGTGTCTCTGGCAGTAAACAGCAGCACAGCCGTGTCTGAATATTTTTGGCTGTGATTTGCTTAGCTGAGTGGGCCTAAACTGTGATGGTGGGATTAAAGCCATTCAAAGTTTGTCATCAAACTCAAGTATGACAGAAACAAGGCCACGCCATATGCCTAAAAATTCCCTATCTGGACTCTTACATTGCCTTGCATATTCCTGGGAAAGAATATGTGAAATGGGTGTGTATTTCAAAGGTAACTGATGAGAAGTATGTTGAAATTGGGAAAAGGTATGGGAGAAACATGTAGGACTATACAGATTTGATACTGATGGGGAAAGAGAAGTGGAGCTTTCCACTACAGTGCCTCTGCCAGTATGGAGGGCTGGAAGAAGAAAAGGGAAGGGCTGTAGATGGTGCACACACACTCTCAGCACACACCCTAGGCCAGGAGCTGCACTTGTTTGCTAATGAAAAACAAGAAAATCTCGTGGACACTACAGTGAAGGAGGTAGGTGGAAATTCAGGTGTGGAAGCAGTGAGTAGAAAATTACCTTCAAATTCCCCTCCCTTTTGTCAGTCAGCCACATAGCTAAAAATCAGTCTGAGGGATAGTGGGTGCCAGATCTGGAGTCAGAGGAGCAGGGTGTGGAGTTTCTCTACATTCTCTTTTTTTCTCTAGGAAGTGGCATTTTCTAAGAAACCTGCTGAGACTCATGCAAATACATAGAAGGCACAGGGAGGAAATGCAGGGTGCATAGCTGCCTTTTTTTTTTTTTTTTTTTTTTTATTTTATTATTAAATTTTTAATCCATGTAAGCATATACTTAGAAAAGGGGAGAAACAGACTTTTGGTATAAGTCTCATGCTCAGATCCATGGAAACAGATTCTTATGCTAGTGTGGATCCAGGCTTACTACCACAAAATGACCCAAGGTATGATATGTGTCAAAGTGTAAGTGCTAATGTTCAGAAGCAGTGTTCTGGGATCTGAGAATGACTTCAGAAGAGCTATTAGGCACAGAAAATATAGATAAATGTGTTTAAAATACATGTAATATGATTATAAATGTCACTAGGCAATGGAATGCAGGTTTTACTAGTGTAATAGCCTAATTATATAATATGCTTTGTTTATACTGTTGCTGAAATATACTTTGAGTACTGTTTATATTACACACCTACATTTCCTAATTGTCAAAAATATTTTGCATGATAATCCATAATACTACAAAAAGTGCATTTAGGGGTTTGTAGGAGATTCAAAAACAATCACAAGATGTCTGGAAGGTGTGTTTTATCATTACTGCAACATTATCTGATGTTTTCTCTAATTTTTTTTCGTTCATTTATTTATTTATTTAAATAAATTAAAATATTCTTAAAGATTCATGTTCCCTGCTCTCAATTTCAAGGAAAAAATTATATGTGAGTATTAAAATATCCAGAAGATTAATAGTATTTTTTGTGTTTTACTTCATTTGATAGAAGATCAGGGAAGGTAAGTGGGTGGGTTAACATGATTAGTACGTGTCTGAGGCAGACAGCACTGCATAAAAACGTCACTCCTGCTGTAAGTGTGAGGTTAATTTCTCTTTCCAGTTATACCTATGTCTTATGCACAAAGGATGGTACTGACTTTGCCATCATCAAATGTTTTGATAGGTTATTCCACTCGTTGCTTAATGGTAAACTATAGATAATTTTTATGCAAATGTGGAAACATGCCACAGATTTTCCTCCCCAAGCAAGGTTGTGACAACTCTCCCAGCTATACAGTCCAAAAGCAGCAGTAGGGCTGCAGGCAGAGGCCGCAGCTGTGACTGCCTCACATGGCAGCTTTTTGAGTCAGGCTTTTCCGCTCGTGTATGGGGCAAGGCTGGGAGAAACTGAGCATGGACTGAAAGAAAGAGAGGTTCAGGCTGCGTATAAGGAAACTCATTTTCGCCTGGTGGACAGTCATTTATAGGAGCAGGTTGTTGCAGCAATCATCCTTGGTGATTCCCAAGCCCCCACTGGCACAAAGCCGTAAGCAACCTGCTCAGGTCTTGCACCTGATCCTGCTTGGAGCAGGAGATTGGACTAGAAACCTCTTGTGGTTCCTTTCACCCTGAATCATCCTGTGATGATTCTCATGAATTCTTATGAATGCCTTTAGCTGCCCTGGACTAGAACTTCTATCTAAAGTGGTGGGTTATCTTCCTGCTGTCATTAACCTCAAACAACCTTCCTTTCTTCTGAAATCTGGTACAAAGCCTGTTGAAGTGAGGCAAATGAGTTACCTGCTCTCATTCACTGGTGACTGCCCAAACAGTGTGGTAGCACAAAGAATTGGGTTATGTGAGGCAGGAATAAGTGAGGGTAGTGTCACTGATGCAGAATTTGGCTGTTTCAGTGATGGCCTCAGATACATTAGTTTTTACTGGAGATCTGAGAACAATGAATGAGATTTGTGGTCTCCTGAAGCGTCCCTTTCCTGCAGAGAAAAGTAATATATTGAGTTCCCTCCTTGCACATGATTGGAGAGTGTGAATCACTGAACCCTACCGCATAAGCATTCCTCATAAAAAATGGAAGAACCATAGAGGATGTGTATTTAAACAGAACTAGAGAAGCCGTCTACTATAGCAGGTCCATGTGACCAGTTGGCAAACAGTTGGGTAATTTGTTTAAACAATCCTGACTAATGCTGTTGTTTGCTGAACTGCAACTTGATGTGGACTGGAACAATTCAGTACTGTAAGTAACCTGCAAGTACTGAATTACAGAGCCATTGGGAGTGGAAGGCAGCTCTAGGGATCATCTAGTTTAAACTGGTGCCCAGGGCGGGGGCAGCTAGAGCACGTTGCTCAGGATCTTGTCTATTTCGGTTTGAATATTGCCAAGGGTGGACACTGCACAGCCTTTCTGTTCAACTTGCTCCGGTATTTGATCTCTTCTCAGTTTCTTTTTTCATTTAAATGGAGTTTTCTGTGTTTCAGTTTGTGGCCATTGCCTTGTTTTTGAGACACTGCTGAGAGGAATCTGTCTCCATGTTCTTTACTCCCCACCATCAGGTATTTATACACATTGATGACATGCTCCCAAAAACTGTCCTATGAGCTGAACAGACCCATCTCGCTCAGCATCTTCTTGAATAAGAGATACCCCTGAAGATAGTAATTCTTAATTATCTTCATGATCCTCAATGGTCACACTCCAGCATGTCCAGGCTCCTCTGAATGGCAGCATAACCATCCTGTGTATCAGCCACCCTTCCCAGTTTGAGATTATCAACACACTTGATGAAGTGCCCTCTGTTCCACCATCCCAGTTCATCAATAACAGAAGTGTATTGGCCCCAGTATGAACCCCTGAAGTAGACCACTTATGTCTGGATTCCAAAGGGACTTTGTGCTGCTTGTCACAATCCTTTGAGCTCAGTGTATTAGTCAGTTTTGACCCACTTCACCAACCAGTTACTTAGCCTGTACTTTATCAGGTTTCCAAGACAGTGTTATTGCACACAGAATTGAAAGCCAGTCATTTCATCATAGGAGGCTGTCAGGTCAGGCATGTCAAGTCAGTCCTGATTTCCCCAGTGCAAATCCATTTTTGACCATGGATTCCAGTACAGTGGTATTCCTGTCCTAAATACAGGAAATGGTTTCCCGGATTAGTTTCTCCATCACCTTCACAGGAATCAAGGAGAGGCCAACTGACCTGTAAGTTGTCCAGCTTTGCTCTGTTCCGGTCATCAGGAATCTTCCCAAATTGCCATGAGCTTTCAAAGATAATTGAGAATCATCTTGCACTGGTGTTTGCCAACTCCCTCAGTACCTGACAGGTGCAAACCATCAAGCCCTGTGAGTTTTTATATATCTAGTATGTTTAAATGTTCCCTGACTTAATCCTCATCCACCCCAGGGTTTGTGTTCCTTGTGCCAGTTCTCACTGCTCATAGGGCCTATGATTCCTGAAGGATGTTCTTACAAGTAAAGATGAAGTTAAGAAGGCATTGAGAAGGCTTTTTTTTAATGTACTTGATCACTACAAGCTGTTACCCATTCAGTAGTGGGTCCATATTTTTCCCCAGTCTTCCTCTTGACATAGATGTAGAGCTCTTCTTGTTGTCCTTCATGCAGATACATCCCAGGTGGGCTTTGGCATTCCTAACACTACCTCTGCGTGCTTGGATAGTGTCTCCTGCTGGTAATAGCAATTTTCTTCTCTGCTGTTTTGAGGAACCTGGACCAGGTCTGCAGTGGAGCTACTATACTATTTTTTACTGGTTGAGCATTCAAACTGCTCCTCCTACACTCACACATTAGACACTGGTTAGTGTGTGCACTGATATTTGTGCTCAGCATGCTCAGATTTGGGTAACATATGCAGCTTTTCTTGATGACCAGCTGCAAACTTTCACACTTACTCAACATAGATTTTAAATTCATACTTGTAGCTTTTGTTACAGGTGTAAATAACTTCTATGAAATAAAGCCTTAGGTAGCACCGTTGCTCTTCTAAGTCTCCCTGGCATGAAATACATGAACCTCTGCAGTGTAGGACTTGTGCATCTGTGTAGAGCCTGCCTGGAGCATGATCTGTGTATGCCCAATGGGGCTGCCACATCCCAGGCATAGTGCACTTACAACCAGAACATATAATTTGTACAAACACAGTGCCCCTTTCACACTTGGGCAGAATTATTGTGCTAATAGAAGAGCCACGTATCTGGATAATTCCTGAGGTACAGAAGCTCCATTCATGAGGAAATACAGAGTTTGGGATCTGACCTTTAACAACAGTAATATTTGTCACTTACCTCGATGCCAGTGAGGAAGAAGCTGTAAGTAATAGCCAGTACTGTGTTGATTTCGATGTAATATACCTGGTGTGATCCTCTGAATGTCAGAGCTGTCATGGTTGAAGCTGAAACCAGGACAGAGCTAAAAAAAGTTGCATCTCCTTTTAAGGTCTTTTATGTGCTGGATTTGGAGGGAGCAGTTGTGTTATTGCAGAAAAGAATAACTTGATAATGATCAGAGTTGATAAGGTCTGAGTACAATGACCTTTACCTGCTTATGAATGACTCAGAACAGTGTTGAAAAATTGAAGTGGTTGGCAGTGATTTGTGAGCCTTTATTAAGGCAAATCAGATAATTGCATTTAACATCACAGATGGCTTGTATTTTCTAAAGTGCTTTTACTTCAGTGCAATAAGATGACTCAGAAGCTCAGTAGGATATTATGGCCCTGATTTTTCATTGCCTCACACCTCATATAGTGAAATTCCCAGTGCAGAGGAGGTGTAGGTCCAGTATTGCGGGATTTGATGTTTTTACTGTGTGAAATTCAACTGCTAGGAGCAGTGCAAAGCATCACAGCCCTATCCTCTTTCTTATGCTACTTTTCCTTTTGAAAGCATTACTTTATGTTTTCCCTTTGTACATTACATGCTTTTACTACCTGTAGGGACAATGGAATTTGTAACAATCTAACAGAACATTAAATTGTCTCTGGCATTCTGGAAAAAACACCTCTTCCACATTCCTAAAAATCTTTCAATTATTTCTGAACAGGTTATTTTGGTTTGCTTTTAATAGAAAGGGAATTCCACAATAATCCAGAGCACTGCTCCATACGGGGAAACATAACATCTGCTATTTCTTGGCAGAGGAGCAGCAGCATAGGTCTGTTTCCTCTTGGCAGAGAGCAGGAAGGGTAGGAGTCATCTCACTGAACTTTATCTACCAAAGAATCAAGCACTCAAATAAAGCTGCATTTCCTAGAAGTCACCAAAGGGAGGAAAAGCAGCATTTTTTGAATCTGCTTGCCTTCAGCAGCCCAGGTGACCAATGAGCTTAAACACGTAGCTCACAGGGGACTAGGTTCACAGAGAGAAATCTTACTTTCGCTTCCAACTCACTTTATTTTCATTTTTACTTGAACAGAAATGATCACAAATAGAATGTGAGCACATACTTCTCTAGTGCCCCAGACTTATAACTAAGGTTACTTCCTAAGAAGCTTTTTTGCCAAAATTGGAATACAGGAGAACTTCAGAGATGGTGCAAACTGCTGCTATTTGTAACAGCATCAACAAACTATAGTATTCTGCAATGAGGCACTTTCGCATGCCAAGAAACACCACTCCAGAAACAGCGTTACCCAGAGAATCTGAAATAGGTCTCTGCTGGAGTGATGACAAAGGACCAATAGTTTCTCTCACTGACATTTTCAGCACCACGCTATGATCCCAGTCGAGGCAAACAATGGAGCTTGCAGCTGGTACTGACCTCTGACATGTAAGCGGAGAGACCAGAAGCACTGGCTGCAGGCAGGGCTGTGAATTACAAGCCATCGAGTATAAGCGTGCACGGGTCTATGCAAATGCATAGCTCGAGCTGCTGGTGCTGTGGGGATACGTCAGCTGGAATGACAATAAGTAATTAACAGTCTGTCCAGCCACTCTGCTAATCTAATCACTCAGCACTGCTAATCAAATCACTCCAGTAGCTGGAGTGGTGCTTCCTGAATGCCGGTGCTCCCTAAAGCTAGGCGAAGTACAAATGAAGTCATTCAGGTGTATTAAGTTAAACTAATGATTGCAAATGAAGACAAGCTTTGAGAGTGCCAAGTCCTCAATTCCCACTTTCTCACACCCACAAAGCATCATCCCAGGAAAGTAGATGGTGTTGATTTAGATTAGATTGGCATAGAAGGTAGAGGAGGATTCAAATGCAGTATCTAGCACAGGTTAGTTGACCCACAGCTCAGGAGAACAGAAATCTTTGTTCACACTAGTTGAATTGACTGTACGCAGATCTTGCTGTCAGTTCTAAGGATAGGTCACAGATTGCTGGGGTGATGTAAAAAACCCAAATAATACCCTGTGATAGTTTTTTTCGTGTTCTAGCAGGAGAAAAGACTGGCCTGGGAGAAGGGCACATAGCTATGTGACCAGGTTAGGCACTGCTGCTGTCCAAGCAGGAAATGGGATGTGAGAGGTGTTGGTATCTGGGGAGGAAGAGCATTTTTCCCATTATTGCTCAACAGGAGAAGCAACAACCCCAGCTCACCAAGGCCCTTTGGAGCTGTGCCTCCAGCTCTATGGCCCCTTTTCAAGATTTCCTGTGGCAAAAGCTGTCTGCTGTCTCTCTCTGTCCCCAGAGTTATGTGGAGGTGAACATGGTCTATTTGAGGACGGGGAGGAGGTTCCTTTAGTGTTGTTAGCAAGAGAACATGAAGTTCTTCCATTTCCATCTGTATGACTATGAAACCACTCACAATCCCCTGACATTTTGCTTCCTTAGCCCAACATTTTATCATAACTGCAAAACCCCATTCTATTGTAAAGCTGGGTTTTGCCATCTTAAAGATAAGCACAAAATAAGTCGTGGGTTATTTTGTGTTCATCTTGGTAAGTGGCTTTGTGTGAGCTGGTAAAAAGCCTTGGGGGTGGAGGACAGGGGAGGGGAGATCATAGAAGACAGCAGTGCCAAGCAGCATTGCAAGCTGAGTACATTACTTAAGTGCCCTTGCAGACGTTATGTAGCTGTACCAAAGCTGATGAAGGTGTTCCCAAGTGCCCTTCTCTGACACATTACAGTGGAGAAGCTCTGAAACATGCAGTAAGCCCAGAAATGCAAGTGGTGTTTGTGACTCTGGTGTGTAGAGGTTCCAGCATCAATTCAGCTGTCTCATCACAAATGTTTGGGGTCCTTTGAGATTTTTCAGTGACATCTATGACAGTCCTTGTGGTAGACTTTTCCATCACTCCAGGATCATTCCAGCATCCTACTGAGCAGCAGAAGCTGTGTGACTGTCCTCTTGACCCTGGGCTGGAAGCTATGCCCAGCAGTTCTGTACTTACCGTTTGTTGTCGCAGCTGCACAGAAATGCCTGCCAGGAACAGCAGCGAGCTGGGAACTGCTCAGTCCTCTCCTCCTCGTCCCTGTGTGGAAGGTGCTGGTAGCCTTCAGAAGGTTCTGGTAGCCTTCAGCCAGTCACTCTGTGCTCCACCCAGCACACACAACAGTGGAGCTGGAGGCCATGCACATGTCCAACGTCCATTCAGTGTGGGGCCACAGCCAGACCCACTGGAGGTCACAGTGCACAGGGACACAGTTCTGACCCATGCTCAGCCCTGATGAACGTATTTTGTGTGTAGACCAGGAACAAACTGCAGTCATCCGTGTGGGTGCTCTTGGTTCAACTCACGTAGCTGAAGAAATAGTAGCCTGAGCTGGTGTTGTGTTACTGATATGATTTTTTTAAGACTTACAGTAAGCAACCATGCTCTGAGCCTAATAGCTTTCACAGCATTATTTGTTGAGGATAATAGGCAAAAGGAGCCTTTAACTTTGTGTCTTACAGGTGAGAAATCTGTGTTTTCTCCCCAAGATTATTATTGCAGGTTATTTTTAAGAGTGTCAGTTATAATGACTTCATTATTTTTAACACACAGGAAGAAAGGAAAGAACAATGTTTTAGTTATGCTTTTATTTTTCCACTTTATTGCCCTTTTTCTACTAGTTTGAACACATCTGTTTTGCAAGCTTATAGCAGCAGAAATCTGAGTTATGTGACAGAACTACATATTCCACGTATAACTTTTTCACTCTTTTCTGTCAAATAAAAGTGAAAAAAAATTATAATACACAACCACCTTGTAAGGAGTTTAATGTTTCTTTTTTCTTTGTACTGCTCCAAAAGATGTTTTAAAAGAGTTTTCTTTTAACTGAGTCTGGAAACCATCCACTTTTAATGAGGACTTACTGACACCTAATTGCCATCTGCCTCCTTCAGTTTCTCTCATAAGACTGCCTCATTTTTCCTTTGTGCTCTGAACTGCTCCTCTGTTGCTGCTGTGGTTTATACTCCAAGTGTACTCTTAAGTCTTTGTAATTTAAGTTTTAAGGCCTTTATTCTGTATTTCACCTCTGCTTGTACCAGAACTACACTAAAAAGCCTTTAGAGCTAAGTACCTATTAGTTGCAGAATGTAGATAGATGCAAGATTCCTGCCCCAACATGGGTGATGCTCGCTGGTGTATCTGTTTTACAAATTTCTTTTCTTATCTGATGACACTGTATCAGGAAGACAATGCAGTACACAGCAATGTGGTGTGAGAAAAGTAATGCAGCTCTCATCAGTGAGGGAATACATGGTGTCTTCCACAAAATTAAAACTACCTTTTGTTGTTCAAGCCATGTCATTAATAGGCCTCCATAAGAGCTATCACTGCTGCCTTGTGGTGACTTTCAGCTCCACAGTGAGTTCACCCCACATCAGAAAGCAAGGACTCTTTCACTGACTGAGGGCTGAATAGGTCTTTCAAAAACGTTTGCCAAGCCATATCTTAACATGCCTCTTATCATTATGCCATAAAAAGCTTTTAGAAAGTCTCCAGAGAAGATCTTCCTGCTTTCCTGAAAATAATTTCTTTCAAAATTCTACTGACATTTTCAGGTTTTCTAGTTTCCTGAAGGTAAGCTTCCAATGGTCCCTCTGCACCATGCTTTTCTTCCTTAAGAAGAAATTCACATCCTAAGATGGTGACTTGTGATCTTTGGTCAGATGTTGATTCTTTAAAATTTTCTTCCTGGCTGAAACCAGCAGAAAGAAAAGTGAGCTATAGTAGCAGGTGCATCTTATGACCTTAGAACCATTTCTAGTCATTTCCTACCCAGAAGAGAGCAGAGCAGCATTTAAGTCGTGCATCAGGTCATAAGGCCCATCATGTCAACCATGCCTTGATGAACATTTTAATTCAGTCAGGCTGTAAGAGGGGCGTATTGGTGACTGTTGGCTTCTTAGGAACTCTGTAAGTAATTAAATGTTTCATATTAATTCAAATGGAGCATCCAATACATACTCCACTGTCAGGTTTTTTTCCTGAAAATTAGTTGAGGTGTAGCATGAGCCAATTGTAGATATTCTGTGTATCAATTTAATGAAATAACAAGATAGTGAGTAATACTGCACAACTACATTTGGGGGAAATCCATTTGCAATCTTAAATTAAGGTGGTTTATGTTGTTAAGCTGTCTTACTGCCAGAAAGCCACTTAACTTCTGTGGAATCAGATGTGATAAGGACTCTCTTTTAAATGATTGTGGTAGCAATTCCAGTACTGTCAACAATTAGCTTTCAGTGTTCAGACACCTAGTGAAAATAAAAATGAGTGAAACATCTGTCCTTTTTATATCAGTGAAGATCTGAATTTATGCCTGTAAATTCAAGTTATCTCACTGACCATTAGCTTTTTCTTATCTCTGTTCATTTGAATTCCCCTATTGTTCACAGAAGAAAATAATCTGTATGCTGTTTGCATCTATGGCTTGAGGGGTAGTTTTTCTATTTTTGTGTACACGAGTCTTTCAAAAGCAATATACTCTCTCTTGGTTTTATTAAGTGTTCTTGCATCAAATATACTGGCCTTACTATGATCCCAAAGGGCTTAAGTAAGCAGAGCTCTGACTTCGTAGTGTGAGGCATCAGGAATCACAGCTGCAGTAGCACGAAATGAAATAAGGTAAGTGTTGTGCTAATTATGATCCAGGATTTCACTATTTCTGTGGGTCTGCCCAGGGCAGGCTTGAAATTCTCCGAAGTGATTCTGATCTACACCTCAAGCAGAGTTAAGGACAAAGTTTCTTTAACAACATGCAATAAATAGGCCTGAAAAACAGTTTGCCTGCTATTTTTCTGGCAGTTCTATACTTTGATACTTGCAAATTATTTGTTTGTAATGTCAAGGCTAGATTCTTGTTCTGCTGGAAAAATTACATTCCTAAGAAAAGATGGCTCTATCAGAAGTGTTATCTGGCAAAATTCAACTTCTGTAATGCTGAGTTGGTGTAGGATAAAATGATTGGTGCTTCTACTGCTTTTTCTTCTGTATTCCTTCTGAGTAAATTAAAGTAAAGAAATAAAATTAAATTAAAATTGCATACAAGCAGTACTGGATTTCAGACAATTTAATGAAAAACATAGACACAATTTCTGAGAAGCATTCAAACAATTGTCCCAGAAGGCTGTGGAATTAGTTAAATTTAAGTGCTTGTCTATGGACAAAGAGGAAACATGTAAAATCAGGAATTTATGTTTGTACAAGAGAAATCTTAATAGATTTATTTAAGAATCACTGTTGGCCCAGATTTAAGTAATTGCAGAAAAAGAAAGAACTACTAAAAAAATCCATGTTTTACACAGAAAGGAATTGTCAATAGTGATAATGGTGATAATAGTAATAATAGTGACGATGGTGATGATGATGATTCTGTACAGTTTAAACTGTTATATATACATTTTCCAGTTCCTGCTCCTTTTCACAGTGTTACCCTTCCACTGTCTCTCAAAACCATGGGTTCTGTCTGGTGCTTGTGAGAGCATATGGTGAGGCAGCATCATCTGGAGTCCTTTGCCATGAACACCATTATATCTTGGTTTTACTCATTCAATCTGAAATATATTTTTGTACCACAGTTTCCCAAATAACCCTCCCAGCCCTGCTAGCTCTACAGACCGGAACCCTTTTGGTCACAGAGGCCTCATTTGGTGCTCTATGACTTTGTTATCATTGCAGAACATGTTTTGTCATTCACAAGACTCAATTTCTCCTAAAACATAGCCCAAGTTTTTCTGATTGATATCTCTTGCTGTAACCTATTGTCAAAGTAACTTTTATCACATGGTATCTGATTAGGCTAAATTTTATGTCTGTGAACAAATCCTTCAGCAGAATTTCCTTCATCTGCGACTCGTAATAAATAACTGGGCTCTGCATTGCATTAACATCTCATGGTCAAGAAGCGCAGTTCCTGTTACATATTTGCATATTTATTGTGGCAGTCCTGGACCTGTACGCTTTCCTAGAAGAGAATTCAGCAGGCACACAAATCACCAGCACATCTACATGCAAACAATCACACTCAAGAATTTCATCTTCAGGTAACAACCTACACATAAACTGAGCAAGTCTTAAATATGCCAAGTAAAGAGTTTCATGTTACAGGAAGTAACATCCAGTGTTAATTAAATAGGCCTCTTGTCTGCCTGATGACACAACAGAAACACTGACACGGTGCTGTGTCTTAATTGCATTTGAGTTTACTTCTGTGCTAATGCCAAACCTTACCTAATGGGTGTCACCCAAGTATGTCAGTACTGGTTTTTTGCAGTTTTTCCATCAAATTTTCTTCATAAGAATGTGAAGTCATATGAAGAAGATTTTCTGAAATGCTGGCAGCACTCTGGTTCCTGCTGTGCCTCTGTTTTTCCCAGAGCTTGGGGGCTGTGATTTTCTCTTGGCCATACTGTAAGCCACGTATGTACTGCTCTTACAGCTTGAAAAACATGAATCACCTGCCCACTTAGTTGTGCTGTTGTAAGTTTGCTCTGGATAGGAACTACTATACTATTCTTTCATGTTACATCTTGTTCAGGCAGTATGAGCTCTCTGCAGCAAAACTGAGACACTCTTCTGCAAGCAGGTCTTTCAGTGTTTTTGTGTGCCACATTTGCAAGCTCACCTGTAACCACCACTTGCCATAAAAGCAGCAATGCATGAAGCAGCAAATTCTCCAACAGCCCCAATACCATATCACATTTATCACCAAGAAAAGGGATTGAAGCTTCTTTCCTGCATTCCAGCTTAATGCACAAAGAGAATGTGTGTTTTTCTCTGTTGAAAGATTAATTTTATGTATTGTACGTATTTTTTTTCAAATGTTCACAAATTCAAGAATTTCTCAGACTTTGGAGAAATGGTGCATGTATACTGATGTCCTTTTTTTCTAAATCACTGGGCATTGTGCTGGTTTACAGGCATCTTGACTGAAGGTAAATCCCGGTTTTTGTTTCTTCTTAAGGTATAAAAGAACTGATTTAACATGGTCACAGCAATTGCATGACAGAAGGAGTCTTACAATAAGCACAAAGAGACTGGGCAGTCAGGAGAAAGGGTCTATCCTTCCTGTGCTGCCCAGGGGTGCCTAATCACTGCGCTTCACAAGGGAAACGCCGAATGCTTTTTTTTCTTTTTTTTTTTTTTTTTTTTGGATGAGTGTTTTCCACCATATAGTGCTGGAACTTCTGGGCTATTTTCTCTTCCTAGATTGTCTGATTTATATGTCTGATGGCAGCTATTAGAAGGCTACAGTAAAACTCAATATAGGCTTTGATCCTCCTGCAAGAGTATGTTTGTCTCTACAAGAAGCTGAATGAGCCTAGACAACATTTACTTCCATCCTTTTGATCTGAAGGATGCTGCTTGTTAGTGAAGGCAGCTGATTCCAATCACAGTGGAGGGCTCTCATTTGCTCTTCTTTCACACTCACACTCTTCCTCCAAAAAGAAGAGGATGGAAATACTGGGAGTGTAGAAGCACAAAGTGCTTACCAGGCTGCAGTATCTGTGAGAGTCATTTGCCAGTACAGGTGATGGAGTGGCTTTTCATCTTGTTGCCTGGAGAATGAGGGAGAAGTGAGAAGGGGGAAGCAGTTCTGTGGGTTTCATTGAAAAATTGTACAGGTGGTTGCAGACAGTGCTCACTCATCACTTAGCAGTGAAATGACAATGGTTAGGAAATGTAGAATTTGAGAGCAGCTGGTTGACGGGACAAGATTGGCTGGGGAACAAGAAAATAGAAATCCTGTTTGACCTCTGCCAAATCTTTTGCTAATGTCTATATTTATATTTGCTGCTGGATTGTTGCCAGTTCTTCAGTGAGTTGCCACTGAGGAGCTTTGTTGCATTACTCTGCATCAATGTACTGTATCTTTATATGTTTGGATATAGTTCACTTTTTCAGCTATGCATCAAAAATCTAAGCCTGTTGGCCTTATCTAGAAATGACAGGGTTGGCTTTTTGTTTTGTTTTTTAGAGACAGCCATCTGTCTATCTCAAGCTTATTCAGAGTTCCCACAGGCAAATTATTTTTAACTGTATCAATTATAGTTGTATCAACTGTTTTGTAATTATTGCCTTGTAGCTCTTCCCTGCTGTATCAACATCTCCTTTTCCAGTCTCTTTTTAGAGAAATCATGATCTTGTTCCTGTCACCCAGAAGAATTTCCAGTGTATTATTTGCGGAGGAGCAAGTATTTCTAAAGCTGTATTTTCATGTGGTGTTTCAACCTACTGCTGTCTAAATATCCTGTCCAAGTAAAAGATATACTCACATTTCTTCCTCTGCAAACTCTTTTGTTATACCAGTGAAAAGCATATGTTTTATATTCACATTCTCATTTTCTCTGAACATTTAAATTAAGAAAATAAAATGTAAATGAATGAAAGATAAGTAAAAAAATTACCTGCTGCTGTTGGCCCTGATTCTACATCATAAAATATTCTCAGTCAGGTAAGTAAATTGAGGATTTTGTTTAGCAGATATCACTTTTATGACTACATTCCTTCATTTCTTACACAGTGTTTTCCACATATGTTCAATAACTTCCTTAAATACTATATAATTGCACTCTGAAGGCACATGGGACTGTCTCTCATCTCTGCATCAGCAAATACTACATTTTTTTGCCAAGATCATGTAAATGTGAAGACTGAAAGTCATCTGACACAATCTAGCATCTACTTCCCATTTGTCTTTCACTCAAGGCAAGGCATACACTATTTTATTCAAGATAACACAGTTTTCAGGAGGGCTAGTATTTCTGTCTCTGACTCTGAATAAAAATTACATTGGGAATACTCCATGGCAACATTTGTAATGAGGAGGGAATTTCTGGAGTAGAAATAATTTTAATTACATTTGGTTTTCTCCAGGGACTCAGATTGTCCTGTGTTTGAAATAATCTAATATATTTTACATTACAGGGCTCTGAATATATTTTGCTATGTTATTAAGTCCATTATTTAGTTTCATACTGCAGTAACTATGAGCTGCATTTCCTGCAGAAGCTAATAAAGTACAGAACCAGGCAAGTATTGCAAAGTTGCTTTCACAGAGTCCTCTGTAAATCTCCTCCTTTAGGCTTTTGGATTTACATGAATATGGGATTGACAGACCGTATTACCTCCTGCTGATAAAAAGAAGGTAAGATTCAGAGAAACTATGCTCCTGAATTCTCCAGCAAAAATCTGGAGATTTTCCTAATAAACTCTTAGGGAAACACAAAGTTCATCTCCTTCTCCTGTTTATAGAAGATGACCTATTCTATAAAATAAATGTTTGTAAAACCCAATCATTCATTTACTAGAAAAAATATTTAGGAGCATAAAACATGAGAGGAGGGCAAAGACACTGAATTTTGTCCAGCTGGTTGGTCCTGAAATACTGCCAACACATATTAACAATTTCTAAGATAAGTAGGACTGGGTCATCTGTCCTCTCAATAATAATTCCATGAGCATCATGACCGATTTTGTTAACCTTTCTATTATTGTTTCTCTCACTGATCATATCAGCAAATATCTGCATGGATATAGCCTACAGTGGTAATTAAAGCCGTGAAGAGACTTGGCATGCAACTAGACTAAATGGTACCCATCTCACCACACCCATCTGGCATATGGCTGTGGCTTTCATGCTAAGAGAATTGATGATTACAGGTTTGGGGACAAAGAACAACTGGAGTTTTTATCTGAAAATACAGAATGGAAAGTTCCTACTGCGTCAAGCTGTCCTGGTCTCATCCTCATACGATAGGATATGCTCATGATTGTTTTATAGCATTTGGTATGATAGGATAGATATAATTTTTTTGTAGTAGCTGGTACAAGGCTGTTTTTTGGATTCAGTGTGAGAATAATGTTGGTAACTCACAGATGTTTTCGTGGCTGCTAAGCTGTGCTTACCCTGTGTCGAGGATTTTTCGTATCTCATGCACTGCCTCTGAGGAACTGCACTATGAGAAGCTGAACTGCACTAGAAGGGAGCATGGTTGGAACTGCTGACCTGTACCTGGCCAAAGGAATATTCCATATTGTAGAACATCTTGCCTAGTATATAAACCAGAGGAATTACCTGGAAGGGGCCAATTGCTGCTTGGGGGCAGACTGGGCGTCAGATGGGAGGAGGAGTGAGCAACCATATTGTGCATCACTTATATTTCTTGGGGTTTCTCTCTCTATCTCCATCTCCTTTTAATCACAATTATTATTAGTGATTAAAATTACTATATTATTATATACAATTCTATATAATTGTATAATTAGTGGTTATTATTATTATATATTATAATGCTACTGTATTATCATTACTACTGGTATTATCATCATTATTATTATAGTCTTTTACTTTGTTTCAATTTTAATCACTGGCGCAGGGTCTACTTAGTGGCCTCTCACCATTGGTTTCCCTCAAAGTTCAATACTGGGCCTAGTATCCTTTAACTTATTTATCAACAGTTTTGGTGAAAGGGGCAGATGGTTCCTTGGCAAGTTCACTGATGACACAAAGCTGGGAGGAGTGGCCAATACCCCAGAGTGCTGTGAACCCTTCAGAACCCTTGGCATGCTGGGGAGATGGGCAGAGAAGAACTGTCTGAAATTCAACAAACACAACTGCAGAGTGTTGCCCCTGGGAGGAATAACCCCAGGCACCAGTACAGCGCAAAGGCAGATCTGCTTGTAAAGCAGCTCTGAGGAGAAGGACCTGGGCGTCCTGGTGGACAACAAGCTGTTCATGAACCAGGCAATGATATCCTGGGATGCATCACGATGAGCATTGCAGGCCGGTCAGGGAAGGTGGTCCTGCCCCTCTATTCAGCCCTGGTGAGGCACATCTAGAGAGCTGTGTCCAGTTCTGGGCTCCTCAGGACTCAAGAGTCACAGAGAGCTTGGAGGAAGTCTGGCAGAGGGCAACAAAGGTGATTAACCCACCTACCTGTTCCCTTACTACTGACTGAATATCTGGCCAATTACAGAAGTGTGGGAAAAAGAAATAAAAATAATATTAAATAGTAATAATTAATATTAATAATAAAGAATAAGAATATAGTTATAATAATGATGATGATCCACAGGGGTCAGTTCTGTTTTGTCCAGTTGGGAAAACCATGCAACAGCTGTTAATTTGTGAAATTCCTAATATGCATCAGGCTATAGCCTAAAGTATAAGAATGCATCCCAGCATCTTAAACTTTAAGCCTGTATTAGATAAAGAACAAGCTCCACTATGACAGATCACAGGAAAAATGGAAGAATTCCAAGAACTCATCAATGTCCCTGGATGGCAAATATTAAAACTCTAAGGTACTGCTTTCTTTTGTCTACTCTGCAACATATGGTAATAGGCCATTCCTAGTATAATGTTAATTTCCCAGACCACCAGTATGACTCCAAATCTGATGTTTGTTTTACCACTGAGGATTAGAATGGGATATATCAGTCAATCAATCACCTAAGAATTTAATGACACTAGAACCACCACTCTCTTCCATTTACATTCTCTTAGGTTGTTCAACATCCAGAATTGCATGAAAACATGAAATAATCCCCTTTCGCATTCATTCCACTGCAGATTTTGGATGATATTTATCAAGGATAAAAACATTTTCCTTTCTTCTGCTAAGAATAACCCTCATAAATAATCTGAATATGAATAAATATAGATCTAAATTTAAATAACCGAAACCTAAATATAGAATAACATGTATGTTATGTTACAGTGTAAATATGATGCAAACAACTAGCAAGCCATCCTTCATAGTCTCTTGAAGATCCCAAAATACCAAGTCCCAAAGACTAATATAAATATATCAAAGACCACAGTTTTCAGTGAGGCATCTTAGGTTGCCAAACAGCAGTTCCATTAATTTGTCAGCTTCCATCTTAAAATAAATTCAGACTCTGGTTCTCACTGTCGCCGACTGCCCAGTTCCCTGGCAGGGGTCTTCTGGGTGCCGCGACCTTCCCAAGTGAGTCGCCCAATGAGAGACAGCCTCAACCCAGATGGCACAGGCACTCCTCTAGAGTGATCAGCTCTTTTGTGAGATCGCAGAAGCAATCAAGCCTGTCAGCTCTCGCCAGGCTGTGGCTGCCAAAGCAGCTTCCTTCCAGGCAGGGGTTTACGCAGATGGCGCGGGAGAAACCACATGAGCCGGGGGTCTTCTTCAGGAGCCTTCTTTATTATCCAACAACTCTCCGAGGAAGGACCCCAAAGGTCTCGGGAGCCGGATTTTTATTCTTAACTCAGGGGGTGGAGTTTACTAAAGCAACCAATAGTGGCGTGGATTGAAAAGCTAGCCAATCGGAGAAGGGATCCAAAAAGAACCAATCAGGATACAGAACTGAGGGGAAGACACAACAACTAATCAGGGGTAAGGTAATTAACATATCAGGAAGTAACTTTAAGTGCCAACTTCAAATAACAAGGGGTTAGACAACTAGGTTAGGGAAATTCAAGGGCTAGGCACCCTCCATGGGAGAGCCGGGAGCGTTGCTCCCTCTGCATAGTCTTTGGGGGCCTCCACATCTCACCACCTTTTTTTTTTTTGAAAATTGCTCCTGAATTTAATTTTTGGAATGTTTAGAAGTCATCTTCTAAATTTCTAGGCTAATAAATGCTTATGATTGTTTTATAGCATTTGGTATTAGACCAGCATTTTAAATTCACGTAAGCAATTCTTCTCCATTTTTAACAATTTCCCCTGAATATAAGGAACTGTCAATCACCTTCAAACTTTTATTTGCCTGAGCTAAATGAACCCTAATCTTTTCATTTTTCCCTATAAAATGAAAACTCCATTTTCCAAAGCCTTCTGTGTTATTATTCCAATTTAGTTTTGTTTTGTTTTGCTTTGCTTTTCTTCAACATAGGTGAGAATAGAACATTATATTCCAAAGTATTTCAGTGTCTTCTGCAGAAAGATTTTCTTGTGTGACTCTCTACTTTCTTGCTGTTCATGATATCTCCCAACTTATGTCATCTGTAAATTCCATTAGCAAATAATTTAATTCTGTCTCCTTGGCCACTAATATGAGCAGGGTCAGTTCATTTTAATTCCTGATATACAGAAGACACATATTTAATATTGATGTCTCTCTGATCTCTCCACATTTTGTACTCCTTCGGCTGTCCAAACTATGCTTGTCACTGGGTATTTCCATGGAAGAGTGAGAAACAGAATTCCAGGTACAACTCAACTTTCTGACAGCAGTTCATCCAGCCCTAAGTTTTTCACCTTTGACATCTCTTTGCCTTCATGATTGCTGAAGTGTGCATCATGTGCTTTCACCCAGATGCAAACCACCGGCATCTTTTAGCATCTTAGCCACATACCTGGCATGTCTCCCTCAAGGAAACAATGTCAATATTGATTTTTAGAAGTATGAAAATTGCACAAAAGCTGGAACTGTCGATCACAGGATTAGCACTATCCTAAAACTACATCATCCCAAACAGCTGGGATTCCTGAAGCTGCCTTGTGGTGTCATCATCTGCAACACTCCCAGATTCCTGCAACTGTATTGATTACTCATCCAAATAAACCAACTTTCACATTTAATTAGAGCTCACCAGGTAAAGATTTTTCTCCAAATTAAAATGCTGATGTCGAGGAAAAAAAAGAGAAAAAAAAAAAGAAAATAAGAGGAATGATGCAAATGTCTTCAGCCAAGAATCAATTTTCAACTCCAAATTCTTAAGAAAAAAAAAAAAAAAAAAAAAAAAAAAAAAAAAAAAAAAAAAAAAAGAGTGTGGACCTTAAAACAGAATGACCTAGGATATAGATTCTATAGATTCTATATATCTTCTTTCTGCTGCTTCTCTGTGATCCAGACTCCTTGGCTGTACCATGCCCCTCCAGCACCTATCTCCAGCCTGCTGCTCTACAGTGCACAGGAGGAGATTAGCAGGATGAAGTGCTCAGCCTGGGGTGGCCTAGGGTGACTCGAAGCTGCTCATGCTGTCTCCAGGGACAACTCCTAATACAGCTGGATTGCTGGGCCACAAACTAAAACCTTTTCAGTCCTTGGAGACAAGGACACAGAAGGAGGTGTATAGGTATGAAATAGGTTGTTCTGTTGTTTGCTCATTGTTTTTCATCTGAGAATTAGAAATACTTGAGATTATTTTGTCTATGATTAGAACAAGATTGAAATTAGTTCTCATTATTAGACAAATTGCTGGATGTCCACAAGAATCCTATATTGTCCATCTTTCCTACATAAATAATAATAGCCATTTTCTCTGGCTATGAATATTACATGTCAATGTTAATCTTCAATTCCCTTTGCTTATTTTTTCATTATTTTTGCTGCTCCTTTAAAATAATATAGAAATGCTTTTCAGCATGCTAAGTGTCTACCACCTCTTGCAGGCAGAGTTAATGTCTCCTTGGAATTTTCCATTAATCCCACAGTAGTAGAGTTTCATTCCTTCATTTGCAAAATTTTCTTTCTGCATAGCTATGTGCACAGTCTGCACCGCAAATCATTATTTCTAGATTATGTGTCTTCTGCTGAAAGAAATTATCTTCTGCAAGTGTTTTTCTAGTGGTGCTTTGTACAAAAAAAATTCCTGAGCTTTCTCCTCTTATTCTTCCTACATATCATCCTTGATCAGAAATATCTCAGGAAGGTGGAAGGATATTAGCCAAAGGAAAAATTGGTCTTATCATTACCCCTAATAGCTCTATGGCAGAGATTCAGCAACAAGAGTTTGGCTTTTGGGGTGCAGGCTGTAGTGAAGAGCATCCCACAAGAATCTCTGCAGCTGCACATTGCTCTTGTTGGCAGCACTTGTAAGACCCAGAACACTTCGACCATGGCTCTGCAATGTGCACACTCCTCAAAGTAGCAGAAGCTTCACCCCAGCCTTCTAGTTTGTCAAAAAAGAAACACTTTCTTCGACAGCAGTGGTCTAGCTAGAATCAAGAACCTATTAGAGCTATCCCAAACTGACCTGTCCAAAAAAAAAGAAAAATTACTTTCCCGTGAGAGTGTAAACGAGGGAAAATATCTTGAGAGTGTTTTAATGGGCATGCAGTGCCAGTGTGACTATGTGAATCAACACATGCAGGTAACCACGGTGACCACTGAACCACAGCTGCGATACAAAGATTGGGGTTTTTCATGACCTGGCTAACTATGTTGGACAGCAGAGACACGTGGGGACATGGGCTCCATTAGGTTCAGTTCATCCTTGTGTGCAGCAGTAGGCACTACCTGCTCCAAAGGGCTTCTCACACACATAGTTTATCCTGTGCCTTTAGGATCCCCCCCCGTCTCTCTCCCTCTCTCCCCCAGCAGGAAGGTCAAGTTATCTCTGAGAGTTATCTCCACACAGGAATTCCATCTCAAAACAGGCAGAGGAAAAGAGGAAACGATACTAGCCATAAAACACAGAGTTTTCCTACACTGACATTCTTAACATTCCCAGCTGCAAGGTCAGTTTGAGAAGCTCTTCCGTCCTCTTTGTCAAATCTTCTGGTTTTAACCCTTTCCTCCCAACAGTGACATATACACTGAGATGGTGACAAGTCACAGAATCAGAGTACAGCTGCCTTAGGCACCATTAGAGAAGAGCAGAGGATGCCCACGTGTTTTCCCATGCCATGTTGTAGTGTGCGATCGGAGCTCGGTGACTTTTTGATGAGCTGGAATGGAGGGGGAAGGTCTTTTGGCTTATCAGAAGCATTAAGAAAATTGGATAGGTGGAACCAGTGTCTCAGAGCAAAATCATGCATTACTGTGTGACTCCTGAGATTGCATAGCTGCTCGTCTATTAAAGATGCAGCACTCCTGCTACAGCCTGTGAACCACTTGCTAGCACTGTCCATTTCAGGAAAATCATCACTGAATTCCTTCATTCTCCTCTGTTAATGAAGATCTTTTGTGTTTTATATCTAGAATTCCTAATTGATCAAACACTTAAATCACCTAGGAGCAAATAATCTTCTTTGAGAGTGGAAGATGCAACCAAAGACAAAATGGTCCAATCATTTTGGCTATCTTTAAGTGTTATAGAAAATAAAACAGACTATAAATTGGATGCAATTTTGCTTTAATTAAGAAAAATGAAAATAATTGTATACTTTATTTCCATTTGTGACACTTGAAGTACATGCTTGAAGTACAGTTCAATTGCAGACAGAAAATTTCAGAAGCAATATTCTTGGTGCATCTGCTGAAAATAAGACAGCTGTCTATAATAACAATCATCTGAGATTATTTAATTTATGATCTTTGCATCCTGTGCTTGTTCACTTCTCTTTTTTTGGCCTGAATTTTTACATATTTATCTTATTTTAGTTAACATTCACCTAGTTCTCTTTTATTTCTTCCTGATTTTGTCTTGTTTTCTATAGACACTCTTCCTACTTTGCCTATTTCACCTTTCTTTTTACCTATCTCACATGCACCTGTAAAGGCCACTGGGGAGATCTTGTAAGTAATCAGATCTGATGTGATTTTCATAAAAATATTTGGATGCATTGTTAGGTGATGCTGAATAATGATCACACCCCTTTTGCACAACCTTTGGAAGAGATCAGGCCATGCAAAGGATTTGACCTTGACCTTACTACCTAAATGGCAATGATTACGTAGAGATATTGCTTGTTCCAAGAATCATGCAAAACAGATGTGCTCTGTTCTCACTCACTGTTGGGGGATAATTTATTCTTGAGAGGACAGAATGCAGTTTACAAATTGTATCCTGTATACCTAATGAGACAATTATTTCAGGAGGGTCTGAGCTATCCAGCAAAATAGACACAGTGCAACTGGAAAGGATGAGCATGTTTGTTTAACCTAACAGGGTCCTGGTTAGGCTGTCATTTGCTTGCATGTAACTTCCACTGGTGGAAAATGAGGTCTCACAAATTCGCCCTGAAAAATTATTCCAGCCAGTTTTCCCAAGGCTGTCTACAAAATATTTGGACTTTCAGAAAATGTTGCCCTTCTCTGAATATTAAGTTTGAAAGAAAGGGTGAGTAAACTGAAAATGGATGAGGGGAGAGGGACAGATCTTTCTTTCCAATGGCACAGTGAGAGTGCTGTCTCCTGAAGAAAGGAGACAGCCAAGAGCTGAAATTCAAGTTGTAAGCAGAAATGGCTTCCAGAGCAGTGTAATAAAGTACATATATTTAACTCATTATTTTTAGTTTACAAATGTTTGTTGACAGGAGTGACAAATATAATGTGCATATGAGACTGAGGAGCAGGAATGAAACACTCTGTCTTCACTTGGAATAGTCTCCTTGTAATCCAAACAAACACACACACCTGCAAATTCCTCACAAGTCATCCAGCTGAAGCTCAGAAGATGACTCATGTTGTGCTTGACTGGAACACTTGCTAAGGTAGGCCTGTGTGGACTCGGCATTTCGTGTTGTGGGATGTTTAATAGCTGGGAGCAGCGATGTTGCAATGCAGCAATTTTAAGCTAAGACTTTCTTCATTCCAAGCAACTGAAAAAGATCTACCAACAGATTTATTAAAAAAAAACCAAAAAAGTATAAATACAGTTCAGCATGAGCTAGGGAGGAGGGAGAACCTAAACACCACTGCAAGTCTGGATGTGATGTATACTGCATAAGATGATCTTCTCAGGGTCTCCTCAGTAATGCCATGGGTCAATTCCTGTGGGGCAGCCCTTAATCAGGAAATGTTTCAAGATGAGGTCAGCACTGATTTTGACCATAAAATACAAGTATCATATGTTAATAGTTTCTAACAACCTGTATTAGTCTTTAAACAGCAAGCTTCCAATATGCATCTGGCTGACATTTTTGCATGGGAGTGAGACTGGAGAAGAAACCATGATGGTACCATATAATACCATAAGTTGCTATAGAGTACAGAACCCAGTGCATGTGGAAATACAGCTCAAAAACATAGCAGTAAAAATAAAAAGGGGGCTCACAGTTCTGTATCTTCACTCTTTTTTCTATAATTTGATATACTTACTCAGTTTCAAAGGATAGTAATAGTGTGTAATTACTCTTTAAAATTACGTCTATTTTTAGTAGGTTTGAATTATTGGGAACACCAGAATGGTTTGAGGACACATTGTTCAGTGAGCAGGGTATGTCAGTTCAATGTGTCTGAGTAAGAGAGGGATGGGAGGTGCCTTTGCCACCACTCTCTGCAAGATGCAGAGCTGAACCAGGACAGGTGTGCACAGTATTGACAGAGCAGGAACAAACATCAGTATGTCACTGAGACTTCAGAAGGGCATAGAAATCCTGACCATCATGAGTTCTGGTCCTCTGACTAACAGTTCTGGCTGGCTGGCCAGTAGTCATAAAGTACTTATGTCAAATGTCAGTGTTGAAGAGAGTGTTGAAACTGCATTTCACATGAAAATAAAAATATTTAAATCAATGATAATTTTTGCATTGACTCAATGAAAATTAGATTTGACCTTGGCTTTTATCAGAATGACACTAGGTAGATGAGGACATAGGCATTACTTCCTCAACTAAAGTATTTTGATTTCTTTGGTGATGCAATGTTCATTAAATAAAGGGAGGAAGGAAGATGGTTGTCCATAGTGCTCTTTGCTGGAAATGAGCCCAAACCTAGTATGAAGCTTGGAGCTGGTGCTCTGCTTAGTCTATCTTTTTTTTTTTTTTTTTTTTTTTTGTAAGCATACAGTAGAGTAGAAAATAGTTTTTCCTTTGATATTCTGATGTTTAGTTTTGATCCCATAGGGACAAATATTTTGCAAATATCTTGAGATGCTCTGTGCTGTGAGAAATCCACAGGGACATGGGCAGGCTTGAGAGGTGGTCCTGTGTGAACCTCATGAAGTTCAACAAGTCCAAGTCCAAGGTCCTGCACCTGGGTCAGGGCAATCCCAAGCACAAATACAGGCTGGGAAGAGAGTGTATTGAGAGCAGCCCTGAAAAGAAGGATTTGGGGATGTTGGTGAATAAGAAGCTCATCATGATGTGCACTTACAGCTCACAAAGCCAATTGTATCACTGGCTTATCAAAAGTAGCATGACCGGAAGGACAAGAGAGGGGATTCTGCCCCTCTACTCCACTCTGGTGAGTCCCCACCTGGAGTATTCATCCAATTCCAGGGCCCCCAACATAAGAAGGACTTGTACCTGTTGGAATAAGTCCAGAGGAGGGCTACAAGGATGATCAAAGGGCTGGAGCACCTCTCCTGTGAAGGCAGGGTCCTAAAATTGGGGCTGTTCAGCCTAGAGAAGAGAAGGTTCTGGGAGAACTTACAGCACTTTCTAGTGCTTCTAAGGGGCTACAAGAAAGCTGGAGAGGGACTTTTTATGTGGACATGTAGTGATCGAACAGGGGGAATAGCTTTAAGGTGAAAAGAAGAAATTCTTTCTTGTGAGGGTAGTGAGACACTGGAACAGATTGTCCAGAGAAGTGAAATCCCTTCCCTTGAAATATTCAAGGCTAGGTTGGATGGGGCTCTCAGTAACCTGGTCTAGTGAAAAGTACACTTGCCGCATGTCAGGGATGTTGGAAGTAGATGATCTTCAAGGTTCCTTCCAATCCAAACCATCCTATGACTCTATTTCATAAATCCTTTCAACACCTGGAAGATTCAGAAAGGAGTCCTGTTCTTTTTGTCCCTTCTGCACCAACAAAACATATATCTCAGAAACTGAGTCCAAGATTTTAAAGAACATATACATGTCGATCTTAATTGCATTTTCTATGTGATCTTCCCTGGATGGTGGTAAATAAAAGTAATCAAAGACAAACAAAAAAAGATAACAGGCTAGCAAAAAAAAAAAAAAAAAAAAAAAAAGAGAAACCTAGTCTCATTTCCCTAAACAGAATCTCACTGTTCAAAATGGAAATAAAAATGTTATCATCCACTTCTCTTTCTGCAACAAGGTTGCACAAGATATGGGGACAAAAAGCGGATTCACTCCAATTGCCTAATTGGACAGAAGTAGTTGCTGAATGCCAGCCTGACCTAAATGGAACTGAAGGATTTTCACCAACCTTTCATGCTTTTGTATTTTCTAAGGTTAATCTTCCTTCCTTTCTGATGCCTTCACTAGGCTGGAGCTGGGAGAACAAGAGGTACAGCTGAACTCAGAGCATCTTTCCATGTCTAGCTCATAAGGAAGTGGTTTGCTTGAGGCAAGAGCTAAATGACCTGTGCATAATCAATATTTTTCAATTAATTTAATCTTTTCTCTTGCACATCAGTTTGTCATGAAGAGACCAGATTATATAAATGTATTCATCATCTAACGTCATTTGATGAATGCTTCAAGACAAAATAAAGTAACTGCATTTGTGTTGATAAAAACTGTCACTTCAAGGTTATTTGCCACTCATTATGACATCTCTGCTGCAAGTACAACTAAGCAGATGGGCTTGTCAGGACTGCTCTGAAGTTGTCCCCTGGACAAGACAGAGCAACAGGTAGTATCTATGTTGGAACTAGGTTTTGAGTTTCAGTCACTGCTAAGCAGCTAAGTTGGTTCAAATTATCTCTACAATTCCAATCTAGAAATGGAGGATGCACCCAACCTGTTGCATTTTTCATGTATATGGTAGCATGAAGTATGGCTAGAGCAAAAGTTAGAGCAGGACTGTGTTTTGTCTCTCCCTTTGCCCTGAGATGGCCATCCTTCCCCCTTTTCCTAATAAAGCACCAAAGTAGAGATGTTGAAGGCAGAAGTTGGAGGGATAAAATGCTGTAGGTTATATCCAGCCCACCAGTACAATGAAGTCTGCTGCAGAGGCATATTGTCAGGAGAAGAGAGATCTCAGGATCCTCAACACCCATGCAAGAGAATCATGTGATATATGAAGCTTTGATGGAGGGGGCTGCAGGTTTCACAAAATATTCATGTTATCATTTATCAGCAGTCTTGATTTGTGTGCTATAGATTATTTTATACCAGTTAACCAGATGTAATAGCAAATAGCATCAGGAAAGCAGAATGCCTGAAAACACAATGCAGACAGCCTTGGTTTGCTGTGCTGCTTCACAGATTTCCTGTTACCTGCTGAGCTGTGCAGGCGAGGGGTTTAGCTGCTTCCTCCCAGTGGCCACTCAGATTAAAAGCCTGAGCTCTGTGACATATGGCTGCTTCCATTGCAGTGGATCTCTCGGCTTGTTTCCAACATGCTATAACTTCAATTTACCAGACTGGCACTTATAGATGTCCAATTAAAATGTCCCATTTTATTGGGGAAAATGCTTTCCCAATGGTACTGTATGCCACTGAATAGAATTCAAAAATCACTTTGCCTGTTATGACTTTTATTTTCATAAAGAATGCAAACATGAAATACTTAATGTGATGTCCTAATTAATGCAAATATGCCAAACCCCTTTATTTTCCAGAGAAAATTATATTACACTGTTACATTTCCCCATTTCATGGCTGCATATTTTATATACTGTAACCATGGTTACTGTGTCATTAAAGTCTATTCAGAGGGAGTTGGGCATAGCATCAAGCTATCGCAGAGAATGATTGCTTCTGTAAATTTAAAAGAAGCTCTGCAGCTAATTACTGTGAGTTTGTGTAAATTGGACCAATGGAGAGCATGAAATTTGGAACAAATTAATGTAGAGTCTGAAGCAAATGAAGAATATTTTTATTTGATTTAGGAACTTTCCTTCTGTATCACAAGCCTCTTAAACTTTTACTTGTGTGAAGCTCAAGCCATACATTGGCACATTGGTGATACAGGAACACAGACAGCCCTGGCTGAACTGGGACATGAATGGTCTTAAATAGAAAGTGCTGGAATTGGGCAGAAAGCTTGGGAAAGGACAAAGCATGCCTAAGCTGTTCTGATTTTACATTATTTGGAAATTTTAAAAGGAAATTCAGCTGCTTGGAAATCTTTTGTGTTGTCTCTTACCGGCCAATTAAGTATATGTTTCCTCCAAGTGGTGCACGATGTACTTGGATACAGTGAGGCTCTCTCCTCTCCTTAGCTGCCTAGAATTGCAGTGGCAGATGTAAAGTATGATCTTGCCATCACATTTCCTTAATCTTTCTTCAAACACTGATTTCCTTATCAGAAAACAACATAGCCATGGCCACACAGGTGCCTAGCAGCCTTTGAACTGTATGGAAAGCTGAATATAGCAGTTAAATATCCTTATACTCTGTATGCTACTAATCACTTTTGCAGCTTACCCTCCCAACTTTTCAATAGTTGCATGATTTGTGACATCCTGATATATTAGTAAGAATTTTCCATTCCTCCCTGTAACTCTGTGCTTGTCAAATACTTGGGTTTGTTTTTTTGTTGTTGTTCCACCAGCCTTTGAAACATTTGCATGGGACACTGCCACAGTGAGTGCAGTAAGCGAGTGCACAGAAGTGAGGGTATGTGGGGTGATGGCTCCCATCAGCGGAGCACCCAATGGCTTATCCTTGTCCTGTCTCTATCCCATACTGCCACACACCGTCCATCTGCCAATGGCCAGGGGCAGTGAATTTTCTTTGTTTCATCTCTTAAAATATTTTGCAGATATTGATAACTAAGCTTACTGCTCCTCCTGGACTCAGGGAACCTCATATTGTCCTGATCCAAGCTGATGTATACTTTGGATTGTTTTGCTTCTGTAACACTTGATTACAAGCAGACATTTTTCCTTCTCACAAATCTCAGGGAATAAGCAGAAAATCAACAGCACCTTCTCTGGATGACAGTGATAACAAACTGTGTAAGGCTCCATAAAAACCTCCAGTCCCAATCACTCATCTTTCCCATACTTTGAATTTTAACACAGGAGCTGTGGAAGGAACCACATTGTCTCCATCAGCTTTGGGGAACACACTTCCACAGATGAATATGGAAAAAAGCCTAATATAAATCTTGAGCAATCACCAACAATCCCTGTCTATTCACCATTATCCAGTTTTATCCCTAAAAGCAGCTCTGCACAGCCTGGCTATCAGTATCCAGCATGACAGACTTGGCCAGAGAAGATGCAAAATCTGGGTTTCCCATTGACCAATGCCAGTGTGGCCAGTCACAGGCTAGTGCAAGCAGTCCTCAGACAGAGAGCTGCTAAAATAGTGGTGAAAAAATCGTGGCAGTGCTAAAAAACACTGAGTCTCTCATAGCCTTTTCATAACAAATATTTAGGCTGTTTTGATTTCAGTATTGTTAATTGACTAAATAAGATCAGTAACAAGACACAGGCCTGTGTGTGTGAGTCGATTCTCCCTGACCTGATTACCAACGAAGTTGAAATTTTGATGCTCAGGCTCTCTGCTGACCTTTTCTCCACTAAGTGGTCCTTCCTTCATTTCCCACCCCCCCCCTGCATCTGTTCACTTATCAAATTCACCAGCAGGATGCCAGAGCCCTTACCTGGGATAATACCCTGTCAGGAGGTAGATAATGGCATGGTGTTGTATAACATTGGTATGCAGCTATGATGCAATGAAATATCCAGGTGGTATGTCAAGAACATTGTATTTATCTTTCTGTGGTATTTTTGCATCCTTATGGAAAAGGCCAAGTATGATTGTGATGATGTGGTGTTATCAGAGAACATTTCAAAACCTATTTTGCACCTCAGAGGGTTAACAATGGGAGAGACAAGCACTTCAACATCACCAACAGCAGGTGATCCTGCACCTCCTCATTTGGAATAGTTCAGCAAAACCAGCCTCCAACTCTGTTTGGAAAGGGTGGGCATCACCAGTATGCTCACATCTCTTTTCTTCTCTTGTATTGCTCCCTGGCAGAGTATAAACTACTCACTGGTAATGCAGAGTGGAAACACGCTCCAGCCCAGTTAAAATCCTTAGAAGCATACATGAGACACACATTTGTGTGAGGACACAGAAAAAACTGCCCTCCTGGCAAATGTGGTAAGTACATAATCCTCCATGTGACAGGGGCTTGCATCAAGTACAATCAACAGAACTCCAGAGCACTCCACTTGATACCTCAGTCTGCTGCTTTTTTCATGACCTCTGCTAAACCCACATTGCATTTTCCATTAAGTTAGTAAAAGCTCATTTCAGAGAAACCCTGGCGCTTTTTTTAACATTTCCAAAAATAAAGCATAACCAGAGGGTTCCCATTACGTAACATAAATATTTTATTATCTTACACATTACTCACTTGCAGAAAAATAATCTAGACACAGTTTTGGCCTCTTTCAATATATAGCCTTAAAAAATACGATGCCATATTGCACAGGTTGTCCTTTTACATAACCCTGGAATATTGCATTATGTATACCTAACCCTTTGCCAAGTTGATTCTTGAAAAGACAGGAAAAATGAAAGTCTACTTCTTACACCAATTCCTATTGCTTTTTATCCAGAAATAATTGTGCCTGACAATACATTCTTTCTGCTTAATGGATATTATTTTTTTCTTTTTCAACAATACAAAATAGTAATTTCTGATAGATTCATCATTCCATACCACAAATATGTAAAAATTAAATTAAAGATCCTTCAGGTCTTGGTCTTCCCAGGCTAAGTGCTGTGGCATGGAGAGCTCTGCTGGAGTTTGCCAGGTGGCTGCACAGATGTAGCTGCTTGTGTGTTGGAACATGTGCAGTGAGCCACAGTGCCACAGTCTCTGGGCTTACTAACAAAGGGACATCTCCATGCTTTTATTAGTTCGATGGTTCTCAACTCCAGACTGTTCTGGTTTTGGCAGGGATAGAGTTGATTTTCTTCATAGTTGCTGGTATGAGGCTATGCTTTGGATTTGTGCTGAAAACAGTGTTATAGTTCAGAGATGTGTTTGTTACAGCTGGGCAGGGCTTATGCAGCATAAGGCCTTTTCTGCCTCTCATCCCACCAGTGAGGAGGCTGAGGGTGCAGAAGGAGTTGGGAGGGGACACAGTCAAGACAGCTGATCCAAGTGACCCAAAGGACATTCCAAATCATATGGCACCCTGCTCAGCATCTAAAGCGAGGAGAAGAAGGAGGAAGATGTTTGGAGTAGTGCTGCTTGTCTTCCTAGGTCACCATTATATGGGATGGAGCCTGATTCCTGAGGATGGCAAAATACTGCTTCTCCATAGGAAGTGGTGGATCACTTCCTTGTATTGCTCTGCTTGTGCACATGGCTTTAGTTTACTAAATTGTACTATTTTTATCTCAACCCACAAGTTCTCTCCTTTTACCCTTCTGGAGGGCTGAGGGAAGAAGAAGGATAAGGAATCTTGGAACACACAGTACCTTAGCATGGACCCAAACCCTTGTTCATGTAGCTAAGGCAGATCTGGGGCTGGTGAGGAAATACACATCACAGCCCAGGCTGCCAGCAGAGATCTTTGGGAAGCAACCTTCAAGCTGTGTTTTGCAGCTTGTTCTTAAGTTCAGACTAGAGAAATGACCTGTGCATTGATGGGCCAACTGCTGTCTTCACAAACATACCAGGCTTAGTCAATACAAGTGAAGGTAACAAGCACAACATCCTTACTTGTCTGCAAGAGACATGTTTTCCAGGAACCAGGAATGGATAAGGCTGCCTCCTTATCAGAATCAGTAGTCAGTAGTCAGCCTCCTCCAGAATAATCTTTCTCAATTCTCCACAACTGCTCTATTTCTACAGGATTTCTAATAGAGCCTGCAACTGCTCTATTTCTACAGGATTTCCAGTTGAAATTCTTCCTTGAGTGTCTTGGCCTCTTCCTGTGCATTTTAAGCAGTTGCACAGAGTGCTCATAGATTAGGCTGGACATGTCCATCAAGGGCCACTGCACATCCAGAAATCCTCAGTGCATCCACAGCATCAGCATTCAGTGCATGTGCTGCTGTGCTGACCTTCTCTGAAGGGTGCATGTGCTTTTTAGTCCTATGCAAAAGACTCAAGATTTCTCAAACACGAAGGACCAGACAGAGGAAAACCTAACTAGGCTATGCAGCAGTGCAGCCTGGGGCTTGCTGAAGAAGGAGCCAGAGGGGAGGGAGTTATCACTGCAGAGCCAGCCACATCAAAGGCAAGGTACTAAGTTGTCTAAGAAAACATGCCTCATTAAATACTTCGTGTACCTACCAGGAATCACCCAACACAGTCCTTATTACTCAAGCACTACTTGAGGCCATGTCAGCTTGGCATAATCAAACTCTCCATTTAGTAGATATCAAGACTACTTAAGGTTTGTTAACATTTACAGTTGAACTTCATTTTTATTTGAATTACATGCCAGAGATACCAGTAATATTTTGGTATTCTTGCCAAAGAAAACTTTTAATATTTACAGACTTTGAACATGCCAGCTGGCTGATGCTAAGAGTTTGAGTTCTCTTCAAAACAAAATTATTGGAGCCATTTACGTAAGTCTCATTGACAGTTTACTTTAGCTTTCATTTCTAATGAAATGAAATCAACATTAGCATCTATGATTTATTTTGCAGTCTTCTGTTGGGTAAAGGAAAACCCTCACCTCTGTATTCATATTAACATTTATATGAATCAGCTAGTAATCACTTGGATCTAAGAGCTATGTGTCATGTTTTAAACCAGATGCAGTTGAGCTCCCAGGCACAAAATCAGTAGATTGGGCCATCCAGGAAATGCACATGATAGACCACCAAGTGCAAGCCAATGCTCCAAAAAGTTTTGGTCCATGGATTAGGCAATGCAATGAAATATTCTCATTGGCAAATTTGATCTTAGAACCCTGTTTTTTTTTTTTTTTTTCCCCAAAAGGATTAAATAATAAAGCATAAGGTGTCTTATTGTGCTGCTTTTTTGTTAGCTTCTAGCCCCAAATCTTGGTCCTTCTTTAGGCTTTTCAGAAACCAAATTTAACCCTGACTCTGTGCCTGGACTTCCCATGTGTACTGTATCACCTTGAGCTTTTTTTACTCCTAGTCCTCACTCTACTCAGATATGTCTTCTTCAGGATCACTAATGCACATGTTCCTATTTTGAGTGTCCCACAGTTTTCAATGGTGGCATGAGCTTGTGCTGATGCTGGTCAAAAGCACCTGTCTATTATTTAAGACAACTCTCATATGGGAATCTTCCAGTTTGCTTTACCTACAATACTGTCACGTTCAACACAGTCATCATGGATTATTACAATGAAAGAATGATTTGATTTATTTGCTTGCAAACTACTGTCTATAATACTGCTTTCAGAAGGGAGTCATGGGCAGGCAGGAGGAAGCTGGCTGTTCTTTGTGCATGACAGATGCCCAGAAGAGAAGTCAACCCTCTGTGAGGGGAGATAGTCCTTCCACAGGGAATGGTAAGTATGGTCCAGTGTGAGGAGCCTCCACATCACATGGAGTTTTGGTGTATTTCTTCCTCTGGATCTTCATGGTGCTCTGTGTAGTGCCATGAGTCCCAGCCAACCCTACTGAGTTTGTCCAAACATTCCCTCCCAGTCAGGGCCCCAGTCATTCTGTCAGCTTTCAGCTGAGCACAAACTGGAGCCCACCACGAAGAACAGTACAGTAATATAATTACAGGCAGGTTCAGCTTTTCTGGGCATTGTGAGGAGGCCAATACTGGTTACAGTAGCCCAGAAGCAACACTTAGTTAACCTTTTCCAGGGTACAACATAACCAGGTTACATTTGCACTACTGCCTGCTCTGGCGCAGCGTGTGCTCCTTGGGTGCTTGCAAGGGTGGGACTGATCTAGCAGACCTTCAGTCCCCAGAATGGGAGAAATCCCTTAATCACCACAGCTGAGAGATACTCATCTCTTTAGTGATGGAAAGGGCATTGTTGGACAAAGTAGTACCAGAAGGGAACAGTTGCACTGGGTGTGTCCACAGACAGACAGTGGCAGAACAAGTCTTAGGAGAGCCATGTACTTCACATCTCAGAGCCTACAGCCTATGCAACCCCACTGATGACCATCTCCAATGGGTACAGGAGAGTCTCAGATCTGGTATCAAAAGCATATTATTTGGTCCCCCTGACACTTGCAGACCCTTTTGAGCTACAGATATTTTCTGGACAACCACACCACAGTGGAGTTCTAGATGGCACTTTCCTTCCTTATCTTCCTCAAAAAACAAAGGGAGTCTCAAGATCCCTTGCATTCCCACACAGACAGCTATGAGGGCTGTTGAAATTCTGATGATAATTTTAGGACCTTCCCTACAAAGAGTACTTTTCATCTATCTTGCTGAAATTTCAGCACACTATATACCTTAGTTGCAATCCTGCAAGATCAGATCTCTTCAAATACCAAGGCATTAAATTGTATTTCTTTATTCTAGTTTGAACTGGCAACTCTGAAAAATAAAAAAGCTGCTTAAATCCTGACTTAGTAAGTGAAGAAAAATAGTCGTATTCCTGATGCATAAAAAATCTTTTGAATAGGTGTAGAATGGCTTGTAAAAACTCTAAATAGTGTTTCTTTGCCATGTAGCAACTACTATTGCCAATGTCTTGGGGAAATATCTGGAAATCATATTAAAGGAAGTAAAGAAAAGGTGGAGGAGGAAGCTGAATGTGAAAACATTCTTTCCCTGATCCATATCTGAATGTTCCCAGTCAACAAGCTCTCAAGTCTGCACTTGAACTGCGCATCTAAAAAAGCAGCCAATGTATATTCTCTTGGCAAGCTCATTTCAAACTGATATGTAACAGCCGTGCACTAGCCAAGGTCATTTCAAAGGTGTTTACTTTGACTGCAAACTAAATTTGTCTCTCTTCACTCAGATATAACGTCAGTAGTATTTGTAAACCAAACATTATGAGGCAAAGGTCTGACTTGAAGCTGATGCTCGCACTGGAGCTGGGAACATGAAACTGTGTAACAGCTGTATAACAGTGATATTTCCCTGGAACTGCAGACATGATTATATAGTGGAGGCCAATTCACAGGCAAGGCCTTGGGAAGGGTCTCTGGGGCAAGCTAATGGTACCTTCCAGGGCAATACTAGAGCCTCTTCAAGGGCTACTCTGCCTGCCTGTGTGTGACACTCAGTGCCTGGCCTGACACCTTCACCCATTGCTTCTGGCCTGGCTTCACGTCACTGCCCATCAGCAGACACAGCAATGGCCCCCTCCTAAAAGAGAGAGCCCTGTCACACTCTGCTACCAAGGGAAATGAGATCTGAAGCAGCCTGAAAACAGTCTTGAGTATATACTTTCTTAAGTTGGACCTGGGACTGCCTTCAGCTTTAGCAGCCCCTGGGAGCAGCCAGTTTCAGGTACAGCAGGTCTCATCTAGAGCACCTCATAATATCAGGAGGTGCAGACTTGTTTCTGACATAGCATTTGCAAAAAAAGGTCTCACAAACCACAGCAGCTATTAGGTGGCCAAAGACAAGTACCATGTCCCTACAAGACTCTGTGCAGACACTGGCAGAGGCAGCTGTTTGGACATGCCAGCTTCTGCCAGCACTTGTGCATCTTAAGCAACTAATCAGGGGCAAACACAACATTGCTGGTTTTTCTGAACCTGACTTGCTCCTGTGTATTTGGTTTATTTTCTTTTGTTCTTGTGTGCCACATAATAAGAATTTTACTTTGTTCAGCCTTCTGGAATTTTTAGCATCCATTTACAGGGTTACCAGGATGGTTTGCATGGCTCCTTTAGTTGTAAAATATTTTTCCAAATTGCTTGAACTTTTATTTACTGTTTCTGTAGTGATAGTGATAATGAATTAACAACAGAATGGTACTCCCTGTGTTAATAGGGATGGTCATTTTCAAATCATCTCATGTGTTCCACTTCATGACATTTCTATGTTGTACTATATGAAAATAAAACAGTACTAAATTTACCTTAATGCCGCTAATGGAAAACAAAATGAGTTCTTTGTAGATATCTACTAGGTTCTTGGCATTTCTGACTACATATAGTATAGGGCTACATTTCCACTGTGGTACTGCAGCTGCAAGCATTCGCCTGTGTCTAATCAAGCAAGAAGTTAACCTTGAATACCAAACACAAAATCTATAACCTAAAAGCTAGAACTAACTTGATTCCCTGAAGGTCACAGAATTTAAATAGAATGGAGCAAATCCATCTGAAAATGAAACATTCTGCATTATTCCACATGTCTTAGTGGAATAATGTCTCCACATATAGCCTTATATCTTTGATATGGGGTTTTCAGACGGCTTATTAACCCATTAAAAAAGAATGTTTTAAGTAGTAGTAGTTTGAGTCAGATCTGTCCTGAATAAGCATATTCAGGGTTTACTCAAGCCAAGACAGCACCCAGGGGCAAGTTTGTCATTGGACCTGTGCAACCAGGAAGAAGGGAGTCTTTTCTCCTCCCTTGTATGAGCACAGAGGTTAATGTAATCCAATTCCTTGTGCTCCATTAACTGGAGAAGAGGATGCAGAAAAGGCTTGTCTCTGCAACATGGGAAGGTGAGAGCAGATTCCCCTTGATCAAAGGGGGCACAGAGGCCCAGATCATTGCATGGATGGAATGTCATGCTCACTGGGTTTGCTCCATGCCTATGGGAAGAGCCCACAATGGTACTCGCAGCCACAGTATATCATCCCATGAACAGCAGAGGAAATTCTGACTAAGAAAACACTGCCAACTCAGGTCTTCTGAGATTCACAGGATAAGATTCAAAGGATATACTTAGCAACACTGTAATTTCTTTTTCCAGAACCTCATTTGCAGACCAAATATTTACAGTTCCTCTTCACAAAAATGTGAGGACATTTGAGATCTTGCATTCTGGTTTGCAAGGACTTACTGTGTTACCATCCTCTGTATCCTCTAATCACAGAGCAGTTAACACTCAGCCACAGATAACACATTATAGGTTCCAGTTGCATCTCTAGACAATGACATTTGCATCTAAATTTAGGTGTCTGAGCTCCTATTTCTGTCAGTGGAGCTCAGGGCTCAGTCTGGGTGCCTGACCATAAGGCACCCCATTTTAAGGGGTCTTCAGTGAAGCATCTGAGGTATCTGCATAGAGCTAGTGGATGTGACCCACACCCTGCACATCCTGAAGAGGCAGACATGTTTCCTCTGAACTTGGGACTGGATGACAGCAAGCCCACACTCCCTGTCCCCACCTTTCTCATGGGCAGTGCTGAAGGTTTCAGAGAAAAGCATCTTTGGTAGGCAGCTGCTTCATTCTTCCAACCTTGCTGTGCTGAATGGGAGAGGGGAATTTCTCTCTTAACCCATGTAGCATCCAATTTAACACCCTCACATATAATGCACTGTGCCCCACTGAATGTCCTCATCTGACCTGTAGCTGCTGGCCCTGCTTTTATTCTCAGGTGGAGTGTCTCATCCTTCAATAAAGTTTCCTGCACTACTTGTCGCAATTCCATCTGCCAGGCAGCTCCACAGTGAGCCTCATGCTAAAACTGCAATCCCTGGATTTATTATAATCCTGCTATCATAGGGGAAATGTAAAACTGGCGTCTAAGTAAATTAGAGGCATGAAAAGATCCTGGGCATCAGGGAGGAGTTGAATTCATGTGAGAAGTCAATGGATCAAAAGTAACAATGAGACCAGGTCTCACAGACTGATTTGATGCCTCCTGCTCAGCATGTTCTTTTGTTTGTAGTCTTTGTGACTAGTCTCCCTACCTAGAGAGACTAGTCTCCCTACCTAGAGAGACTATGTAACTGTGCACAGAGCTAAAGGAAATATTTCCCTGGAATTTTCCATTTAAAATTTTGTTTCATCTTTTTATGTCTGAGTAAATTATGTTTTGGTCAGCTATTTTGGTTTTCAGAAGAAGATGTTTTTAATGAAAGCACAATTTTATGTGTAGTGACTGTTCTCTCCTCCCTGTGCTATTCTTTGTTGGAGTCCACTTTTGCGTGATGCTTTCTGTATATAAAATTTCACAGATAACTGCTTTGATTTTTGTTCCCATAGAAAGAATGTTTTATGACAATCTGAAGCAGAACATTGCCTTTTCAGATGACCTCAAATTTCTTACGGGTGACAGTGGAAGAAGCTTAAGAACAGTTCATCTGTGTATGTGTGTCAATTAACACTTCAGAGACCTGAGTACTCTGCCTCTTTCTGTGCTAGCTTCCTTGTACAGGCAAGATCCCTTGCACTGTTTGTTGGGTCCCCTACAAGTGGTTACCCAACTTGTTTGGCCCTTTTTAGATGAAATATCCATTTTTTCAGACAAAACAGGCAATACAAGAATGGAAAGTAATTTCCTGGTCATGCTTGAGACAGAGTATTTCTCTTAAAGTCACAGTAATTTTGATGGGCCCTTCTTTAGGTGAAGTCTGTTCAAGTATGTGGGGACTTGGGTGTGCACTGGTGGTTTGCTGGTGTGGTCATTGTCCCAGGGAGTTCATTCTTGGCAGAGGGAGAGGACATCAGGAATCTCCATGGTGGACACTTAGAGGATAACCTACCAAGAGAAATATTTGTCTTATTATTAATTAGGAGATGTCTGTGCCTGCAGCAGAGAGGTTGTGTATTACCTGAATTTTTTTCCACCCCATTTGTTTTAGTATTATTCTTGTAAGATATAATCTTTCTTTTAATGCTGTTAAACTCTTGACCTCAATATTTTATAAAAATGAGTGTCACAATTTAATTATACACTGTGAAAAATGAGACATTATTTTTTTTATTTTTTTTGGTTGAGAGTGTTCCTTGCTGGCCACAGTATGCACAAACATTAGAAAATAATCTCTTGTGCAACTTTTTCTCAAAAGATATGCTAACACTTGTTACTTGGTATCCTCCAATTTTTACCCATGTGTTCATTAGGAAGTGTTCAGACACTGTAATATTGCAACAAAGACATTGTACCACCTTCCCATGTAGCATCACTTTGCTAAGATTTTTTTGAACCTGTATCTTTGGCCAACCATGACTGCAGTCTTAATCGCTCAGACTCTGACTTCCTCAAATATAGTTCAACTTATTCTTCCTCTAGCCTTCTCACAACTATTGTAATATTTAGTCAAATATTTTAAAATATGTTAGAGAAAAGATAAGAGAACAAACCAATCCAAAAGAATAAATTTGATTAATTGGGTTGTCAGTGACACTCCACCATCCCTGTTCACCACCAAGTTCCCTGTGGTCTGTAGCATAAACAAATTTTAATTCAGTGACAGATTGTTATTTTCGTACTGAAAAATCCTCTCACTATTTGGGAGAGAAAATGCTCTGATAATTCTTATTAAAATCAGTCTACAAAAATCATCAAGGCCAGAGGCTTTTTTTGATTGCATTTTTACAATAGCCATCTGGACTTCTCTGGAGATTTACGCTTGAGCCTGGTCTCTGTTTTTATAAACACTTTGCAGAAGCACACCCTGTCCAGAAAATCCAAGACCTCAGGTGCGGCTGAGCTAATGAATTACATGCAGTGATGTGTTTTGAGGGGTCTCTTAGGAACTCCTTGTTAAAATTCTACCACCAACCCAGAGGCAGAAGGGATAATATTTCTCCTCAACTGAGGTCCACCAGATTCCTGCTAAATCAGCAGTGCCAGAGTTGACTTATCCTTTGTGCTCTTAAAAACCATCTAAAGGAGAAATTGTTTTCCTCTGTAATTACTTGCTCTACTTAGACCGGAGCTGCAGCTTACCACAGGCCCATACCACTTATTTATTTTGTGATAAGCCTGTTATTGACCTGTATTGACAGCACAGTGCTGGCAGAGTGCAAATTGCAGAACTCATTTAGTGATACCAATCGCCTTAGCACTGGAAGCAGTCTCCCATCCCAGTGATTTCACATTTGCAATAAAAAGATATTATTACGTATTTTGGGAAGGAGGTAATTTGACAGAAAGTGGCCTCTTTTGTCATCACAGGACTGATCCTGAGGACTGGTCACATGAAGGAAAAAGTTCCCATTGAGTCTAGGAGGCATGGACAAGGTGCTTGTAGGCTCTCTGAAACACATCCATGAAAATGGTACATCATGGAGTGATGCACTCCCTGTCATCCTCATCACAGCAGCTGTGTGCGCATTTTAACCCACCACAAATGCGTAGCCACTGGAATTAGGTCAGCCTTGGTGCAGAGGGTTAAACGAGATAAAAATTTTACACATTTTCTCCAGGCTGAAAATTCTTGTGCTGACAGTAGTTACGTATATAATGTTTTGGCAACAGTGACTTTATGTGAGCACAGAAAGACCTTCAGAAATCTCTAATGTCTCACTAAGATGGGGACTCTCAAGCTAATTAAAGAGGTGTACATCCTAAAGACCAACAGAGCCCCCAGTCGTAAGTGTCTTGTAATTTTGGAAGTTGGAAGGTTAAAGCTGTAATTTTTTTTTTTTTACTTAAATTTTCATGCCATGGTTTTAAAGTCAGTTTGAAATTGATTATTCTTGCACTACTGTTTTTCCATCTTTTTCTGCTCTGTATTTTCAAGAGATACTTTGTTCTCTAGTCTTTCCCTTTCCAGCTCTCTCTTTAGGAGTCTTCTGTCCTGTAAGTTCTGACAGATTGAATCCCAGCTTCAGTTACCCAGGATTATTATTGCCAGCTAGACTGCCTCCAGTGTGTACTGATGACCTGGAAGTAGACATGTGCATACACTGGATGAAGCTCTCCAACAGCACAAAGATGGGTACAGGATTAGTCAGTAGAATAAGGAAATAACTATGTCCAGAAGGCACTGAATATATCAACAGCCAAGGAAAGAGGAGAAATGTAAGCAGGAAATTGAGCAAGAGAAAAAATGTTAGATAAAACCTGGGGTAAGTAAACAGAATGGAAAGATCAGGGGATTTGGATGCAAGCTGGCAAGGAAAGCCCCATTCACTGGGAGGAATTCAGAAACCTAAGGGCGTTTCTTGAGCATTTGGGCTGGGAAGAGCCAACAATCCCAGAATAGGATTGACAGCATGGGATAGAGGAGGAAGGAGGTGGAGAGACCACAAGCTAGACAACAGGAACAACAATGAGAACATCATGTTCAACACTGTGCTTCCTCTGTGGAATTAAACACCTCCCTTCTGCTCTGGGACAGAATTCTGGCATCCATGGCCAGAACAGCTGCTTGCACATTGCCAGCTGTGAGTCCTGGGCATGGATGCCGGAACATGCTGTTGGTTAACAGAACAATTTTATCCAAGCAAACCTGAAACCAAATACTTAATTTTCATTTTTGCTCAGTAGAAAAACAATTCTATTTTTTTCATGAAGTTGTTATTTTTACCATAAAATGCTTTGATTTTGCCAAGAAAATATTTGTTACTAAATAGTTTCGACTGGAAGTTACCACTGTGCTAGGGTCAAAATTGTTATTACAAATTTCTATCTGGCAAGTTATAGGTTTGTTAGGATACAGCTACAAACATATACAGACTTCAAACCTGTATTTTTCTTGAGAATCAAATCTCCTAACATAGCCCTTTCTTGCAGTGTTTCTCAATGCATTATTTTCAGGCAGAGGATGAGAGCAAGCATTAGTCTTGCTTGTATGACAGATACCTAATTTTGAGAATCTAGGTTAACCCAGATTAGGATGGACAACAAAGTACAACATATATTACCATAACCTAGCTGGCTTTGCATTCCTTGAGTGTCCAAGTATGTTATCTCTTGAGACACACTAGGATTTTCCCAGTCTCTATAGTACCAGGTTCTTGCCTGTGTTAAATCCATCTTGAGTTATAGCATATCCAAGATGGGGTCAGTAGGTTTCGTATGCTTGACTAGAGGAAATTAATGGCTAAAACCAACACAAGTGAGAACCTGGATTCAATGGGCAGTGAAGGGTGGGCATGAGGAACAGATTCATGGATGTCAGGCATGTTTCAAGAAAGCTATATACATATTTTCATAACATTAAAGGAACATTTGTTCTAGTTGCATGAGTCTTTGCATTAAAATGTTGCAAATAATCTGTAGGTCTCAATTATTTTCCAAGTCTGTAGGATAATACTGTGTTGTACAACTTTTGGGGGTCTGTGCACTTTACAGTTCACCTTGTTTCCTGGGCCTTAGTTGCTGCTGGTTTTAATCGGTACCTCCAACTCTTGGCTGTCACACTCTATAAATACTGATTTAAAGCTATGTCATATCAAATAAAGTAAAAATAACTTGTTCAAGATCATATTTAATCAAACGAAAGAAATTAGCTATAGGTTGGCTATTTCAGACAGGTAATAATATCCCTGATCTTTTTTCCTTCACCATGGACATTAAAAGAAATACTATTTTTAAATACTTTCCTCAAAACTGCTGCATTCATTATTGATTTTCTTTCTACAATTGTTTAAACATCAATATCTAACCAACCACTTAATGAAAATGCAGATTACTAGAAATTATTTTTATCTCACAATTCTTAAGTAATTTATTATATGTCTCATTTGCATGGAAAGGTAAGAGTTGAGGGACATGAGATAAAAAAAGCAAATCTGTGTGTTCTTGAATGTTAACCTTTAGCATTAGAATTAGTCAAAATGTCTTTTACCTTCCTCTTTCACTTTCCCTTCTCTACTGATATGAACAACAGAGACTCAGATGAACTGCAGGATATTTTGAAATTAACAAGAAGTGTTTATTCAAGAAGAGGCAATGTCCAAAATTCTTTCTGCAACAAATACATGTTACCAAATGTATTTTAAAAATGTTTTTTCCTGCCTTTCCACTGGTTTCGGACTAACCTTTTATATAAATATTTTGCTGTGTGTTCTTCTGTACAGGAAAGAAATCATGCCTGAAGAGCTTTTTCCTCTGTACCTTGCAGTTACATATTGGCATTTAGACTTACAAATCCTAATTAGCACAACTGATTTTCCTCTGGGAGTTAATATAAATGATAGCAGAAAGAAAAAGTGCTGCTGCATCTCAGCATTGCAGTCGCTCTATCACAGACCCATTTTAGTAAATCCTTTAATTATGGACAAGCTGTCAGGTTGCCTAATGCTTCCAAGTAGTCGAAAATGCAGAGCATTCAGCATCAGGATGGCTCCTTCTTCCCAGATCACTCTTTCCCCTGGAAGGAGTTACCACTCAAAGGTACCTCTGTCAGCTCCAGGCATGGTCCACAATAGCTTGTGGTCTTTCTTATTAAAAAACAAAACAAACAAACAAAACAAAACAATAATAATAATAAAAAACAAACAAAAACCCCCACAACCAACCAAACAACCAACCAAACACCACCCCCAACAAAACAAAACCCAAAAACAACAACAACAACAAAAAACAACAACAACAACAACAACAAAAACAAAAAACAAACAAACAAAAACACCAAAACCACCAAAACCAAACCAAAACAAAACAAAAACAGTTGAAAGATGCACTACATCCACTTTAGACTAAACTCTTTGGGTCAATGTATGTGCTGTGTGTATACAGGGAGTCCTGGGCACCAGGATTAAAACAATTAGAAAGTTTCCTTGAACACTACTATTTATAGCAACTCACAATAAACTTGGTAGACTACATCAACACAAACACAAAAGGGAAGAAAGGGGAAGAGAAGGAAGAGACAGATAAATTATTTCTTGAGGAAAATCTAACCAGGTTGTAGAGCAGAAGTAGCCTTCTCCTGACAGGACAATATTAAAAAGTTTGCAGCAATGAAGACATTTGAATTAGTTGATTTCACCAATGTTGAGGAGACACAGTTTCACAGAGACCAGTGGCAGTTTTTTTACTTTCCTAAGTAGAGTAGGATTTTATCTTCAAAACTGGCTGTACAAGTAGCTGTAGAGAGTTTTCTTGTACCTAGTTAGGAGGTCAGAGTGCAATCAACAGAATCAAGCAGTGCATTGCTGCCTCTACACTTACCTATGCCCATAGCCTTGGGCTAAATGTAGCAAAGTTGATAAAACCACCCAGCAACTGGACAAATGTAAGGAAACATTCTATTCCTAACAAGAAAGAATTGATCTGGTTCTCTCCAAGGACAAAGTCTAGGTCAATTCACCCTGTGTATCATTTGGATAATGCCTTCCATATAAGATTTCAGAAGGATGTGTTTTGAAAGAGAAGAATAACCTTTTGGTTTCAATCTTTTTACAGCCATTTGAAAGGTTTCCCACTTTCATATTTCTGGGTGTGCAGATTCACTGAAGGTAGGGATATTATTGACAGGACCCAGAGTGTAGACAGGTCAAACTGCATTACTGAAGTCGGGAATGAACAGACCCCAAGCAAACAGTAACAGCGTTCATGTTCTGCCAACCCTAACCCCTTACTGTGTTAGCTGTACCAATAATGGCTACTTTGTTATTTAAAACAAAACAAAAAGCAGAGGGAAACAGAAAAAGGCAAGCTTTTATATGCCAGCTTTAATTTCTATTACTGGGAAGGAATGTTCTACCAAGGTGAGCACCAGTTTTTATCCCTTGCCTTAAGCTCTCAGTTTCACCTCTGCTGTCTTGTTTTATTTACAAGTGATTTGCAACACACTTTTATCTCAAAGTATGGTGGAAGGATGCATCCAGGGACTCTGATGAAGAGCAAGCTCATTACAAATGGTCTGAAACCACCATTCATATATTTTCCAAAGGGTCCTTCAAGGAACATCCATAAAAGAGGATTGCAAGTGGAGGTTTGGGCACTTGCCTTCTCTATGGAGAAGGATCTGAAGGGTAAGGTTTCAGAAGTGAGCAGTTAAATGGTTTTAAGAAAGCAGCTAATCATTTGTAAGAGTCTTTAAAATCTTAGTGGGATATTTTAGCACTTGCCAATTTTTACTTTTGGGGGGGGAGGGGCGGGGGGGGGTGTGAAGCTTTAATTTAGTCTGAAATCAGCCTAGTTAAAATAGTGCAAATCCCAGGAGTGTGCACCATTATTCCAATAATGTGAATCTCCTCTGCTGGCATAAGGCAGTTTTGTATGCCCCTCTTGAAAATAGTTAACTTTTTCACAAATGTTATATGTAAATAACTGAAGAAAACTGGAAGTGAGAGCAGAAGGAACTTTTGTGGATAGCATAGATCTGAATAGGGAGATCCCTGACCACAACACAGATATTGCCTCTGCTGAGATAACAGAAATTATGGGCAGATCTGACAAAAAATGTCAGAAGAGATGAATGTGAGCAATTACATTCAGCATACTTTTGGAATGCAGATGAGGATGTTTTTCAAATCTTCTTTTAAAATACATTTTCTCTAGATGTTTTTCATAATTGCTGTACTATTAGGTTATTCCACATTAGTGTTTGCAGAGAAAATACAGTCCTGGAGACGTGCTAATGGAAGAACTTCTGAGATCCTATCCCTAACTTAGGACTCAGACAAGTAGGTGACTTCTCAGGGATCGAGGAATTGCAGGGTGAATTCCCAGTGGTTTAGAAGTACACATGCAAAGTGATGTGTATGTCTTCTACTGAGGTTTTACCTCAGGTTTGTTATGGTCCAAGGGCATGCATACAGCTACTCAAAGCCCATAATGCCATAAATTGTTAGACCACTTCTATGCCTCAGCCCTCAGCCTCTGACAATGAGGACAGAAAATGTGCTCATGTCTACCTGAAATGTGCACATATTGACTCCAAGTATTACCACCACAAAGCTCATAAAGAAGCTGTCACTGCAAATTACCATCAAATGGGATCTGTCTTGTGGTAAAAGGTAATGTTTATAGAACAACAACAAAAAAGATAATTTCTTAAGCTGTGCCTTTTCAAATCAATTGACTGTTATTAAAATCAAGTGAAAATAGAGTGTCAAGAAATAAAAGTGTAGGCAATGGTTGCAGAAAAACCAGCAAGAGTGCTTGAAAGCAGAAGAGAGAAGTATAAGCTTCCAGTATGAATCCTTGATAAAAGAGCCAATACTGTCATAGATATGTCTAGATACGTCAACACAGGAGCTTGGGATTTTCTTCTGGTCATGGTCTTTCTGACTGGACTGAAACGCCAGTATATTTGTACCAATCAACACTTCACTTTTCAGAGTGGATATTGAAGAACTGGAGGAAATACCAGAAAGAATAAAAATTGTCAAAGCTCTAGAGATATCAGTTATAGTGGGAACTGTAATAGGCTTATCCAGTTTAGCTAATAAAAAACCTCCCAAACAACTGAGAAAATATGGGATTGTGTTTCTACCAACTATTAGAAATGGGGCACGGGGCAAAGACAGAACTGTAGATAAAGCCAGAGAGACACAAATTAGAAATTAGTAAAAAATATTTAACTGAGCGGGCAGTTAGTCCTTGGATCAAATTGTCAAGGGAAGTTATGGATTCTTCACCTCTTGAAGTATTTGAAGAGCATCGTTTTCTCAGAGAACTCAGCATGAAAATAATGATGAAATGCATCAGAAAATCAACTGAATCTTTTCCCCCTGAAACTTTATGAATATGCAGTAGAAATGAGTTGAAAGTGTGAGCCAAAGACAATCATTTGCAGCAAAGCAGGTCATACCAGGCCACTGGCAATGAAATGGTAATATTATTTCTCCAACAGTTTTCCAATCTGAACAAACAGCTGAGATCATCTCGTTTTGTTCCATCCCCTCAGACAATGCACTCTCACCTGGCCAGCCACTCGAGTCCCATATGCTGATTACTGCAGGAGGGAATATTTATGCTGCCCAGAGACATCTTGGTGCAGCTAGCAGGCTGTGTGTTGTTAGCAGAATGCATGTTCAAGGGTTGCTGAAGGATTGTTTTGGGAAGATGAGCCCTCTCACTGCTGATGGAAAGGAGGCTTAGGTGTTTAGAGAAACTAATTTTCCTGCCAAAGCTGACAGAGAGCAAGCGACACTTTCCGCAGGGAGAGGCTCAATGCAATTCACCATGGACATCTTGGTCAGGCCTAAATTACTGGAGCTAAAGATGCTGCAGGTTTGCAGGCAAAGCTCTAGAATCAATTTAAAGCCACCTGCAAGAGATAACAAGAGCCAGGAGTAGCACAAACTCCTGGCACACCAGTATGTATGAAGATGAATGACACTGAGCACAGCCTGAGGGCACTGGCAGAGGGATCAGGGCAAAGTTCACCAGGAAAGACTCATGGCCCTCTTCTTCAGTACCCACTTGTCTCAGAACCTCTCAGGGGCTGGAGCTGGGATGCTGGATGTTTGGCTTTAGCTGTGCTGGCGTCATACTCAAGGTGAGATCTCCACCGCCATTGCACCTCTGGGTGATGTGCCATTCCCATGCTTTGTGCACAGGGACAGAGACGCCTGCTGCCCTGTCACCCACTGACCTGCCACCCTCACAGCCGGGTGGGACAGATCTGCTGCCCACACACCCTGAGGCAGGCCAGGGGCAATGGCAGGCCAGGCCAGGGGCTGGCAGCGGGCCATACTGGTGCGGTGGGCAGTATTGAGTATATGTTACAGGGCGGTGTCAGGCAGTTGCAGGAGGTGTCAGGCACACATTATGGGGCGGTGGCAGGAGGTGTCAGGCACACATTATGGGGCGGTGGCAGGAGGTGTCAGGCCCATGTTAAGGGGCGGTGGCAGGAGGTGTCAGGCACACATTAAAGGGCGGTGGCAGTCCAGAGCCCCCGCGCTCAGTCCCCCGCCCAGCAGATGGCGCTCGCGCCGCGCGCTCCCGCCTCAGCCTTGGTCCCGCGCCTCAGGATCCTCTCACCGCTCTCCCCTCGGTCCCGTCCCGCAGGATCCTCACCGCGCTCCCCTCGGTCCCGTCCCGCAGGATCCTCACCGCGCTCCCCTCGGTCCCGTCCCGCAGGATCCTCTCACCGCGCTCCCCTCGGTCCCGTCCCGCAGGATCCTCACCGCGCTCCCCTCGGTCCCGTCCCGCAGGATCCTCACCGCGCTCCCCTCGGTCCCGTCCCGCAGGATCCTCTCACCGCGCTCCCCTCGGTCCCGTCCCGCAGGATCCTCACCGCGCTCCCCTCGGTCCCGTCCCGCAGGATCCTCTCACCGCGCTCCCCGCGGTCCCGTCCCGCAGGATCCCCACCGCGCTCCCCGCGGTCCCGTCCCGCAGGATCCTCGCTGCGCTTCTTTCGGCTTCCCCATTGCTGCCCTCCGCTGTCCGGGCTGCTCCCGCTGGCCCGAGGGCCGCTGGCAGCGTGACCCGACACGATGTCTGTCCGTGCCGCTCAAACGCCCGGCGCCCCGACTCCGGCCCCGCCGCCAGCGGCCGAGCGGAGCCCCGGAGCCCCGGGTCTGCGGCAGCCCCGCTGAACAGCTTCGCTTCGGATGGGGGAGAGTTTCGGGCTTCGAAGCTGATAAGGTCACTTCTATCCCAAAGACTCACACTTTAATTAGAGCTATAGATGGGCTTTATTTTCTCTCCAACCAATCTCCCTTGGGGGACAAAGAAATAGGATCTTCAGGATCCTTTTAATAAACACGAATGTGAAGCAGACGGATTATTTCTCTTTCCTTCCACCTTTGTGTTCCCTCACAAGAAGTCATGCAGTCGTACAATCTTGTTACAGGTATGCTCGCATTTGGAAATCCCAAGAATTAGGATGACTCACTGGGTGCCGTCCTTGACCAGCTTGTTTTCCAGTCCCCCGTCCCTCTACCCACTGGCCCGTTCTTACTGCTGGTTGTTATCGTCCCACGGACCCACAGCATGACTGATTACTATCACTTTCATTCCTCCATGCTTTTTCCTGTCCTCACCCCACGACTCTGTATCTGCAGAACTACTTCATTGCCCTCTCATCAAACCCTCCCTTTCTTTAAAGGCTCTTATTTTTCCAAATACCTATGATAAGTGGGCAATACGTAGACCAATGGTACCTTGGGATGATTTGCCAGTCACACAGAACATGATTTTCTTATTATTTTCCTGCACTCTCCATGTCTCTGGATCTATTTGTGTTCTGTTTTCTAAAATTTGGGTTATAAACTCTTTGGAAACACAGTATTGCAGACATATCTCTGTTCTATGTTTGCATGCATTTTAAATAGTGGATCTGTGGTCCCTGAGCAGCATTTTTGGGGCTACAGTAGTAAAAATGGTTGTTATCCATACTATGCTACCCAATACTGCAAATTTGTCCAATGCTTTTAATTGTAAATTCCTATTCTGGTTATTTATAACTTTGTGAATTTTTATGCTGGGTGTCTGCCTATGTTTCGATTTTTTTGGAAAGTTTCAGCAAAAATGGTTGTACTATTTCCCAGAAAAAAGATTATGAAAAAAGACATTGTTTTGCCAATGTTAATGAATTGGTTGTAAGAATTCTTTTTTGGAAACACTAGCTACTCCATGCTTTGACTTGAAGGTTGGCAGGCTGAAGGCCTCCTGGTGCCAGACACATAAGCATTTGCCCATATTTGGCTGAGTTTTAAACCCTATTCTTTAGTAATATGGTAGAGTTTGGCAGAAAAATTCCTCAAAATTTCTGTCTGTCCTGAGCATGTGCTACCTTTTGCAGGCCAACTGCATTATCTCCACAGAGTAATTTATGCCTTCTGGATTCTTACCAACCCAGGACTTCCTTGAAGATGCTTTAAAAGTTGCAGCAAGATGGCTTGTGACTGGTGGGTGCCTCCTCTGCCCACACACTGCCAGGTCCACAGAGAGCAAGAAACCACCTCTCTTCAGGCCTGGTGAGAAAAGACCAAGATCTCAGGTATATGTGCAGGGGGGACCAAGAGCTTAAGCTGGAAAAGCATGAGAGCTGGTGGGTTTTGTCAAAAAGAAAATAAAAGGATAAACTTGTTGGATAAGGAGACTGTAATCTAAAAGTAGTAAGAAAGAATGGGCTATATGAAAAACTGGTAAGACTGGCAGTATCAGAACAGAACAAGACAGGGATGAAGAAACTTCTGCTGGCCACCTGAAAAACCATTAAGAAGGATGAGTGCAAGGACACAGGTCACCTTTAGACACTGTAGGAATGAAGAGCCAGTTACAAAAGAAAGCAGAGCAAATGAGAAGTAAGTCTGGATGAAGAGAGACTCAGGGAGAAATGACTGACCAGCCTGAGGAGTGGATTAGGTATGGCAGTTTGTGAGAACTGGTCGGAGGAAAGGAAAGATTTAAACAAGAACCTCAGGTGATGAAAAAACTGGGTAGAAAGATTCACTAGGTACAGAACTAATTTGGTGAGGCTGGATTTAGAGCCAAGATTATGTACAAAGAAGAAAAGAATAATGAAATTGGAAGAAAAAGCAGAAACAGGAGAGACTGTGCATTAGAACAAAAAGTTTAGTGTTATGCTGAATAATGTTTGAGTATGGGACTTCCCATGCAGACAGACAGGAAAAAAGAAGCTTTGTGATAAGAAAGGATTAGAGGGAATAAAGCAAAAAAAGGTAATGAATGTGTCAAGGGATAAAAGAAAAACAAGAAAAGAAAGCCTTGTAAATTGGTACACATGATCTGTGACCATGGAGACTTGAAATTAAACCCAGCTGCTGAGACTTGCTCTGTCTCCATGTAAAAAGTATCAGTGAGGTTCACTCTCAGACTGCCTCTCATGCTCCCTTAGAAAGCTGGCCCACCCAGAAGGTGATTGTCTGGTCTTACTTTCTCTGGGTAGGAATTTCAGCCCTGCCAATGGTCCAATCCATGCTGTCAATATGATTCTACATAGAGGAGAGGATTTTGCTGGCTTTTCAAAGAACCTTAAAAATTGCAAACAACATTCCCCCCATCTTCACATAAAGAAAGCTTGCTGCAAGACAGCCTATTAGATGCTAAGAAGCATCAAAATTACAGCTACCAACTGTAATCTTAATTTAATGTGCTCCTGTGTAGCTGCATACAGAATGGCTCTACTTGGAGTTCACTTTCCTTCTTTCATTTTCTACACTTTCAACCAGATACAGACATGTACAGAGAATGTAGATAATTTGCACTGTAGATAATTAAAAAGCAAAGAATCATAGAATATGCTAAGTTTAAAAGGACCCATTAGGGTCATTGAGTTCAGCCCCTGGTCCTGCACAGAACACCCCAAGAATTCACTACTTGAAATCTGGTAGGCTTGATGCTGTGACCACTTCCCTGGGGAGCCTGTTTCAGTGCACAACCACTCTCTGGATGAAAAACTTCTAATACCTAACTTAAACATCCCTATGACAGAAGTTCATGCCATTCCCTTGGGTTCTGTCACTGGTCATGAGACTGAAGACATCAGTACTTGACCTTCAGCTGGTGAGAATGTGATGGTGAGAAGATCAAAATGAGGTCTCCCCTCAGTCTCCTTTTCTCCAGGCTGAACAAAGTGACCTCAGCTGCCCGTGATAAGGCTCCCACTCGAGACCCTTCACCACCCTTGTAGCCCTTCTCAGGATGCTCTCCAGTAGTTTAATGTCTTTTTAATAATGTGGTGCCCAAAACTGCACCCAGGACTCAAGGTGAGGCTGCCCCAGTGCAGAGCAGAGCAGGACAATTTCTGCCTTTCCCAGCAGGAGACAGCCCAGATGCTGTGTCTGATGCACTCCATGGCAGAATAATCTTACTAAGCACTAGTTATACTGTCCATTATAATGTGTGGCATTGTACCTGTGTTTGGAAGCTCACATAGAATTACTGTGACTATCAGTAAACATAAGGAAATCTTAGGAAAGTACCTGCTATAATGGTCTGCGGCTCCAGTCTTCCTTTTGAGAGAGGAGATTAACTGGGACCTATATAATTTGTATTCCCCAATAAATTTATATCCTGTTGTTTCTGGCTTAGCTTTTGTATGAAGAATGTTTGTATGAAAGTTTAGAAAGGAATGTTTACTTTGTTGTATCCAATTCACTGAAGACTTTCATTTCCTATATCACTGTCATTTCTCACATGGATGATGAGTGATAGACCACTTTGAGGAGCTTTAGCCTTGGCTGAGATGTCACTACTCATGCCAGATAGGAGGAATTGAATAGGGAAGGCAGCCAGAAGCGTTAGCAGGATTTATACCAGTACTCCTCCTTGAGAAAGGGTAACTGACTCTTGTAGCATGGTGAAATACAGCATTCAGCATATTCCAGCTGCATACGTGGACTCTCCAGGAGCGAGTTGGTCCAGAAACAGTTTTGATGGTCATGTCAAGGCACATATGACTTTTTTTGCCAGATGCAAACCTGTAACAATCATCATTATTTTGGCCACCCAAAAAGAGGTTGCTGTAATTCTCCTCTGATGAGGAATCATAAATATACTGAAGATTGTGAAGACTGCTGAGGCTTGAAAGGAGCTATATATTAAAGGTTTATAAACTAACTGCTGAACCAGAGTGTAGGTCGACCCTTAACTGTGTTTCTCTATACTCAGCTGTCTTCTTGCTTTCCCTTTGTACTTCTTCTATTCACAAACTCTTCACATGACCCTCCTAAGCCAAGGGACTCTACAGATTCCTGGTTGAGGGAGCAGGACATGCAAGTGGATCTTCTTGCTTCTTAGATTAGCAGACATATAATTTTTTAATATTCTGAGATGTTTCATTCATGCCATTTATTCACCTGCTCTTTGTGGACTACAGATCCCAAAAGAGATATTTTTGAATGGGAAATTGAGGGATATAGCCCTTTCCATTAGCAAAGATACCAAAGATTCTTCATTACAGTGTAGGAAGAAATTCATCTGGCCTCTTACTGGATGTGAAAGCAGAAACACAAAATCTCATCATGCTCTGACTGACCTTCCTGAAAGATCTGAGGATTCCTGGCCTAAAAGAGGCAGGAATGGTCTGTGTTGTAGGGAGATCAGATTTGTGAGCAACTGTGTGACAGAAGGGAAATTTAAGAAGTCTATAACTGTAACACAGAAAAGTGGTGAACATGCAGACTAAGGGTTCAAGTGCTGTATAGAAACTTGAACTGCATAATCAATTTGCTCAGCAAAAACTGAGCTTGCTTTTGCTTTGCCATATGGACCAGCTTAGATGACTAGATGACTGGATGCTACAGCTTAGCAAATCTCCCCAGTTTCTCTTCTTTAAGTGTTCACAAGTACTCTTCAGCCTGGGTGCAGGGGATACCACCAAAACATGGGCTCCATGCATGTCATAGCAGGAATAATGGCAGGAAGCTGGCAGAAATGTGCAGAACAGAAGGCTCAAAGACACTGGAGATGGGTGGCACTGCCACCACCTCAGTGCTCACTTTAAGCCTCCACATGCTGCTCAGTGGGTTACAGGACTCTTGACCACCAATCAGTAGTTGGTGACAATTGGAAGAGGCTGCAGTTCCTTATATCAGGAAAACATTCTTCACTGAAAGAGTGATTAGGCACTGGAATTGTCTCTCCATGGAGGTGGTGGAGTCACTGTTCCTGGACCTGTTAAAAAAAAAGATTGGACATGGCACTCAGTGCCATGCTTTAGTTGATGAGGAGGTGTTGGGTCATGGTTTGGACTTCATTATCTCAAAGTTCTTTCCCAGCCTAGTTTATTCTGTGATTCTGTGATCTGTCTGCTGCATCTCCAGCAGCACGTGAGGCTGGCTTTGCATCTTATCCTGGAGTCAATTTTCAAATGCAACCCAGTGACAAACTCATTACTTTGGTCCCAGAATGAAAAACTTTCAGGAGAACTTAGGTAACAGAACTATTCTACTCAAAGTGTTTCACAATATAGAAGAAAATTTGATATTTTTGGTGATGCAACAAGAAATTACAAGCAGACTGGTGATAGGATGTGTAGCTGAGGTGCCTGTATTTTTGACCTGCTTGAGATGTGGTGATTGCTTGGATCCCAGCCACCATAAGTCATATGGCAGCAACCTTATTCTCACCAGCATTTTTCTTTTATTCTGCCAGAAAATGATGACTGATTGTTCTCTTCACATGTGGACTTTTAATAATGATCTGTCTTTTTCCTCAGAAAGCTGAATTACTGGCCTGAGATTTTTCTGTGAATTCTTTAGGACCACGTTGAAAGACCCATATACTTCTCTGAGAGAGCGTGGGGTGCCTTAGAGGTTGCAACATAGGGCAGAGAAGGGTCCTAAGGTCCTATATGGATATGGGAGAAGAACCAGCAACATCTGGAGAGTTTTGGACACTCAGAAATTAAAACAAAGATTAAAAGGTGGTTTAGCTGATGAAAACTATCTTGTCAGTCATCATAAAATATTTTTCCTCTGTTTGACTGACAAATAATGTTGTCAGATCACAGGAAATCATAGGATTTAAAATGCAAGAGTAAAAATCAGTTACAATTGATAAAAGGCTCATGTTTACATGATGCAAGACAGTGCACCATGGATATTGAGATAACTCTGTTAAAAATGCAGTAGGCCAGGGAACCTATGTTATTTTATGGGAGGGTTCAGACCTATTTGTTATGCAACTTAGACCTAGGAAGTGGTATGGTTGGTTTTGGCTTCTTTGACATGGTTTTGGATAAGAATTTGGCATGTGGACTTAAAGAAAGCTCAGATTGCAAACTTCAAGAATTCATCATTTTTAGTGGCTTGCAAAAGTGGTCCAAAACCGAAATCCTGTGGGAGAACTGATGTTTGAAGAAATGCCGCAATTAAAAATGAATAGGGAACATGAAGTAGCTATTGGAAAATGCGGTTCATCTTATAATATGATTGAATAATAGAACAAACACTTCTGAACCCGCAACTAAGCCTGAAAGTGTGGGACCAGGTTTTAGATAGAAATAATATGCAGTCAACTATTTCAGAAATAAGTGAAGTGCCGTAATCGGTGAGGTCCTGAAATGCGTGTGCTGCCAGTTTTTAGATGCACTACACAAACTTGAATTTGTATTTGTTTTGACTCAGTCCCCTGAAATAAATTTGGATCAGATATTTAAAATCCAATTATGCTATCTACCATATTTCAAATGCTAAAATAAACCCCCCAAAAGGAAATAAGGTCTCCTTACTGCTTTCAAGTGGGTATTAGTGCTGGGAACAACCGAAGAACACTATCATCTTGGTATCCTCTTGGTTAACACGATGGTTTCATTTCACATTTGATTCCCACTAAAGCTATGGTATATTGGAAAAAAACCACAGGAACTTCTTTATCCCCAGTAAAAATATACACAATGCTTATTAAAACCCAAACAGGTTGCCAGTCTACCCAAATGCTTTATTGTTTGTGTTGTGTTTTCCAAGTGAGCACTTCTCAAACATTTGAAATTGAAAAAACAAATTCCAATGTTTTTATTTTTTCTAGTGGATCTCAAGAAAAAACAAAGAACTGGGACAAATTTTCCACAGTAACACCATTGTTCCCTAGCTTGAAGTAGAACAAAATTCATCATTTACATTATTACTTCTTCTTCGGAATAAACGATTCTCACATACTTTGATATTATTGGAAAAATACAGAAAACAAAAGTCAGATGTTTCATCCCTTTCCTCTTTTTCATTTTGCTTTTTTCTGAGTGGAATTCAGTGATGGTCTTCAGGAGCTTTTGATTGTAGATATGAAAAGGACAATAGGGAATGCACTACAACCCACCAGGTAGACACTGAAGTGCAGCTCTCGGAGAAAAATCACATTTATTGCACTATGCTGGCATGTCAGGGAGGCCTGGAAGAGCTCTGAGAACTCAGACAATAAGCAATTCTGTTTAGCCTTCCTACTGTAGTTGGGAGTATTTTGCTGTCATGTGAACATTTATCTCATGTGCAAATCTTATAAGAAAAACCCTTTTTTTGCAATTAAGAAATACTGATGGCTATACAGTGTATGAATTGTAGAGCTTTCACTTAGGCTAAGAGGAACTCTTTATATTCTACTGCACTGGATTGATTACTTCAGCTTTCCCTGGTTTCTGTACTGTGAGTAAAAGAAAGGATTTTAAAAAAATTAATTGCTATTTTCCTTTAACTTGGGCTCAGCAAGAGTTTCAAGTCATAGCAGCAGTTTGTCAGTTCTCACAATCATCTCTGCAATAGCTTTGTTGAAAGTCTAGAAAAAATGGAGGGCATCTCTGGATTTAAGCAGTTTTATCAAATTTGGACCTGTCTGGCCTCTGTTTGGCTGCTTTCACCACTGGACTTTGTGTCAATCTTTCTGTGGATGGAATCCCAGGCTGAAAGCACCCTGCTTTGTTGAGGTCCTACCACACCCTCTAGGTAAATAATGATCTCACTCAAGGTCTCCTATGATTTATTTGGCGGGGGTGAAATTCTCCCAACTTTTTTTGGTTAACAGCCTGAAATGTTTTTTTTTTTTTTTTTTTTTTTTTTTTTTTTTTTTTTGTGTTTTTTTTTTTTTTTTTTTTGTTTTTTTTTGTTTTTTTGTTTTTTTTTTTCATGTATCCCTTTGCACTGACAAATTTCTCCCTAGCTCACACATCCTACCTTTTCTAGTCTGGCTTGTGTCCACTAGCCATGCTCTGTGTCTGGGCTATAAAATTTCCTTCCTTTCCTGGCATTTCTAATAAGGCACTTCCTGAGCTCCAAGAAATCCACTTACTGTGTCCCAGGCTTGAAGAGACCCATGGCACCACCTTCCCTTTTCCTGTCAGTCTTGCTGCTGCAACTCTTTCTACTTTTCTCTTTCTTTTTTGTTCCTATGACCCATGGGGCTTTTAAAGGGTCCGGGGTGGGGGGCCGGAGGGCAGGTCTTAAATGTCAAACAAGAGACCATTGTTAGTATTATTTTAGACCTAAACATCATCATACTTTTTATTTGCCCTATTCTGCCTACTGTGGGCTGTAGTGTAGAGAGCAAATACTTTTCTTAGTGTATTTCTAAATGTTGAAATAAACAACTAAAACAAGATTGGAAATGTCATAATCTTCCATAATTTCCACTCTAGAATGATGTTATTTTTTTTGTTTTGCTTGTTCCATAAGAAATTTTGGCTGAGATTTTTTTGCAAACTTGTTGCAATATCTTGCAATCAAATTCTTGAACATTTGTCACCTAAGATCTGAGCCACTCACTTGCCTGTCCCAGCTATCCCTAATACTTCTTTCATATTATCTCCATTCTTATACCAGCATTTTTTCTCCTAAAGAAATTACTCTAAATTCAGTGTTAGTTTCCTTGAAACCAAATTATTCCAGAAGTACGTTTATTTGAACCTTTTGTTCATGCATAAAGACCTTATGAAAGCCTTATGAAAATTTAACTATGTTTTTAGTTATGGATAGATATGCAACAAAAACTCCACCAGTGGTGGCAGCCTGTAATCCCAGATAGTCCCCTTTATGTTACCACTTCCTTCCTGTTTTTGTCATTGTTGGACACAAACACAAGGAGTGCATTTTCTTGTTGTTTGACCTTCCACATCTCCTGTGACAGTAATTTTCATCTGTCCCACATCTACACATGTGGATTGGCATCCAGCTAATTTTATGCAAGATTTGAAAATCCCTCAAAGTAATTTAATTTCCTTTGGAGCTGAGCCAATAAAGCCTCATGGTCATCCTGTGTGCTCAGATGATTTTCCTGCCACTTTCAGAATGGTAGAAAGAAGGGAGGGAGGGAGGGAGGTAGGAAGGGAGGAAGGAAGGAAGGAAGGAAGGAAGGAAGGAAGGAAGGAAGGAAGGAAGGAAGGGAGATTGATCAAACTGTACATTTACATAATGTAAGCAATAATTCTTTAGGATATTGATCCATTTCTGACAATTTTTACTAACCAACAGTCAGACCCAGTTAGGTGTTTATACTCAGATGTTTTGAAGTGATATTTAACCTCTCATGTGTTAAAACTTTTATGAATGTTGAAGGAGTTTTCTGCAGTGACTTGACCAGGTTTATCGACCTGAATGGTTGAGTGAACATGCCTGATTTTAAAGGAAGGGAGAAATACCTCTGCCATACACATGTATTTCTTACTTTGTTTTTTTAACTTACTTTACTTCAAATACTTAGAAGTATCAATTCCCATGTTCCTAAATTTATTTTAATATTGATACTATTTTTACCCAAATAAAAATGAAAGCTCTTTCTGATCATTAAGAGGAATAAAAAATATTGGCACACATATAAAGCCCCAGGAGCTTTCAAGTAGCATTAAATCATACCTTTAATAAACCTGTGATTTCTCCCAACTGACTTCATTATCTGAAGATGGCTGTACCTGAACAACTAACTAGAAGCATTATGTAAAAATCAGAGTTTCTGTACTTCTTGCTTAACTTTTTCTGGAGTTCTTAGGATATGCCAAAAATGTAAACTTTCAGAACTCTATCACATCATTACCTGTGCATTTTACTGCATCCATTTCACATAAGGGCACTGATATGGAAAAAATAGAAGTGACTTGCCTGGTAACATGAATTTTTTTTTTAGCTGGGAAGGGAGGGGGACTGGTATAAGTACAGTGACTTCAGTCCACTGTCAGTAAAAGAATTTTCATCACATTCTTTTCTGAAGTCATTGCTGATTTTAAAGAACTATTTTTACCTTTGCACTTGAATAGCTACCTGAGTTAGCAAATCAGACTTCCATGCTCTAAATCTCTTAGGAGAAAGTCCTATAGTGTTCCTGCATTGCACATGCTTGGCATGGCAGAAATCATAACTGGGCTCCAACCAAAGGCTCGTGACTTCCCATTTTTGGCTGTGTGTGAGGCCTCACCCTTTCCACAGAGGCCGTGAATGCTATGGGAGTGAGCATGCTGTCGGGAATGCTGCATGTCGTAAGCATGGCCAGTGCTCCGGCAGGGCTCGTGGCCCTCATTCTAGGGATTGAAGCAAAACATTTCTTCATCGCTGCTGAATTTTAGAGCAAATACAGAACAAGCCCATGGTCTCTCCAAACCTCAGGCAATTTACTTTGGCTACCAATACACCCACAGAAAGAGTTTTGCGATTTATATATTTATCCTTTCCTTACTTAGTATTGATTCTAAATAAAGAAGAAACCATGCTTGACGGGAAACCTATGAGTAAGGACATATGAATTAAAGAGTTTGTTTTATCTACCCACTTTCCTTCTACTGCTGCCAAAGAAAGTTTTCTTCATTGTAGTAAAAGTAATGGTGCTCTGCATATAATCAGTGTGATATAGATCAAGTAGAAGCTTTTTTTCTGATACTGAGAAACTATCAAATTATTATTCTACTCCATTATTCAAGTTTCATTAATCTTAGCAAATCTACCCAACAAGGAATGCTTGAATGCTGACAAGCATTCAAAAAATTCACCCTTCTTATTTGCCTATCACTATAATCCATCATTTTACACATCAAATGTATTTATTTTAAGTTTAGTTTGACAGATCTTATGTCTGCATCAGAAAAAAAAAGGAGATACTTCTGTGACAGCAAGTGTCATGGAGAAAATTAATCTGAATAGATAACACTGTTATGTTTCTAAATTACCACTGATTTTATTTTACATTCATATGCTTCTATCAGTGGTAAAATGCAGCCATTTTTTCTCAATGGATAAGTTTAAAATAATATTTTTGTTATGTCTGTGGAGAACTGTAATAACCTTGAACCAGCACTCCAGATGCAGGTTGCACTATATAATTAGGTACCCTAGATAAACATTACTGTAGAAGTTAGAACTGAATGAACTTTTAAGGAATGGAAAGAAAGGGAATTATGATCCAGTGGTAAGAATACACTTAGAGCAATTGTCATGTAACAATGTTTTCCTGATGATAGTTTTATCCATTTGTTTTAGTAAATAAGCAAATGGACTTGGAAAAAGAATTAGATTTCCTTTTTATTTTTTTAATGTATGCTCACTCCTTGTATTTGAATGTCAGTGGGATAGATGTTACTCCATGATGGGATGAAAAACCAGTTCAGCCCTTAAATACTTGCATGCACACACATCTTACCTTCCTTAGAAATTGTAGTTTAGTTTCATTGATATAATTCCAACATTTGCCACTACTGCACTTCATAGAAATGGCCATCAGGCACATGTCAGACCCAGTGATATGGTTAATGGCAAGAAAGATAAAAATATCCTGCAGAGAAAATAAATCACCAGAGGAAGATACTTGTGGGATGCAGAATCAATGGTAGTTTTAAAACATGCTGGGTCCTCTCTTCTCTGTCCAGTAGTATGAAATATGGGTAGATGCTTCTCTGCCACTCTGGCTTTGGAGTCCAGGTGATGAACGCGGGGCACCAGAGGTATAACATATGATGTAGCTCCATGCAAGTAAAATGGGCACATTTGTGTTGAGGCCAAAAACAGTGCTGAAGTCAATCCCCCAAACTTCCAGATGTTTTGGAGGAGGCCTAAAAGTTAAACAATGCTCTGTGAGAGACCTTTACCACCCAGATGAATGATCCTTCCGTGTGACTGGCCCAAATGAAGAGGCAGGGTTTTTAAACCCTCTGTTAATCTATAAAGTTGAAACTCAGTTTAAGAACAGGCTGATTATTTCCTCCTATGCCAAAATAAAGCTGCCTAAATGGTAGCTCTGAAGTGGCTTGTCATGGTGTTAATAAAGACCTCATTTGTAATAAGAGAGAGCATCTACTCCTCATCAGTGCTCACACTCAGCATGCCTTTTTCCTTACTCATGCCTTCATTTTAGTTCTGGGAAAGTGGCCCATACCTAAATTGAACATGAAGGAAATGGATGCCTACAACCAAAATAAGACTGTAAAAGGAGAAAAATTTGAAAGTTAAAAAAAAAAAAAAAGAAAAAGAGGGAAGGACAATGCTTAGAGAGTATTGAAGAAGTATTCTTATTAAACTTGAGCAGCACATATAAGAGGATTTGTGAAACATATATGAAACTACCAGCTTAACTTCTGTGAACTGTCTTGAGAGAGATGCTCTGTGGCATCACTCCTAGATTGACAGATACTCAGTTCAGTTTTGGTAGATCTTTAAGGATGCATATTTCAATCAGTTAACTTTAGTGTTGTAACATGTTCTAGTTTAACCAAGACATGGAATGGCCTATAAACTGCTTCAGGTCCCTAAAATAATTAAATGAAAGATGTGTGTTTATGGTTGAGTGTCATTTCAAGATCTTTTCCCAGAATAGCATTGAAGTTAGAGGCACAGCACACAGCTAGGAGTGATCACCTGCCTTTCACAAAAACATGAATTACTTAGCCAGCCAGCATCAGATAGACACATGCAAAAGCACATACTTCAGCTATAGAAATTACTACAGAAATCACCAAAGCAAAGTTGTTGCCTTCACTCTCATGCACAGGAAGTAGCCAGGGTGATCCAGTATCTCCTAGGTATCACACAGTGCTGGCTTTCTTGTTTTCTTTTTTTTTTTTTTTTTTTTTTTTACTTTTTATTTTCCTCTTAGTCAGAATACTTGGAAATGGATCCCTGAACCCTGATGTATGTGGTCCTTGCTTGATGCTATATAAAGGCTTTCTGAAATCATCTCTATTTTTTCTCTTGGAGTTGAAATTGTCATCCATCAGGACCCAAATTTGCTTTCAATCCTATCACACTACTGCCAGGAGAAACAGCAAAAAAATCATAGGTTTCCAGTGTCTTGTTGCAGTGACAAGAGCCTTTAATGTTCATTCCACCCTTAAACCTGTGCCTCTCTCCATCATGATTCCTTTTAAAGGAGATGATAAAAAGTATAGAAATTGCCTTTAGATCAAAAAATGACCTGAGAATCTTTATTTCTCCTCTGGGAAATCCCTTATTTTCAAGACAGGCTCATCTGTTAAAATAAACTATGGTGACATTTAAATACTCATCCTTAGTAATTATGTTTCGCTTTGCAGTTTTGTAATTAGTTGTTATTTCTAATACACAGTGGCTGCAAAGCTCTATGGGCTCATCGCTCACACCTGAGTTCTTGAAATGAGACATTTCTTCATGTGGAGTGGAATCAGAAGTGCTTCTGTCTTTCTAAATCACAGGTTTGTTGAGGGGAGAAACAGCAGTTTGTCAGTAACTGGAATAGTACAGCCTGAAGGCAAGTTGCAGAAAAGTTGATCTGGAAAATACAGTTTACATTAATGCTCCAAAAGACCCCTCATATTTTTTTAATAGACACTGCAAATATCCACACTACTGGCCAGAGTATAAGTAACCCTGAAGTAATAGGGCAAGAAACCCTTGGCAAAAGCTTGGAAATGGTTAAACAGTGGAAGCCTGTTCCTTGGCTCAGAAAAGAAATGAATCGTGTTATAAAGCCAGGGATTGTTTCTGGGACCAGGGGTATCTCAGGCATGGATGACCTGCAGGAGGAGGCAGGCAGCCAGCTAATTAAAGTCTGCAGATGACTAAGTTGTTTTCAGTAATAAAAACTACGGAGGCTTTTGAGATGCTAAATGATTTGTACACATCGGAAATTTCCCACATGATTAACTTGTGTAAATACATTGCTATCAATATACTTTAAACAGAAAAACCTTCTTCTGTATATATAGGACCCAGAAACTGCCAAAAAGTTTTTCTATAAAACTCAAGGCCATGGTGACGTCCTCCTTGATTACCTGAAGAGGAGACCTGTGTCTTTACAGCTGCAGATCAAAACCCAGGGCAAGTGCCTGAAAGAGCAGGATCATACCTAGGTCTCTTGCACAAGAGTACATTCCCAGCCACAGAGCTGGAAGGAAATGCCTGGTGTGGCAGAGGGATACCCTGTGTTGCTGTCATACACAGTACCACCCAGGCTTACCCACGGCATCCCCACAGTGGCACCAAAAGTGTAAATGTTGTGGCAAACAGAGAAACCCAGAGAGCCACAGTGTTTGACTGTAACCCCACTGTGCAAGTTGTGACACCACAGAAAGGTCAAGCATACTGGATGTCCCTTTGGCTGGCTGCCTACTCATTGAGGTAGAGACCCCTCAGCCTCAGACTTCAGTGCCACATTTAGCTGGTGTCAACAGGAAACAGCCTGTGATGGTGAGGTGTCATTGCAGAAGGAGGTTATATATAGGTGAGTACTCAGAAATGGTGTGTGTACTTTCAGAGGATGAGTTCAAGGAACCAGGATAAAAGTTTCCACCAAGCTAGGAGGAAATGGGGAAACCTTCAAACTAGTCTGAGTCAGGCCTTCAGGGAAACCTTGGAGACAAGCCTGTCTGGATGCTCACCTCACTTTCCTCACTCCTTTGATGTTGTCAGAAGAAGGTTTTTCTCCACAAGGGGTGGCCTCGAAGCAGACAGCTCTGCCCTAGCTCTGGCAGGGCTGCTGAGGCAGCAGGGCCCAGGGCAGCCACAGGCTCTGCTGCCCATGGCACCCTGCAACACATCCTGCTCCCAGTGCTCCTTCTTTCCCCACAGCCCTTTGACTACCAACAATTTAGGTATCACCACCCATCTCCTTTTCACCACTTGGTGATCTATTTCACAGGAGTTTCCATTTCATGGATTCCAAGTTTGTATTGTGTCACTCATCTCTGGAGTTTCACTCAACCAGCAGTGCAGGGCACTTATTTAAGAAATCTTTGCTAACTCCTTCCCTGCCATTCATATGGAAAAGAGCAGAAGCCTCTGTTTAGGCTTCATAAGTATAAGGTTAAAGCAGCCATAAGGCATCGAGAACATCTGAAATCACTGAAGAAGCTAAAGAAAACAGACAGGACTTGTTTTCCTTCATAGGTACAAATGCATTTTCATTTACTTCTTTCTATTAACTGTATTTCCTTGACTGTGTCTACAGCCATCTCAATTGTAATTATGTAGCAGTTAACCTGTTCCTCCTGCCTAACACAGCCCATAATTAGTTGTCTGGTGTCCACAGTTTATGACTCAACTCCATGTGGTTTTTCTATATCAAAGGCTTGGTTACCAGATTTTTTTTTCCCTACCACAGTACTTGTGCCTGCACTGGAGGAGGGCAGCAAAACCTGAGCACATCTGTTTTGTTTGAGGACAAAACCACCAGAAAACCAGGCAGTTTTATGAAGATCTTACTTGGGTGTTTTCCAAATAGTACATTTTCTTGTGGAAGAAACTGTTTTCTTGAGGAATGACCCTTATATTTATATAGTCAAGTCATCACTTCAATATAGATGTAAAACCTTCTCAAAACAAATGCTGTCTTTGTGCCTTATCTGGAGACAGAATATACACATCCTAGAATGGAGATGAGCCATTCTTCACTGACAGGCAAGAATTTTATATCATGAATTCATCGACCTCTACATTAATAGTTTCATTATCTCTTAGAGTTCCTGATGTGGACAGATAAGATCATTCCACATGAGAAAACAGATTACTCTGATAAATAGATAGCTTTTGCTGAATGAGAATGAACATTTTAATAAATGTTTATGCAAGTTTTCCATTTGATTAATTTTGTAGTGACATGGGGAGAAGAAATGTACAAAAAATAAGCAGGTCGTCTGGACTGACATAAGAAAACAGCCAACCACTGTTGGAGAATGTTTAGATATGAACTATTAAAGCAACTGACCTAAATGTTAGCTCCGTGGACTGTGTGAGAAGGCAAGCCTGACCACCCTGGATGTTGCATGCCCAGCTCAGCTGCTGCGTCAGAGAAGTGGTTGCAGCAGAGGAGCTGTGTCATAGGCACTGAGTTATGTCCTCTCCACCAGACTGGAACAGAAACTGCTGGGAAAGCTTTACTTTGTTTATCTTTGCAGGAGGGATGTATTTGCCCTCCTTAAATCACAGCTGGAGATATTATCTCAAACTGTGATGTAGCCATTGCTGAGTAGTCCTCATTAACAAGGCTTGTGGTTAAAGGAACACAGCGGTTATGAAGCTCCAATATCAGATAAGAAAGAAAAGTGCCCTGGGAAGGGCTTCTTTTTCTCCAAATGAATTGGCAGTTTATATGAGCTTTGTTTGTTGAAGTCTCCCATTTGACCATTAAGGCTGTGTGTTTTTGTTCAAGGACACGATAAGCAAAGTCTGATGTATGCCTTCAATGTTTTTACAGGATGGGCAGTCTGTCTTTCCCTGATTTTCTGTTTTTTGAGTACAGTTCTACTGGCAACAGGGCAATGAATACAAAGTCCCTCGTATAATTTTCCTGGCAGCAAGGAATAAATGATGTACTAATGTTTTGGCTCTTGAAGGATTATTAATTAACATGTATGAATAACTGAATTGTAGTTCAGTAGAAGGGGAAAATACCATGGCAGATAAATCAGTTAATGTGGCCCAAATTATCTGGCCCCAAAATATTTATAAAAAGTTGAACCCTGATGAATTCTGTGTGTGTTTAACCAGATCAGAGCCATGATCAGAGAGATCTAGGACTCCCAGATTCTAGTAGGACCCACTCAGTGCAGTGGTCCAGACAGGAGGAGTTGTTCAAGTGCAAAATCTACTGCACATTTCAGATTCCTGTGTAGTGAGGGAGGGAGTGAGATAGCAAGCTGATCAGTCCTGCATCAGTGTTTTTAGTAACCAGGTCAGACCCTTTGAGTTGGACTTATGGCCAGGTTCTGACAGAAACCCTAGAGGGGAACAGCTGAGAGCTGTACTTAACAGAATGAGCAGCAGTAAAATTGGCAGTGCTGCTCATTTCCCTTGAAGAAGCTATTGCTGTTTTTCAGTTGATTTTAGTATCTTTTTTAATAATAACATAGAGTTGCTTTTATATTTAAAACCTGAAGCGAAGGACTGATGTTTCAGCTTTTCCTTCTCAGCAGAAAGGGATGTTTACTGTCATACTCTCTAGATAGTGATGCAAGGCATGCATGTATACATAAAGGCCAGAGTTCCTTTTCACAGCTAAATACAGAAAGGGGACTTAATGCAAATATTGAACAACTACAGCATTCAAAGCACTATGTAGTGCTGCCTGTTTCCTGGTTAGCAAAACTTAAAGTAGGACTTGCCATTAAAGTACTGACAGCAGGAATTCAAGTGTCATGATCATTTGGCTTTAGATCAACTTCTAGTATCTGCTGCATTGATTCCTACTGGCTAAAAGAAATGTTATTTATATCAAGAGGAAAACCTATGGCAAATCAGACATGACTTTTAGAATTTCTTTCCAAGGGACATTTTTTTAGGTGTTCTGTTTGTTAGATCATCAGATATTTTACAAACCAAACCAAACCAAACCAAACGAAAACCAGGACCTATAATTTTTCAATTGGAAAAGGCTAAAAAATCAAACCAGCCAAGAAATGGTAAGAAAACATTTCAGACCTAAGGGCAACCAGACGACCTAAATTACTGTTCATGGATTTTTACTTAAAGTAGAGGAATGTGAACAAGACTAATAAACTACAAATTAAAAAGACACATTAATATGAGAGATTGTGGGTTCTAGAACTTATGCTCTAGAAGGTGTTTTCTCACTAAAGTCACTGTGACCTTGGGAGATTATTTGTTGTGGTTGAAGTCTTTTGCAGACAGCATTTGGACAGTACAGATTTGGACTTTATTCCTTTGCAGTCCTGAAAATAAAGGACAAGATTGTACTTGATTTTGTAAACATGCATTGAATGTCTAACCTAAGTAATTTTGTCCCTTTTCTGGGGGTCAATTTTCTTATGGGGAAATGGAAACACTTGCCTTCTGCATAGGATTGTGGTGCATCTTTATGTATAGAAACACCTTTAGGTCTCCATATGGGAGGTACCCCAGTATAAAAGTGTACATGAAAAACATTCGTAAGTTGAATCCAGGTCACCTAACTAAGTAAACTAACTAGTGGCTAAACTTTGGAATCGAATAGATTTTAGGGAAGAACATTCCTTGTACAATAAATAGAGAGAAGCAAGTTGTTGAAGTATCCTTGGATGGAGATCTTCCTTGCATCTGAATCAGAAAGAAGAATTTTGCTTTGAAAGGATTCTGAGGTATTTCCTTTGCTTCACAGACAACTTAGGCACTTAAGAATTACTTTTTTAGGTTCTAAAATCATAAATTATAAAACAATTTCCAGGGCTCCTGCTTATTCAGGATGAATACTCCCTAATGTTTTTATACTTTAAAAGAGAACTGCTAAGTCTTTGAATGTTTATCCATGAGTTGGGTTAAATACAGCTGTAAAATGACAAGGACTGCCACCTCGGGTTTTTTTTTTATTATTATTTTTTCAAAACACTGAAATGAAAACTTTTAATTTGAATATTCAAAGAGAAGCTAGAAAAATAGAGCAGGCTCTTTTATTTGATCATTGAACTCTTCATTTCATAGATGGCTGCTGCAATAAGCAACCTCTCCCTGTAATTGTGGTACTGCACAGTCACTCCTCTCTCAAGCTGGTTGGCTCATTTGAGTTGGGAGTCAAAGTATGCTGCCTGTTTTAGCATTTAATCCCAACAGTATATAACAACCACAGTTTTATAAGCATATAATCCATCTCAGTTTCCTATGAAAGTTTTAAAGGTTTTCATGGTCGTCTGAGTTTCAAAGAATAACTTTACGGGTCACCAGAAGCTTATATGAACACCCCTTTGGACATTTCCTCTCCATATTTTCCACCTCCCAGATTAGATACTTTCTGCTGTGTTGCATGTTGTAGAGGTCAATACCATCCAGCTTCTCACTTAGCCCTCTATTTAGAGGTCTATGTTGGCCAGACTGGCTTTCAGCAGCTTTATTATAATAATAATGCATTTTAATTTATGGGCATCCATGCCTGAAGCATCTTAACGGAAACAACTAAAATCTAAATGGCAATAAACAAAGGCAAAAGACAGCTTGGAAGCCAAGAGCTTAAAATCCCTGCAAAACAAAACAGAAAAGGAAATGAGAAAGTCAGAAGCCTTTCTAAAAAAGTGTTCTGGCATAAGCAAGAGACAGTGTGTTCCTGAGGCAAGGGAGGAGACCAGCTCTTTTGACCTTCCAACAGACAATGACCAACACCACCAGCTTGAATTACTGAGAAAGGGCACAGAGGTACAAGAGGTGGATTTCTCTTACCTCAGAAAAAGGAACTTCATTGGAAAAGCCACAATAATCTTGAAGTTATGTTGCCCAACTTTGCTCCCCTGAAAAGATTCACCGCAAATCTCTCTTCCCCTCTAAGTTTTGTTTCAATTTTTTGAAGACATAGCAACAGACCCGTCAAGAGGCTCTGATGGTCCTTCAGCATTTGAGCATAGATATATATTTATATATATGTATGTATATTTATTTACATTTATTTAGCCACACATATATAGCTAACTACGCTATATATACACTAACTACACCAGAATCCAAAGGATTATTAGGTTTTAGAAAAACACAGAAGGTGTGTTAGCACAGCTTTTTTTTATCTCTTCACCATCACTTTTTAAAATCAATCCTATTATTTCTGTGCTTCAAGTGTCTGATCTGTGAAGGGAGAATACTTATCTGGTATGATGGAAAATGCCATCAACATAGCAAATCTCTTCTTCACTTAATTCTGTCTGCAGCAAATCCTAGCCTTGGCTTGGAGTTCTCCTTGTGGCACACTAAGCTCCTCTGGTCTGCCAGGGCCCCTCCAGCATCTTTCCTGGGTCAATTAAAATTTTAACAAAGCCCTTGACTGGAGGTTTTGTCCCTGCTTTGGAGGAGCTAATACCAGTTTAAAAAAAAAAAATCCACTGAATCAACTTTAAAAAATGAGGCTTTTGGGTTTTCAGCCTGTAATTACAGCATCAGTTCCCTTTTATGCTTCTAAATTACAGAGAAGCAAACTGCCCTGTGTTCTGATGTTTTATTTTTTTAAAATTACTCAGTGGCTTTGTGGGGAAAGAGTAACTGAATATTTTTGGTGGTGTTACATAGGCGACGCCTTGCCCATTAGCTCTTAGGGAGTGATTCTTCCTTACTCCCTAAGGTTCCCTTCAGGGGGAATGGAAATTAATCCGCTTAAAGAGAACTGGTAATAAAGAATGTCCCCTTTTCATGATTTAACCAGCTTGAAACAAACTCTTAAAAATGTGCACATCATTTTTAACAGAGGCTTCGCGTTAATGAGGATTAAGCAGGCTCTGTTCTTGCTTCAAAACATAATTTTCCTGGTAGCCTTGCAGCATGGTTGGCATGGGCCTTGGCGCAGGGAATGAAATGGCGCCTTCGTACCAGACAGCCAGAAATGTCACCCCACCTACCCCTACTTGTTCATCCCAGTTGGCACCCACATGCCCCTGCACATGGGCCTTGCTCCAGCTGCATCACTCATACAGACACTGACAGCTTCGCTGGATCCAGTTGTAGCCTGAAGAAACACATTCAGGTGTTTTTAGAGATTAAGGGGACTATTGATCCATCTTCCACAATGGTCAGCTATGTTTCAACTTTCCGTGGAGATCTTGCATTTTGCTGTTATTTTTTCCCACATCTCCCCAATTTTAGAGTTTTAGGTTTTCCCCTTTGCACTGAGGACCTGGCTTTCAGCTGATTGCCATGACAGCCTGTCTCACAGTTTACAGCAGCAGCTGTCCCCCAAAGTCATTGCAGGATGACAGGAGGGCTGGGTGGCAGAGGCTGGGTTGACAAGGACAGAGTGAAAAAAAAATTGCAGCACCTTCATGTTTAAATACTTAATTGCTGCATCCAGAAAATGTCCCAGCTGAGGAATTACACACTGCTGGTTCATCCATCCCACCAGTTCACCAGACTGTCTAGAACAGAACAGAACAAGAATAGAATAGAATAGAATAGAATAGAATAGAATAGAATAGAATAGAATAGAATAGAATAGAATAGAAAACTTCAATACTATAGTGCAGTTGGAAGAGACCTACAACAATCATTTAGGCCAACTGCCTGAACAATTCAGCACTGACCAAGTTACAGCCTGTTATTAAGGACATTGTCAAAATGCCTTTCAAACACTCAGAGGCTTGGGGCATTCACCATCTCTCTAGGAAGCCTATTTCAATGTTTAAAGACCCTTTAAATGGGTCTTTAAACATTGAAATGTTTAAAGCCATAGAAAGTCTAATGGCTTTCTAATGTCAAGTCTAAACCTCCCCTAGTGCAGTTTTTAACTATTTCCACATGTTCTATCACTTGATACTAGGGAGAAAAGATGATCATCTCCCTCTTCACTTCCTTTCCTGAGGAAGTCACTCCTCTCCCAATTTATTCTTGTGCTTGTCATTACTTCATCCTAAGTGTGGAGTCTAATACTTAAATTTTATCCCACTAACCATAGCTCAAATCTCTAGATCCCCCTGCAAGGCATCTTGTCTCAGAAGTGACTCAATAACACCTCCCACTTTGCTATCATTAGCAATGTTTCTAATGGTACATGCAGCTGGGCTGACAGTGCATAGAGCTGGCCCTTAAATCCTACTCCAACATGCTTGTGCTGTCTGTCCATATCATGGAACCACTGCTCTCTGCCATGCCTTTCCTAACTTTTAAGTTTGTACAGGCTTTGCAATCAGCAGGTTGTATACAACATTGCTAAATGCAGTCATGGGCCCATAGCCATGAAATTGTGTCTATTCATGATTTTTTTTCCAGCATGGGAAAAGAGCAGCATAGACCTGTCAAGTAAAGAGTATCTCAATTTACTGCTTGGTTCCAAGAAAACATGAAACATTTTAGAGATTCTAATTTATAAAGCATTTCTCCAATAACTCATGGATTTATATTTATTTATGGATCAGTAACTAGTTTGATTCATTTCTGGTGGTTTTTGCCCAGGCTCTTCTGTTGTACCTGGACGATGATCCAGCCAGACCGTTGACTTTAATAAAAGTCTAGGATTGTCTTTGGACCCCAAACTTGCCAGATGGCAAAAAAATGAACACTTTTCACCACTTTTTTGATTTTCATTTTCCTGAGCTATGACAGACATTTGAATTTACACAAATTACTAACTCTCTGATTTACAGTCAGGCCTCCTTATTCTTTTAATATTATTTTTATTCTAAATTTACTTTTCTTTAGTTTATTGCACTCAGTTTACACATACTTTTATGTCCTACTTATTCCCAGAATTAACTTAATATTATTTTGTGTCAGCCTCATGGAAACAAGGCTGGATGAAAACTAATCCAATGGTTGCTACACAAAAGTCAGGAAGATCTCATAGGCTGTGGAATTCCATTATTTCTGGGATTATTAAAATTGTACTATAAATTATATTGCACTGTGGTAAATCATACATTATTTGTAATGTGCTTTTGATTGCCTTTGTATGACTAGATATGTGATTTGGTTTCATGTATTTTGTCATTGCAGAGTGAAGCAATAAAATGAGAAAGAAGTAATCATTTCTATGGTTTCTTTAAGAAAATCTGATTTTTCCTTTGAGAACCTCCAGGAAAAATTACTATTCCCTGTCCGCCTTGCTACAGCAAAAAACAAGTCCACAGCACCGTCAGGTCATTATGGCCTATTGTTGCAACACTGGGATTAAATTTTGACCCAAATAGCAATTGTTCAGTCCCTTGTAGAACACAGAAAATAAGAGAGAGTTTCATAATTGTAGGTAGGAGCAACATTTGAATTTCGGCCTGCAAATTTGCAGAGATGAGCTTTTCCACAAAGAGTCCAGTGCTTCCATAGCCACTCTCAGCAGAAAGAGATGATTTTGGCTGGCCACCCCAAGTGTCCATTCAGGCTGAGCCTGTGCTCACCCTGATCACACATTCACACCCCCAGGCACATCACAGAGACAGCCCTGCTGGGACAGACACCTGCTGCACTGGAGGAGGCTGACATGAGCAAAGCAAGCAGCAGCCCCGGCTCCCACCCAGCACGCTGCTCACTGAGCACCGTGGGGCTATTGTGGATCCGTTGAGAAATGAATGTTGGAAAGGCTCTTTGCTTCAGAGGTGCTTGGCCCCTCATCCTTATGCTGGTCCCAGGAGAGTCTGCAGGGGTGGTGCAGAAGGCATGCTTCTCTTTGGTGCAGGGAAAGGGACAGCAGGAGAGAGAAGGCAGCTGGGAGATAAATATGGAAAGACAGAACAGGGGGGGAAACTTGTGTTAGTTCGTCTGATTCACCACTGTCACCACAGACTCAGATTGGTTCATTTAGATGGTTGAGCCTAAGGATTTGATTGTCAGCTAATGTGTGAGAGTGGGAAAGTGAAAGATGTGGGAGTGGCGAGATGTGGGGATCTTGGGGACTGACACTGCAGGGACATCCCGCAGTTACAGGCCAGGGAGAAGACACAAAGGTCTGTGGGTGGGAGGGGTGAATGGAAATGTGTAAGGGAAGGCAAAAGGCCTTCCTTAGTCTTGCACCAGAAACACAGAGCACCCTCAGGCTGCCTGGGAAATCCATAGGGCACCAGTACACAACACCAGTACATGACATCAGTACATGGTTGTTCCCAGCGCTCATGGTGTCCCCAGGATGGGGACAGTCATGGCCAGCTGCTACTTGTCCAGCTGAGGCTGAGACTTGGCTTAGAGGCCACTACTGTCAGAGACTGTATGGGGCCAGGACATGCTCCAAACACCTGCCCAAGGGGGACAAGGGGATTGTGTTTCAGGACATACAATGAAAGAGGGCATTTGGAGGATGTAGCTTCAAGGAATATCACTCGGTCTTGCAAAATGACTCTCAGTAATATGCGAGTTTGATGTGTCAGTAAGAAAACCCGTGCTAATCTCCATTATATTTCTGAAATACAGTTTAAATTGATCAAGTTTGGATTAGAGTTTAATTGCTGATGGGAGCCACAATTGTAGAGAAACTGTGGAGTGGGAGAAATTGTGATCTGATCCCAGAATCATCTCTTCTTGATTCCAGTGTGATCCAAGTGTTCCCAGAGAGATGCACTTTTTGTATCTTTTCAAAGAGAATATTTGGGCTAAGAGATATGAGATCAAGAGATAAATATATGTTTTCTTCCTGACAGAAAGGAGATCTGTTTTGCAGAATGGCCCAAACCATGACTTTGTCATCAGACCTTCATCCAAGTGTGACTGCCATAGTCTGTATAGACTGTGCTCACCACTTTTGACTATGAAGAGGATAAAGAAGTATTCTAATAGCTTTTTTTTCAGATGCACAGGCATCACAGAATTGTCAGCATCTTGGGAAAGAGTTTTGTTGTTTTCCTTCTTGCTGTAGCAGTTCTGTTCTTTCAAAGAGCCAAAGTGGATGAGATAACCAGAAGTAGGAAAAGGAGGATAAGGCAAATGAGTGAAAGCTGGAAATTGCAAGACTCCAAGCCATTTTTTTTGAATTTTCTTTAAAAATAAATCTTGATGAATACTTTTAGCTTAATGATTGGCTACAGGACCCACTTGCTTCTCCAAGCATTCAGATATAGATATTTTAATGAGATGATGGAGTGGAAAATATGATGCAGCCCACAGATTGTGTAACCCTTCATGTTAAAGGAAAACTTTATGATGATTAGTAGATGCATTATCATTTGCTTGTGCAGGAATTTAATAGACTTCTGGTCTGCTGTTGATTCTGCAACAAGCTTGGGTCTATTTGTAAGTCTGTGGTGTTTTAACAACAGTAGCCAGTACCTTACTGGGACATGAGTCCAATAGTAAAAACACATAAGACAGCATCATGGCCTTTAGATGGCTTGGTCGTTGGAAGAGATGACTGGATTTTATCTTGGAGGGAGACGAGAAACATGCAGACACAAACAGCTCAGACTAAGTTGGGCACAATAAATTAAGCCACGTTACATTTCTTGACGGCATCTCAATAAAAACTAAATGAACATCACTATTAATTGGGAACTATGCTTTTAAGTTCAATTAAATTTAAGCCAGTTCTTTGTGAAACAGCTTAAGGACTTCCTAAGTAAAAAAAAAAATGTGATGTTAGAAACATCAAGGCTGACATAAAAGTTTCGTTATCACAGATGCATCTTTTGTCTCTCAGCATATGCTGTTTCTGAAGTCTTGCCTTCTTAGGCAGGAATAATTTCAACTGTAGTCTGTTTTGTTGCTCATTTGGGTTTTGTTCTTCGATAGAAGAGACATAAGATCCCGAAGTGGTAGTGCATGGTGAGCATCATCAAGGAATATTGGGGAAGGTTATACAGGTAGATAGAGACATGTTAATATCATCATGTTGCATAGCTGAGACATTATTTTGCATGCTAGTTCATGACCATGGAGGTCAGTTAATCCAGAATTACAGGGGGTATTGACATTTTTTCAGTATTGTTTATTGAAATTGATTACCATAATTCATAATTCAACCCCTTGGAGCTTAGGAAATACACACAAAATGAGTCAAACTTTAATAAGGTCTGTATTTTGTATTCAGTCTATGGACTTGAAAATTGTTCTTTCCCATTGTAAGTGCCTTCACACCACGTTACTGTCTTTCATTGGTTAACACTCTCTCAGCCTCTCCTATTTTTTTGTACCAACAGTGGTATCTTTCCTGGAACCAAGGACTTGACTTCAGACCTCTCACACCCCAAATGTGTGCCTTGACAAACAGCCTGTTATGGAGACTGAGCAGCCTATTTTCACTGGAAATTCCGGTAGACACTGCAAAATTCTTCCCAAGAAAGCTGGCATGCAAGCTCTCACTGAAATGGGTTGCTTTTGACAAATACACACTTTCTAACAAAATGGAAAATTCCATGCTGGTCCTGTACTTGGGAAGGTGCACTTTGCCTGAGTGAACAGTGCAATAGTGCTTAGCACCTCAAGAAAATGAGAAGAAAAAAACCCTAACCCAACCTCAAAAATCAAGAGAAAATTTCAATGTAAACCCATCATCCCTAACATGCCAAGAGCATTGTGGTCAGCCAGCAAGACAAGGTGACAAGTCACACTTCTGTCTAAGCTTCATGCTCACTTCTGATGAACTAAACAACATACAGTGTTGGTCTGTTCCCACCTTTATTTGTCTGGAGTCTCTTTGCGACTGGTGATCAGATCCTTAGTTCCTGCTGCATCAGACAGACCAACAGATCTTTCTCACCTCTCTTTTTGTTTTCAAAATTGTCTGTGTTGTCTCAAATTTTCTTTGTTCTGCTTCCCTGTTTCACTCACCAAGGGCCACCTGCCTCTAACATTGGGGGACATGCATCCACTCACACTCAGAAACAAATTTCATGTCAGAAAAAAAGAACATGCTGAGAAAGAGTTTCAATGGACATTCATAGCCCTCCTATACTCAGGTCCTCCATACTTGGCTTTCTTCTGTCCATTTTCCTCCTCTCTTGCCTGACTCCACTGCTCTAATGTGCAAATTGTCTTCATGGGCTATGCAAAGCACTACACCAAGAGCAAATAATCACAGGACTGTTTAAATTGGAGAATGGACAGTCAGGTAAAGGACACCTTATTTGCTTTCTTGCAAGAACAAGGAGATACTTAGTCATTTTTTAGGCACTGCAGTATAAATTTTACCAGAGGGAAATGATCTTATATTATGCAGAAGCACTAATGCACAACCACAGGATTTAAGTAAAGCCAAGGTCAATAGGAATAATGAGGGGAATTCAACATTTCTATAAGTAATAAGACTGTAAAATTATGTCTGATGGGAATCTGTTGTTTTTTTAAAAGAAATGTTAAACCAGCATGTTTTTAAAAACCATCTGGGAGTGTTACTGATCACAACCCATAAAGAGAGCTGATGAGAAATGGAGGACACACCAGTACACAGAGGGAAAGAGGGAAGTGATATAAATCTCTTCCATTATCTAAACCTGTAGACAGGATAGTAGAGAGTCCCAGACTCCTGGTCTGCTTGTGCCAAGCAAAAAGCTGGCACTAGCAATGTGGACATTTGGCACTGTCCCACAGCCATTGTAGAGTGCCTCAGTCAAGGTCTCACTTGCTACAGCTGGTTAAGTGGAACAAATCCCTACCACCAGACTAGAGAGCTTGAGATGTGGGGTCAGGCAAATGGATTTATCATATCTTACTAAATAGAAATTTCAACAGAAGCCCCGCTGCATTGCTTTCTGTAGCATCTTGCAGAGCTGTTACACTTGAATTCTGAAACCATCTTAATTCTTGTATTTCATTTGTTCTCCATGTAAACAGATTGGCAAGACTTAGCTGTCTAATGAGGTAGAATCCTTTCATCTTAAATCTCTGGAAGCTTCTACTGTGTGGAAAAAAAGGCTTTTGTTAGAAATCGTTTAATTCTTAATTCATTTTTATCACTACTTAATCAGAAAAAGAAAACATGAAAGAATTTAAAGACATTTACTTAAGCTTATATAAAATAAGTAATTGAGGGATTTTCTTGTAAATTGTGTTCACTTAAACTGAGAGTTTGAGGATTATGTAATAGCAAAATCAAGATAAACAATAGTGCAATTCTGAATACACCTAGTGTCTATTTCTGAATATACCTAGTGTCTATTTCTGAATGTTGAGCTGAACATATTAGATCAACATTAGAATTTCAACATTTGAACTGAAGAATTAGGGATTGCAAAAATTAGGAATCACTCCAACCAAGCTGAAATGTCACATTAGTTAAGAAATAAAAAGCTTAAAATAAAGCCAGGCTGTATTTATCCATCTGCTTTAAAGCAATTTTTGCACATGTGTTAGCTAAGTGGACAGTGCCTTCACAATAACAATCCTCGTGAACACTGGGTGTGTAACAGGAAGGATTTTTTTTTTTCAGTGGAGAAAATAGAAAGATTTGCCCACCCTGATGCTAAAAATACAGAATAATTATCATCTGAGGCAGGTGCACTTCTGACCTAAGCATATATGCACACCATGTATTTTCAGGTCCTCTTTGTTAGAATAAACAGATGAGTTTTTCTTCAAGTACAGACTTTAAAAGCAGATGCAAGTGGCTTTCTTGGAGAAGGAAAAACAGTCCCAGGGAGGCAGAGGAAAATGAAATGTGATGTGTTTGACACCTTGTTGCACTGTTGCTTCCCTAGGAGGACAGTGCTGTGAAATGTGCCACAACTCCTCTGGAGATGGTGCTGGGTGACCTGGACCTTGCCTGGACCTTGGTGACATAGGCCTACACAGTGTATGGCCTCTGCTGCTTCTGGCCAAGGTCCAACATAGCATGAAGATACACTGTGGCATTCACAGAATCCCAGAATCACAGGCTGGTTGGGGACAGAAAGAACCTCTCGAGGTCAACTGGTATAACCCCCCTGCTCAAACAGGGCCACCTAGAGCCAGTCGTCCTGGACTGCATCTGGAAATGTTTCAAATATTTCTGAGGATGGAGACTCCACAACCTCCCTGGGTAACCTATTCCAGAGTTCAGTCACCTTCACAGTATAAAAAAAAGTTGTTTTGTTGGGGTCTTTTCATGCTCATAGTGGAACACGGATAAAATCCCTGATGTTCATAAGGGATCCCCTATTTTTCAATTTGTGCCCATTGCCCATTGGGACAGTCTGTCTGGTGTTTTGCTATTGTGAAATCTTGCAGTAACCTCAGCAATTAATGGAATTTGATTCCTGATTTTTGACACACTGGAGGTCAATAAATAGCTTTTTCATTTTCCTGAGTGGATGCTAAACCTTCAGAAAACCATGAGTCATATAATAAATGAGTACATGTAAAGTCAATGCATATTCAGCCTGCATATTTTTGGTGAAAGAAGGTGAAATTTACTGCTTTCTTCCTTCTGCTTGGTTTCTGGTTCAGTCTGTTTCACTTCTACTTTCCTTCTTTCTTTCTCAGGATGCAGTTGTGATCCTCATCTCTAAGCATGGAGGTCAACAACAGTCCTTTCTGGAACAGCTCTTTTATGACCAAGAGGGTATTTAACACACAAGATATTCCTTGTGAGAGCTACAACACAGTATCCTATTCCAAACTGCTCCTTTAATTATACTGACTCCTATTTTATCCTTGCTCCTTCACTTTTGTCTACTCATTTTGCAGTCCTAGTCTCCTGCACTTCCCTCAGACCTCTTTTTCTTCTCAGGCATTTCATAATAGAAGATTATATAGCCATGGAACTACTGTTCAGCATGGACCATTGGAAGAACTGCCTGCAGAAGACCATTTCAGACTGCTTCTCCATGTCCATGAGGCCATTAAGGCTTCAGGCTGGAAACACAGATTTTTTTCTTTCTGCCTCACTGAGGAGGGCATGGCTGGGAGAAAAAAGATGGAAGAGGTTTGATATACTTGGTCATAGACATCAGGGCAGAGCTGAAAGCCTGGACCCTAATCACAGTAGTGCCAGAATTGAAAGGTGGCTGAGATCCAGGATATGGGCCTGGGCTCTAATATCTTCAGGGTGTCAGCTCTTCTGAACTCGTTGATCATTACATTATTCCTCATCATCTATTCCAGAGCCACAGGAAAAAGGACAAGTCACACTCCACAAGTGTAAAGGCCTTTTTTGATTCAGGGCAGTGTGAATGCGCATAGGCTACTAAAACAGAAACATCAGTTATTAAAAAATGTAAGGCTTTTCTTCCAGAAAGGGCTAAATAACTGATTTCCTTCATGCATGGTAATTCCAGAATTATTCATTTGTGAAATAGAAAACAGCTGCACTTCTGAGAAAGAAACAGTCTTACACAATGGCAAATAAAAGACACTTTCACTGTTTGTTTAACATGAATTTTGTCTGAAATAAAAAGTAATGGACAACCCAGGTTAAAAAAAAAAAAAAAAGCCATATAAGAATGTCTGTATTTGAGCTGTTTTGAAGGTAATCAACACCCAATTTTTGCTCTCACTTGGTAAGAAAAGCTCCTTTAATGCCTTCTGCCAACTCTCTTAAAAGTTTGGCTTCTCTTCTGAAGAGATGCAGGAGTGCAGGCAAAATCCTTCTTACTTTGCAACTTTGGGCCCTATTTGTTTTGGATATGATGGTTAGTGGGTTTGAATCACTAATCTGACCTTATTAAGAGGCTGTACGAGGTATCCCACAAAGAACAGCCTGCAAGGCAGAGAAAAACAGAGATGCACTAAGGACAGGGAACCTATGCAAACCGAACCTATCATAATGTCACAAAATCGGGACCTTGAAAGAAAAATAGGCTCTAAGCCAGGGGTGAGTTCATTTTATTCCTCACCGTCCTCTCAGGCAGAAGATGTAGGCAACTGACAGAAGAGACTTGCTACAATGAGAAACCTAGGGATATCTTCAGTCCCCATTTTCTCTAGTCTTCATTGTAGGCAGTTTTAGGCCAGTACTTTTTGTTGGAACCCTGGAAGCTGACAATTTTAGAAATTTCTGAGAATTTTCTTTTCTAACAGGCACTGACACTCAAGCAAGCACTACATTTGACCTGAGGCCATGGAACAAGCTTCCAAAATTGAGTGGTAGCACTGGGATTATGGGTGAGTAATTTGAATAGAAGTGTGTGATATTACAGGGTGGAAAACATAGATTTTAAGGTTTTAGTATATACTAATATATGTATAAAGTAAGATGGAGGATTTAGGGTGTTGGCTAAGTTCTTCTTTTACCTTCTTCTTCATGGATTTGGGTGGTATATTGTAATTGGGTGAAAAAATCCACATTGTGGACTACAGGTATTTTTTAAAAGTAAAAATAATATAGATGTCATCTCGTTATTGGACAATTAGTGCTTAAAAGGCTATTAAGAGACAGGGCCATTTTTCACCTTGTTAGCTAGAACTCATGACTTGTGAGATTGTACTATAAATAAGAATTAATAAACATCTGATTCCGAACATGAAAAATTGCATCTCCCAAGCATTTAGTCCCAGCTCTGACAGAAGAAAAGAAGATAAAAAACCTCACAACTTTTAGTACTTTTTGCACAGAGCAACTAAGTAGTTCTGTCTACATCCCACAAATTCTCTGACAGTGCCTGCTAAAGGAAACCTGTTCTGCATCCATTTAAACTAAGAAAATGTATCGACAATCTATATACGCTGTGTAAGATCACACTTTTTTTTTTTTTTGATCCCCCTGCCTTCTCAGCAAACAAATCTAACCATTTATTGTATAACCATAAGCATACACAATTTGCACACAATTTAACAATTTCTGAAGGTTTAAATAATCCCCCCCCCCTAATTTTACAGCTTTTGTGTGAACAAAAACACAGCTTTTGTGTGAACAAGAACCATTCCACTTACTGTGGTCAAGTGGAATTGACATCCATGTTATGTCAGCTCATCTCTTTTATGCTTAGAAAATAACAACAGAATTATCAGATTTATTTTTTCCTTTTGTTTTAATTTAAAATTCTTTAAGTTAAACATACTACATTTGCTTTTGTTTGACTTGGAGGGGAAACAGAATTGTCCATTTAACTTCAAATAAACAAGTTTTTTTCAGAAGAAAAAGCTTAGTTTAACCCCTTGCTTTGAATTCAACAGTGCTTTGAAATTTTTCTGTGTGAAACTCTCTGACTCAACCCCTGGTGGCAGAGGAAGGGGAAAATTCCCATCAGATTAAATCCTTGAACCCCTCTGGCATCTGCCCACCCGTGGTTGCAGCAGACTCTGTGAGTCAGGTGGCTCTGTGGCTGTGGGGAGGACTAGAGCAGTGTGCCAAACAGATGCACTTAGTGACCATCCAAGCCAAAACTCCCTCTCTGGCCATGTTCAAACAAACCTTGGAGCCAAATCTCTCTGAGCATAAAGCCATTGGACTGAGCAGTGAAATGTGTTCATTGCAACTGACAGAGATAACATGAAATACTTTGTTTCTTCACTTCTAGCATATTGATATTTAATCAAGCATTTAAAAGGAAACCAGACTGTTGACTCAGGGTGAGCTGGTGAAGTGACCCATGGACTTAAACTGAGATTATTTTTTTTCTCTGTTCTTGCCATCAACAAGCAGCAAGCAGGCACTAAACCTTTCCTTGAGCTTCCTGCTGCTTCTAGAAGCAACTAAGGTAAGGTAACAGGAGCTCCCAGAGGCTGCTCCTTAGTGTTAACTCCTGATTCGTCCTCTAGCTGGAAAATGCATCTCCAGGAATTAGACAGTTCATTAATTATTCTTTCATATTATCCGGGGGCCCATTTCTACTGATGGAGCTCTAGCAGCAAGAAGACAAGGCTGATCTGGGGAAGGATGCAGAGCCTGGTCATTCACTTATGCTGTCAGTAAATGAAAACAGCCATAAATCAAGATATACAGCTGTGCAACGTCAGTCTGAGCAAGATCAGAATCAGGCATCCACTGAAATGTCTGTTCACAGAGAAATTCACAAGAGGAACTGAAAGAGGGTTCACAGAAAATTTGCAGAGCCAGACTGAAACCAGACACGTTAGCATAACCCAGAAAGTTTTAGGATAATCAGGTGTCTGTCTCTGTGGACTCAAAATTCCCCTCTGGCACAACCAGTAAATGTTTGCTTGGGAGGTAAAAGTGAAAAGCCAGTGGATCTGAAATCTGAGCTTCCACAAGAATTTCTCTGGTCGGTGCTCAGCGTTGCCTTCGGGGGATGAGGCGGCTGGAGGCAGGATGTCGGCTGCTGGGCTGACTCCCAGTGCCTGCGGTTATCGCTCGGGTAATCCCACATGGTATAGCTGAGCTAAAACTAAGTTATATCCATTTCTTCTCAGCCCATCTTTCCAGAAGCAAGAGTATTTTCTTACTCTGGATAAACACCAAAATAGTATTTTTTCCTTATAATTCTTTGTCTGAACACTGTAGCTGAAAATATTTCCTTTTGTAGCAATGACCATCTATGCTGGCAAAAACTGCACTGGCAGTGGTGCAGACTGGCTCTATTTTACTTGCCTGTGGCAATTTATTTTTCAGTAGCTCTTTCCTTTAAAACACTTACAAATCCCACAGAAGCAAGAAAGCCTTCAACATGTGAAAAATTCCAGGCATAAACCTTAAATCATAATTAAAAATGAAATATAAAAAGCAAGACACATCTTTTCATGCCTGACATGGGCCTGAAGATTGCCTTTTACTTTTGAGAATAAGCTGTGCACCCAAAACCGTGATAAATCACACAGAAATAAAGTTATACCATAATTCAGATGCCCTCCCACAAAGGGCAGTTCTAAAATGTTCATTTGAAGAAGTGTTTTCTCATCCATTTCAGGTTTTACTCAGAGAATGGAGTACTACAGGGTGTTCAGAGTCTACTGGAGAGAAAGGAGAGGAAGACCTTTTTTAAGGCCTGAAATAAAAGCATAGTTAGATGTCCTACAATTTAAAATTCAACACTGCATTTGTATTCCCTAGGCACAACACAGTGAACCTGAATAAAATGAAGTCATGCAGATCAGCTAAAGCCATGTATGACAAATGAGTCCAACCTCACTCTTCTTACAGTATGACTTCATTCATAAGGAAACATAAAACTGTCTTTTCTTCATTCTTGCTTGCTCATTTCTGTTGCTTTCTTCTTCCTGCCTGAATAATGCAACTGTTCTAACTCTTCATATCAGAGTAGGGTATGAGCCATCAATGCCAGTGAGTCAGCATCCTTTCCCACAAGATTCAGTACCTGGGATTTTTCAGGGAAATACTGCCAGCTTGTTATGTCTCAATGGGAATTTTTTGGAAAACACCTTACACTTGGAACATTAAAAACAACCGTTGAGCATTATGTAGATGAGGGCCAAGGACCTATTATCTTCCCAAAGGATACCTTACCAAGAAAGTAGTAAACTGCCCAGGATGTGGGGAAATTACTCCAAGCCTCCCTCCAGTATTGGCAAGTGGTTCCCTTCAGGCATCTCAGGATTGAACATTAACTTACTCTAGAGAGGCTGAAAAATATCTCCAGGGCTGAATTTGAAACTCAGTGTTCTCCTTCAGAAAAAGAACAGAAATGGCTATTAAAGAACCATAGGGGGTTTATTCTTATTATTGTAATTATTTTGATTTCATGTATAAATAGCCAGCTCTGGAAATATACATTTCTTTCTACAGGTAAACTTTCAGTGGGAATGCTATCTATGGGGCATGAGAGCAAACCCAGGAAACTGCTGATTAAATACTTACTCTAGTTGCACGGGCTTGTAGGTATTTTTACCTTAAGCAAGGCTAACTGGGCAATAGGACTGATTTTTTTTGTGTGTGTCACAAGATTTATTGTTGCTTCAGCAAAACTGGAGCACGTGTCTTATAATACCTGCCCGGTGGGAGCAATGATGATTCTTCACAGGGCTCTATTTTCCTAGCATAAGGGTCTTCCTAGTCATCACCCTACATATAATCCAAGCTTTTTGTTTGTCAGAGTCCTTTTACTCTGAATTCTGTGGGTGTTTGAGTTTGTCCTATACACTTCACAATTACACTGTGGAATGTTGCAATAACCACCCTTATCATCATGTGAGAGGGAGCAGGGACATTTCTGTGGGAATAGGTGCAATTTCTGCACTTCCAAAGCAGCTTGTGAATACAGTGTAGCACAGAGCAATAGTACAGTGCTCTGCCATCCTGATCACTGCTGATGGAGCATTTGCAGTAACAAATAATTTTTTGTAGGGTTGGTTATTTAGAGTGCAGTGGCTCTCTGGTTAATTGCTGCTCCTTGCAGCCTCATTACATACCTTGCAGATTTTCTGCATGGTGATGTGAGGATGACAACATGGCTGAATGGGACAGGGGTAAAATGCAATGTTTTCTCTCTGCCAGAGCAGGGGAACAATTGCATTAACAAACTGTGAGCAGCATGAAAGCACAAAGAGCTGTAATAGGGCTATAGTGTGATAAGAATGGTTTTAAAGGAGTGAGGAAGATGAGACATGAACAGTCACATGTGTTTCAGCCCAATACTGTTCCTTTTGAAATTAATTTCTTTGTGCACGTAGAAATACTCTACAATTAGTTTAACTGAAGAGAACACTAAATTAACAACAGTTAACTCAGAGTTTGAATTGATAGAGCTGTACAAAGGGGTTTTGATACTTCCCTGGTTGTGGCTCCTGGACATCACTTTTTGCCTGAGCACACATATTTTTTCTATGCCTGCCATTTTAAATGCAAATGTAGTTCTTGCTTGTCCATTTTTCTATGACTGTTTAATATGCATTCAGCCGCTGGTGTAGCCCCATTCCAGGATGGAGGCTGGAGGCTGGCGTGTCCTGCCCTGTCTTCAGACTGTCAGGGCCCCTTCAGTGGTGGGTAGGATCTCCTGAGGCTGGGGAGGAGGAAGTTCACTCCTGCCACTTCCCTTCTGTGCGTGCTGTTGGACAATGGGAGGTGGACACCAGCAGCTCCAGGTGTGGCAGGAAAATGAAGCAATTATCTGCACCCAAAGTAATCGCTTGGATGGATTGCACACCAAGGGAGAGTTGAGTTATAAGACCATGTTTCACTCAGACAGTGATGGGGTGGGAAGGAAGGGACCCAATTTCAGCACACAGACCTTTGCAGGAACTTCCTTGGTGGGACTGAACCCCCTTGTGCTGTGTTTAAATTGTCAAGCCCATGGAGGGTACAGAGGGAGCCTGGGAGCATCAGTGGGTTGTCACTACTACAACTGGGCATTGAACATCCTCTGTGAATACATCACCCAAATACTGCTATGCGGTCTTTATCAATAACTGCCAAAGAAATCTTTTTTTTTTTCTGAGTACTTGACTTTTGTGATTGTTCCAAGAGACAGTCTGGTTTTGAGGCACCAGGTGCAATTTTTTTCTGCATCATTCCTCACTCTTCTTGAGGTTTCAACATGTCCATCTTCTCCAACTTCCGAAAACACTTCTCAACAAGAGTAACTACCCATTCCTTGAATCCCTGTGTTGGGTCCGAACCGACGCGGCGTCAAACCAAGCTGTTTCTCTTTAGCTCCAGAGACGGGAATAGCCCAGTTTCCCAACGGCTCCACCAGCCTGCCAGCTACTCTCAGTTTGTTTTGCTGCAATCCAAAAAACACACCCTACTTTGAGCATTGACACATCTCCCAAGTGTGGACACCCTTCCCAAAAATGTGAGCCTATGTTAGTCTTCCCTAACTGCGGCCAGAAGAAATAGGCTTCTGCAAAACCGCTGTTGTTTAAGCACCTTGGTCTTTGACGTCTCAGTCTTGTCCCTCCAAAAAATGCAAAGACCTGATCTATCTCTTACTGACACTGAATTTCCTTTTTATTAAATGGGATTAATCATCCTTTAGGATGTGTCATATCACTCATCTAAAGTGCCATAGACAGCGCTGTAGCACATCCCAAATTCCAAACTACTGATACTGTCAATAGACAGAAATTTTGTTTTGTCTGCTGACGAAGTTCTGCATATCCAGAATGATATATATCCTACTTGCCAGAAAATCTATTTATTTATTTAAAAGAGAATGAAGACTTTCTTTCTTAGACAAAGAAATAAAGGCGAAAAATATTCTCCAGAAAGTTCTGTCTTCACCATTATTGAACCACACCCTGTCTTCTTCATATAAGAAATATTGCCAAAGCCACAGTCTTTCATCATGTGGTTCCTTTTAAATAACCTCCTAGGTACTAAAGGTCAGGATGATTTTAAAAAAATATCCTGGTAGTATGAAAGAACTTTTTTTAAATGCAAAAAGGAAAACAGAGGAATCCCACGCAAACTTGCCATAAATACAAGGGATGAAGATGATGATGAGTGGAATAAACTACGTTCACATTGTGTTCATCTGCTTTACTTCATCTCAATTCAAATGTCTAATATAAAAATAGAATTATTCAATTAATTGCAACTCTGCATTCATTCTTATAGTCCTTTCCCATAGATTTCTCCTAGAACTCCACTGGGAATAGTCACACAATGACCACAACCTTAGCTTTGTCTGTTTTTTTGTCTCCTCTCTACTGAGCTTATTGTCAATATTGCTTCTTCATCTAACTAAGATAAAGGAAGAAAAATGCAAAACTTTTTTTTCAGTTATTTTTGTCCAATTTCCCATTGTTATTTCATCAAAGAAGTATTTTAAAGGGTGGGCATTTCCCATATTTGACATTTGAATAGTTTCCGATAGTCTGCAGAAATTACTGGTACTTTTTTCTATAAATATTTGCTTATTTCTGAGCCATGGTTTTGAATTACTCTGAGGCTGAAAATTCGGGCACTTTGAAGGTGATTCACGAGCAAACCAGACACCTCTGAATTGGACGTGGCAATGCTGACCCACAGCAGGACAGGCAGGGTGGGTGTCTGAGGGTGCTGAAGAGCTTGGTTGAGTGGCAATCCCCCCACAGCCCGTGGAAGCCCTGGGATAAGTTGTGTTCCTGGTGTAAGGTGTGTGTGAGTGTGCATTGAGAGTGTGTGTTTTGTGTTTTGTGCACATTCCCAACCATCGCTTTGAAACGTCATTATTCAGTTCTCTACACTTTTTAAAAGCTAATACCTGGCTTTATTTTTAAAACATTCAGTCTATACTATTGATTTTTATTCTGAGAGCATTCCTGGGCCATGGGCAAGAACCAGGTCAGGACCTGATGTGCACAGCATTAAAAAACATTATTACGGAGCTTAGTGTTTGGTTTCTTCATTAATTTCCCCATACTGCAAAGCATTTTCTGGGACTAAAGAGACTGCCTCAATGGAGGACAAGTGCATATAAAAAAGCACTTAAAAAGCAGAGTTGTAAAAGATTTTGGAATCATAAGGTTGTACTTTAAACCCACGGTATTTTTTGATAGCTTAGGGTTTTTCCACTCTTCGAGAGCAGAGCTGGGCAGATGACAGCTAAATAACCTGCCTTAAAGCCCATCTCACTGTGTTCCTCAAATATTCCCAAAACTGCTTTTCCTTTCTCTGAGTGAAGGGGAAGCTGACAGGACAGGACAATCCCTGTCCCTGGCTGGGGCAGCAGAGGCAGCACACTCCTCTTGCTTCCCTGTTCCTCTACTCCTTTCCATCCCTAGGCAAGGCCAGCCTCACCTCTGGCCAGAGGATGGCAAAACATTTGCTTCCTGAGTCTGGTCAGCAGCCAGGCTGGGAGGAAAGAAGGCACTGTTACCCTGGCAGATCAGGACACCTTGAGCACAAAATCTCTCTTCAAGTCACTCCCAAGGCCCATCTCTGGTTGTTGGTCCCCAGCCCTCACACCTCATATTTTCCTCCCCACAGCAGCATTTCCTCCAAGCCAGGGACACAGGGACCCCTCTCCTACCTGCTGCCCATTGTGCATCTTCTTCCTCCTGCAGCCTTCCTTATAAAACAAGCTACCACCCCCAAACCCACATTTTTTCCAAGCATTCCTCCCACTTTCTGTTTGCCTCATCCTCTCCCTCATTATCCTGAGTCTTGCTTTTGTTTGTCTTGGCTATTTTGGGCTGGAGGCGCTTTGGGGAAGGGAATAGAGTTTAAATGTCGCCTGGTCAGGAGGTGTTCAAGTCGTTCCAGCTGAGTGAAACTGAATTGATAAATGAGCCACAAACTGGCTGAGAAGTGCCTACCTGAGCATGGGCAGCTGATTAACAGAATCAGCTTTAAGAGGTATAATTCATTAAGCACGGGTAACTTGGTGTTTAGGGGGGAAAAATTCCTATTTTGAAAGGCACAGGTTATAGTTCAGTGCTAAATTTTCCCAGGAAATACAGTCCATACTCTACAGCATGTTCACATTGTAGTTATAGATTAAACTGTAGGTTCTGGCTCCAAGCACCTTCTTCACTATTGTCATTCCTGAAGGACCACAAACACTGCATTGTTTTCCAGGAGAGTTACATATAACTACTTGAAAAATGGAAGTATAAATGTATAAATTAAAATGTGCTAAGAAGGAACTGTGCTTTTTTTCTACAGGGCTCTAACTCTGTAATGAATTTTTAAATTATAGTGCTACTTGATACTATAGCTAAAGTGTCAATTATAAAATTTTTGTATATGTAGAAAGGGTTAAGATAATATTGTTTACAAGGTGTATGTGATCTTCATTTTGTTGCCGTAAGATTCTCACTTCATAATTCTCACTTCAACACCTAGAACAACCCAAAACTTCACACCTGTCAGAGTCATGGAAACATCTGGTATCTATTTTGCAAATTTGAGAGTCTGTTGTTATAATCTTTTAATTACACGTAAAATCACTTTCTGTTGTAGAAGTATGTAAATTTTCCCAAATGAATCAACACAAAACTAGGACATTTTTTCACGTTCAGTACCATTTCTCAGCCAGACCAATAAATGAGATGCTAATAGCACGTGAAATTTAAAAGGGAGTTTATTCCCTTTGATAAAAAAGCGATATGAGAATTCAGTGAAAAATGAATCCCAAGTATTTTAAATCAGTATGTCCCACTTGTATTCACTATATGGAGAGCAATTCTGATAAGCACCTATTGTATCAACCAGGAATCTCTTTCTCATTCTTTGATTAAGATCCTCTCATCTGTAATAGAAGAATATTTGTCATACAAGGCTAAATGCTTATGGATTTCCTTTCCTTACACAATGGAAAATAATATGTTGAATATTCAAGCTCTGCTCACACAGTTTAAAGAAAAAACCCCAAGAGCACAGTTTTTCTCTGAAGCTACCAAAGCCTTTGGCTTGCACTGCGAATGACCACTGGTCCTTAAAATTGAGCTTTTGATAATGAAAATCCACTCTCTGTTTGTTTTTATGGGGTTCAGGGCTTTGTATGTGCCTCATTCTGTAGCTGAGGGAAATGGTAAATGACTACTTTTTATGTGACCTCACTGTACTCCCTTCCTTTAAACACAGTAGCCATATGTGAAGCTTTCCAAGCCTGTCAGACCCATGCATCATCTTTCCTCCATGAAATTACAAGCTGTGGTTAGGGCAAAGGTTGTGAGCTCTCCAAGAATGTCACTGGGCCAAGAGTGGTGCTGGGCCAAATGTGCCTATGGAGTTGTAATTGGTTGTATCACAACCACCTGGGCCTTTTAGACTGGAACCATTAAGCCTTTTTCAGCTTCTTCTACACCTTTGCAGTGACCATGAAAATCTAGTGCTGATCAGTATTTACTTGGTTCACATACTAACTACTAGACCAGACAGGGAGTAGCAGAGACCCAAGCCCAAGATAAAGTGCAAAATCCACATAGTCTGTCTTTGTAATCAGTTCCTACTTTAGAGTCAAGAGTAAAACACCAGTCAAAAAGTAAACTGAAAAATTTAATTGGTTTATAAAATAAGATTATGAAATTCTATATAAAAATCCAGCTTCTTAAATATGGTACATTCACTTCCTCACAGAATATTTAAATATTCAGGTCACTTGAACTATATTTTCACCGTATTTGAGTTAAAATCATTGGATAAATTAAAACATCCTTACCAAAAGATACCACAACTTATACAAATAATACTAAGCAATAATACATTTTTTAAATACAAAATGTAAAGAAATTATTAACTCTTAGGGCATGCTACAAAATTTTGCCAGAAAAATATATGGAATCATTTTTGTTTAACTAGAAAATATACAGTGTGCTTTCCAATTCTCTTCCTAAAATTCAGTCTCATACAATTTCCATTTAATGTAATAAATATGTACAACAAAAAGCTTTATTCCTTGAGGAATATAAATAGCAAATACTGGAGTTGAGCCTGGTCTGGCATTTCTTTCTCATCTAGTGTCTACAGTGGGACATTTCAACTCTTCAACTGAATGTGCAAAAATGCAGGATCAGGCTCTTAAGTGTTACCATCGGGTTAATAGCTTTTACCATCGGGTTAATAGCTTTTACAAAAGTGATTTTTATTAAAGAAAAAATATAAACAACAACAACAAAAACCACATCAAAAAACACCTTCAAAACCACGCCAGGAGACTTAGAACTATTCCAGTCTGGCATTTCTATAAATAGTAAATCAAAACGTGGTGAAATAACGTTCCAGTTTAATTACTGCTGGCAGCAATTAGGGAAAAATAGTCAGTGGAGAAAGAAACATATCTTGAGTTAGACACATCTTACTTTCACAGATTTAAGTTGGTTCCCTACCATTTCTAAAAAGAGTTTCTGGTATAATCTATACATTGTAAATCTGTGAAGAAACCTAATCACCTTCTTTAGGCTTTGGATGGTTCGTTTTGGAAAGTGGTACATTTTCAAGTGCTTCAGTCCATACATTAAACCTTTAATGGTGTCTTGGTCACCATTCTTTATTCTCCACAGACTGAGAAGCTTCAGAACTTGCTCTGTGGGTTGACATAGCTTCATTGTGCGCTCAACATCTTCTTTTCCCACTTTCTTGCCTGGTAAGCTTGCCATCAGCATGTTGAGATGTTCAAAGGTGAGGTTCAGGTGGCCAACATGCTTTAAGACACTGTTTTCGCAAAGGTCAATATCTATAGGAAGTAAAAGGTGAATTAGGTACAGCACATTACAACTTTACTGTATCCTGCAAAAAAACCTTCCAAAATTCCAAGGTGAATTTGCTTTCCAATTTTTTTTACTTCAAAAAATTCTCTCATCTTTGCTTTTTTAGGCCCATCTATCCTGTAAAATGTTGTATGTGATAGGAGTCTTATCCTATCACATACAGTGAATGAAAATTTAGCTCATTCTCTTCAGAAATGCCTAGGCAAGCTTTGTTAAAATAGTGATTTTGAATTTTGAAGTACTCTAGATACTTCACAGACTGACATACACATACATATTAAATAGCAGAGGGGTGGAAAAAAACCATTTCTCCAGCATTTTTCAAATCTATTTTGTGTAGACAAAATGTCATTCAAATGTGGTGGTTGTTGATGGTGGCTTACATGAAAAGAGTTGGCCTGACTGTTGTAAAAAACCTTGGTTTTAATACTGCAGCACTTTTTCATCTTTGAATTGTTTCTTGGTAGATTCAGCACAAACAAAGCAATGAATCAACAAGACAAAGAGGTACCAGAAGGAAAAAAGAAGGGAAAGCCTGTCTGTGTATTTCTCATTCCCATGTGCCCCCACCCTGTGGTCCAAAATATCAACCTCTGCTTTACAGAAGACAAATTGCACTCTCAGCTGCAGGAACCAGCTCCCTGTAACCTTGGTTGGTCAGATACTACAATGGGAAACACTTTCCTCACTTGATCACATTTCTTTGTATGTTGTGCAGTCTCAAGAGGATCCTGGCCATGCCACAACACATGCTCCAAAGTGGGCTACAAGTCTGGGAAGAATTCAGTCCTTGACTGATTTGGAGAAGTGGAATTCTGTTCCTGCTTCCCCTTGACTTCTCTGTGCTTACTGCATCGATGTATCTCAGTGAAGGCCTGCAGCAGTTTTTTTGTGTTCTCCAAGAACAACACATCCCCAGGGGGTATTTGATCCAAGCAATTTTTTAAATGCCATTCAGAAAGTTGTTTATAATGCACATGGTATCACAATAAAATACCTTGGATAATCTTCTTGACCATATCCTGTTCTTTGTTTTGCTGCTTCCATAGTTTCAAAAGCTGGAAGGTCTGCTCTTGAGGGCTGTGCCTTTGTTTAATCCTTTCGATATTTTCTGTGCTAACCTTTGTCCCAGGCAAGCTGTCTGCTAGTATGTTCAGCCAGTTAGGTGGGAGATGAGTAGGAACAGCAAACCTGAACATAGCCTCCTCACACAGGGTTACATCTGAAATGAGAAAGAGATGTCAATTGTTCTGATCTCTTACCTTGCTTGTCTCAGAATAAAACCCCAAAAAACAACTAAGCAGCAAGAATGATCAGAAAAAGTGTTTAAAAAACATACCAAGAAGTTGTCTTTATAGTGCTGTTTCTCTTTGTGCTTCAGTTCTTTTTGGTCTGAGCTATAATACTTAAAATTCTACAATGGCCATCCCATAGCAGGCAAAGAGCTAATAAGCTAGGTATTTTTATCTCAGATTTTGGTAAATTAATTTTAACGATAACTAAAGGTATGTTTTCAAAGTGCTCTTCCTTAATATGATACACACCTATTCCACATTTCTGAGGTGTTGTGTCTGTATTTTCCTGACAGATGTTGTCCCGAACCTCATTTCCTTTCAAAGCTATTTTCAAACCCAAGGCACTACAGTTCGTGTGCTTAAGACAGGCTGCTTTGGAGGAGGTTTTATTTGAGAAAAATCCCTCTGGACATCTCTCACATACAGTGTCACTCTCAGGGGTACCTGTGGAAACAGGAAAACAATGCAACCAATTACATATAACCTCAACAGTGGGGAAAAAAAAAGAATACAGAAAGCAAGGAAAACATTCCTCTCTAAACTGTCATGCTTCTGCTTTCCATGTTCGTGATCTATTAAGGAATCACTGAGGGAAAAAAAAAAAGACGGAAGATTCATTAGGAGAACATGTAAAACAGTAAATAGTATTCTTAAATATGCTTGTTACCAAGTTTAAAATCAGTGTTTACTGATTAAATCAGTAATTTAGTAAAGTAATATCTTTAAAGTCTCAATACTTGAGTTTATTTAGGCATTACACTATGTCTGATCTTCATTCTTCAACTATACATATATTCTTTGAAGTAATTAAGTTGCAAAAAAATGTGTTCTGAATTTCACTCTGCAGTAATTGCTCAGAACCTTACTTGAATGGGTAACTTCAGTCCTAGATAAAAGTACAATCCAACTAAATATCAACTAAAGACAACAATTTTGAAATTCTTTTTTGGCGCTTAAATAGTGTTAATAAAATCAAAGAAAGGAGTGTCCAAAAAAATTTAATAGACATTTATATGTTTTGCTTGGTGATTTATACTACATAGTTTTACTTCAGAACTAAATATAAGATAAACAACAGAATGATAACATGTGGTTCTAGCACATTTACAAAGAGTAAGAAAATGAATCCATGAAATCTGAAACTCTGCAGTCTAACCACCAGTGGCAGGGAAGTAATAGCACCAATAACTGCTGTATATTTGCTCTTATTCATCCAACATTTAACAAGTGCCTGAAGTCTCGTATCTAATACTGTATTATTGAACATGAATATAAACACATGCTTAAAACTTATTTGAAAAATTTGGGAACTATATTTGAATAAGAAAATACCTCCATCTAGTGTGTTTTTAAAGTATTTTCATGTGGATGTTTATTTTAATGTTAGCTTTTTAATAATCTTTTATTTATTTGTGAAATCCTTAGAGAAAAAGAGTATGCATCTCAAGTTTTCAATCAGCTGTGAAGAATAGTGCTTGCATACAACCTGACCTAGCCCTTCATCAGACAATGAAGGAGTTTATAGTTGCCAGAGACCCTGTATGTACCAACCCCCTCCTAAATCCTGTGCTTTCTGCAGCCACAGCGTTGCCCTTGTGCAATGTGCACTGCCTAGAGCTCTGGGCTGGACAAAGCTCCAGCCAGCGCCTGCACTGCACGGGCAGCAACCAGTTGTCCTGAGACAGCTGCATTTTAGCACCTTTCCCTGCTACAGACAGGCTGCTGTCGTGTTCTGGCAGCGAGGGAGTGGAAGAAAGGAGCGTTCCTGCAAATGGTGCATCGTTCTGCTCAGAGCTTGCTGCATAATCTTTGCAGCATAAGGGAGGACTATACCGGCTAATCCATCAGTGTTCTCAGGACGGAGCACAAAGTCACCCTCCAGCTCTGCCAGCTTCTTCACTGTTTACTTCGCTGCTCTTGTTCAGGGCATGAATTGTGGCTGTCTGTCTGCCCTTCTGCCACTCCCTCCAACTCTCCTGGAATCCCCCATTCTTCCCAGGGAAACGGCAGCCGCCCCCGGGGAGACAGAGCTGCCTCGCAGCAGTGCTGCTTTCCCAGGGCTGCTATCGACCCTGCCTCGTACAGGGCCGGCCGCGGCAGAAAGGAACAAAGCCCTCATCTGCATGCACTGACAAAGAGGGACTACAAAAGCAAGGTGATATCCCAGTGTAATAATGAGCAACAGGCACCGGGGAAACAGGTTTCTAATGCTTTAAGCCCTAAATGAGGCACTAGACCACACCATCTCCCTGTGTGGGTGTGGAATCATATTTTTCTACTCAGGTTTTGTTCTACCTGAATTTGCATCATTATAGAGTTCTAGGCTATCATATGGCAAAAAAACCCCCAAACCAGTAACACAGTGCAGTACATGCTTTTTAAACTCTTAGTTGTTGCCTCACCCCAAAAACTGACTACGGACACAGGGGGGATGCAATTATTTTTACAATGTTTTCATTCCTTTTTTGAGGTCTACTTGGGTTTAGCCGGTTCAATCTGACGGTCCTTTGTAAACCAGCTTTTCAACATATTACAAAATTCAACACTTTATTGTCTTTAAAAGTTTGCTTCATTCTGAACTGAGGGACTGGAATTTGTCTGCCATGTTTCACCATGCTCATAGGGATGCAGCAGGCTGGTTGTTTAGACAATTTATACTTTGTTCACCCTCCAAGGTCTTTCTGAGGACTTTGTTTCTGGCCCCTTTTGACTTGCTGCTGAGACACAGTGGAACCTCGTTAACCCAAGCTTCTGGGTACAACAGTTTAGGTAAATGAAGGTTTACAATATGGAAATGTGGTAGCTGCCAGTGGAAATGCTTAGCAGTGGAAGGGCATCAGGGTAAAGCTTAATCAACCAATTACTAAAGGACTAGTGAGCAGCTACAGCAGCGTTTCTCCTTACATCAAAGTTGTTCTCCAGTGAGAGGTTCATAAACCAGAAAAGGACTCCCAGTCTATCATTCAGCTCAGCTCTAAAATGTACAGGCCAGCCCTAGTGCTTCTCAATGCAAGTATGTCATTCCTAGGGAAATCATTCTATAGTCTGGTTGCCTGCAGGTGTCTGAGACACTTTGATTTTCTGCATTTCCTTCCCCAGTGCTTTTGCCCAGGCACTTTTCAAGCTCTGGTACAATGACAGTCTACAATTCTTTCATGTTGTGTTAAATACTGGAGCTAAACTGGGCCATGGCATTTGCCAAACGATAAATGATGTATTTTGTTTTGAGGGAAAAACAAATTATTGGTTTAACAATTTATGCTGTCGTAAGTGAAGAATACACTCCACTGAAAAGTGCCACTTTGCTCTATATCCCCACCAGACTTTGAGCACTATGCCAGCCTGCTTGACAAAGAAATGGTTGTTTGCTTGATAATAGTAACAGTTTCCCTAAGAATTCCACTTAGGATGCTGATAATTAATTATTATCACATATTGTACTGACGCTAGAGCTATATTAATGTTGTTATAATTATATACTTGGTGTCAAACGTAGTGCTCCTGGTGTTTGTCAAGATATACAGTTGTTTGAAACAGCAGATTTCAGAATGAAAAATACTATTATTTATCACACACACAAATAGTACATTCCAGATAATGTTCCTTTAAAAGAGGCAATCCATCATGTTTCTCATTATAGTGCAATTTGCTACATTTGCTACTGCCATTAAGTTACATATTACAGCAGGAGTAGGGTATTCCTCTGAGGAACCTTCCTTTGGCTACAGTCCAAATGATGCAGACTAGAACAGGTTCAATTGGCTTTACAATTTACTGTCCTGCAGTTTCACCCGGACAAGCCGCTTTCCTAATCTTGTACCTGCCACGAGCCGTGGACGTGCAGCAGAGCTCAGATTACGTCTGTGCACAGGGAGGAGCGGGACCCACCTGCCTGGGCAACACCGAAGCCGGGCGGACACTCCGTGTGCCTCAAGCAGAACTCGAGCTCCAGGTACCTGCCCGGGACGCACTCGCAGACGCGGTTCTGCGTGCTGGAGCACTCCTGCCTGACGAACTGCAGCTCCTTGCAGACGGCGCTGCAGTACTGGCACTCCTCGTTGCTGTTCCACTCGTCGGCGTAGTACTGAGCCGGGCACGGAGCGCACCGCGTCGGGCGGCTGGCGCTGCAGTGCCGCTCCACGTAGCTCCCGGGGGGACACTGGTCACACTGCAGCTGGCGAGATGTCTCTGGATCGTAATGGAGGTACTTGGGCGGAGAGTCATCCTGGACGGTCCACTTGACAGAAATGTCCAAGAGCTAGCAACAGGAAAACAAAACGTCACTTCCTTTTACTTTCGGGAAACACCATGATCACAAGGAAACCTGCACTTTAATGAGTTTATGAGTCTACTCAGGCCACTATCTTCAAACAGGCATTTGCATTAGGAACTAGATACTGGCCAGCTTCCAGACTCTCCCGTGTCTACCTTCGAATGGGAAAGTTTTAGGATCTTATCTAGCAAATCTTCCCGACCTAAGTGATTCCTCCCATAGATGTAGATCCTATTCTTCTCCAATTTACACCCTTTTAATATCACTGGGCAATGACCTTTTACTGCCTGGCACCAGAGAATTTGTCCAATGCACAGCGAAGGTGGGAACACAAAGCATCTTTGTGTTCCTAAGCATTGAGTACTTCAGATGCAAAAGAAATTGTGTCTAAGCATATGAATCTGACCAGTGTACTGCACCATCACCACAGAGACCTTTAAAGGTGATTCCTTTACACTATTTCTCTTACACTATTTTGTACCAGAAATTAATGGCTAGAACAACAGAGGTTACTGTCTAATGCCTTCCATCTAATTTTGCACTGATACGCAGAAGCTCTTGGGGATGTAATGTGGCAGCTACATCAAAGGTGAAGACACAGCTTGAGACAGAGGTAAAGAATGATGTAGGTTATGAAGGGCATATTAAGGACTGCATATAACTGCATGAGCTGGAAGAGACCATGCCAATGCTTTCCTTTTTTACCTATAGCCACAGGCTCATAGCTGTCGTGAAGAGCTGGTTCAGTACTGGCACATGCCATGACAGCTTTGGTCCTCCTGCTTCCTACAACAGTCTGCTTTGCTGGTGTGATTGGGGACCTAGTGATCTGAGACACCCTGCCCTGCTGCAGAGACAACCCCCATATCACTTTGTTTTGGTCTTAAAATAGAAAATTTGGTTCTGTGATTCCACCAGTCTACCACAAAAATAACTCTCAAGAAGCACATCCATACAGGATCTGCCAAGAGCTCACTCTCCTCACTGATAACCCAGCTCTGTCCCAGCACTGCATGTGCCACTTCTCTTCCAAAACTTGTACATTTTATAAAGATGAAGTAAACTGGTTCTGACTTCAGATATTTTTCTATGTATCCAATAGAATTATAGATCTGACTTGTCTTTGTTGCTATTTTAACCTCCGTCAGCTAATACAGAGTTGCCAATTCAATTTCAAAAATATACTTCCTCTTTTCCAAAGGTCCCCAAAGTACAAGTGGAAGTTTTTTTTTAAAGTTTGTGTTTTCTTGAGATGCTTCATTTAAGGGCCTCACTTCTGTCACATCATGGCCCTTCTAAGGCCATAGTCTTACTAAGTTTGGAAAGGACAATTTAAAACTTCATCTGCATTAACACAATTCACAGTAAACAACAAGCGATATGAGATGCCTAACTTAGGAACTCTTATTGCTTAAGCAAATACTCTTAAATGCATTCTCCTGTTGCATGTCTATGAATCCACTTTTCATACAACTCTACTTAGGCTGAGAAATGAAATGCAGATAGTATGGATATTCCCCACAGCCTCTTGTAGCTATCCTTGCCTAAGTCTGATAACTTATCTGATTCCTAGAGGTGGAGATCTCACTTTTCTTGTGGTCTCAATGCACAATACCTTTCATTGTGAGAAAATCCTTTTTAGTCTTTGAAGTTTGATGAACAGCTCCATTTTCTTTAAATGACTGGATCTGTTTCATGTGATCTATTTAACAAAGAGGGCACAGCACTTTTTTTTAAACTGTGAATGGCTTTACCTTGAGGAAAAAAATGCCCCCACCCTTGGTAAATTTACAGCTATGACTCTAGTAATAAGGAAGTCCTGGTAATCTCATTAATTGTTGATATGAACAGTAAAGTTTTCTTCTATGGTTTTAATTCAGCAATAGGTAATACAGCATCCCAGAGTCCAAGACTTGCATGGACATAAGCATTCCCTTCACAGAACATATGTGACTACAACATGTGGCACAGGCTCTACAAAGACAAGTATCAACCCACACTTCATGCAGATGTTTGTGGAAACCCAAGACAATTCCCAACAGAGGCGAAAATCTGGCACTGTGAAAATTATTAAGGACAGCAACCAGTCATATGGGCAGCATGTTCTCATGCAGAAACACCAGTATTCCTGCTCTGTCATGCACAGCTGCTCACAAATCCAGAGCTGTCACTGCAGTAGAATCTGCTCCTCTATCCCTGGTGACACATTTTCACGTAATGAATAAGTTGATGAATCATTTCATAACTGTTAACTCTACTCTGCAACATGTAGGAGCAAGAATAACAAGATTTTATCTGTTTTCCTTACTCAACTATTTACATTGGAAACCATGTATGAGGCAAGTAAAGAGTTCTGCTGCCAGATATGACTCAGCACTAAAATTAATTAGAATTCAATAATCAGACTATGAAAGCATAGGGGTTTGTCGGGAAAAATGGAGGCACTTGCTTCCTGAAGAACCTACAGTTGTGGGAAACAAGCCAATAAAAATTGAAAACATTTCAACATTTCAGTTTGAGGGGAATTGATTTTTAAAATTGAGTAAAACAATACTTGAATCATATATGTGTGAGACATACAGAGTTTTGTCCTTGGAAGAACCAATAACTATGAACTAATAACGGCAACTAGAATATTATTTATCTAAATGAGCATAACCAAACTCCATAATAATAGGATTAATAAATCAGTATCACTAAAAGAACAATCAGTCTTCCCATTTGAGTTTTTCTTTGTGCTTTTAAAAGCAAAGCACATCACATTTGTTTTCCCTTTTATTCCCAGAAACACATTACGTAGCTGCAGTAGTCCATTGATCAGTGGCAGAGCCACATGTATGCAGGATATAACTATTTTATTAAGCAAAGTATTATGACAAAAAGCTTCTTCAGTCAAATGAAAGATATAAATGCAATAACTATTTCAGAATTTTACCAGACCATTTTACACATCCTTTTCAACACAGAGCTGGATTACCATTACTACTGTTTGACTACTATGAACATATTAGCACAGCGAGCTGTGCAACTCACTGCCATAGGACATTGCAGTCAGTTGAGTGCAAGATGTTACCTGACATAGTAATGGATGAAAATAATAAAGGACTATTAAACATAAACATCACCTTTTGCTAAAGAAATCCCAAATAAAAAAATGAATTCACAAAAATAGTGATATTTTTCTGTCCTTTTTTTTTATCTCTTCTATGCATCAGCTATCAACCACTGCCATAGACAGTGGGTCTATGGGTGTTTTTAGGGCATTTTTTTCTGGACTTTTTAGACCAAATATAGCCATTCCTATGTTGCTAAGTGCATTTCTAGACCTCAATCCTCAATACCACATTTCATAAGAGTACTATAGGTTACTTGATAATACTTAAGATAAAAGATCTGCAAAATTGTCTTCTATGCAGGCTGAAAACACATAGCACACCTGAGTATTCTGAATGTTGATATGCAACCTGCAAATCAGAAGTTATCTTTAAACCTACATCAATTGCTAAAGTAAAGTCAATCTATTTTTCAGACGTTTTGCAAGTATTCAGTAGTAATGATGGAAGATAATGAAATATAATTTTCGCTAGTTTTACTGCAGCAACTTGGCACAAACAGAATGAAAAGACTCTTTTGTCCCCCAGTTCACAGAATAAGCTGGAGGGGAACATCACTAAATTGTTCTTTCTCCTGGCCTAACACACACTGAGTTTCTGCTTACATGAGGAATTTCCATCACCTGTTACAGCAGATTTGCAGAGCAAAACAGATGGTGCCAAACACTGACATCCACATTATGTATTATTCTGAGGGGATATTTTGGACTAACTTCAATCTGCTCTCATGGACAAGCATGCATTAGTGGTTACAGTGCATCTGGTGTGTCTCTGGGGTCCATCCCTAGATTTGCTTTCATCAGTTCAGTTTACTTTCGTAAATCTTTGTGCACTCCAGGGCTGCTCTGATGTGGAAACTAAAACACAGTAAATAAGGATGATCAGGAGAGGCCCTTCCAAAGCATGTCTTAGGACAAATTAAAATGGTATTTAAATGCATTTTATGTCATTCCTGACATTTCCTCTCCTAAACTTGGTAGGAGTTTCTTAGCTACACAAAACCTCTGATTGATCTGAACGTCCATATTTAAAGGTGGTCTACACACTAAGCACCTGAACATCTTCTGTAAGAAACAGCACTGTTTGAGTACAGGAAAGAGCCATGATCAGAACTTACTAGTTCTGAACAGTGGTCTCCCCAAAACTTCATAGAAAGCAAGATTTCTTCCATAATCATGCTAGCACTGGTTTGATTTGCTCTTGCTGGAAAAGGTGTCATGCTAATTTGAAAGAAGGAAGAAATTGCAAGTCCAGCTTCAGTCTACTGGAATCAGAATTAGGGACAATGAATATGTTCATCCTATAACCCTTAAGAAACCAAAGCTGACATCTGTCAGTGCTGCACATAACCAAATCAGTGGATTTGTCATTCAGAAGATTGTATAAAGTCCTGTTCATCCTTTTTTAAGAAATGTGAATTCACTGGGAAGTGGTACAGATTAAGTTTAGAACGAAATGGAGAGCTTCTTCTTGGAAAGGATCTTTTTCAATAGGTTGGCAAGTCACAAAAGAAGCTATGGATTCAGTACAGAAGACATCTTCTAAGAGAGAACTTTATCCATTAAAGGATAATGCCAGCGAATGAAAAGGGAATTCTCTGGTCAGAGGAAGACTGGAACAGCCTTCCACTGAGAAGCAGGTGTAAGAAAACCATGTGTCTTAAATATAGCTCTCAATGCCTTTCTGACTGCAAATGCAGCATTTGGTTTCCTGGAAGAGATGGCAAATGGACTGAAAGAGATCCAGGCAGCTCCTTTCAGTTTTAAACCCTCAGCCAATTCTGCATATGCCAGCACTAAGGGAAGAAAACAATGCTCAGTATCCTTTTCATCTCAACAAATTAACTGTTATTGTGATTAATTTGTAAACAGTTTTTTCTATGGCTAGTGAAATGCAAGGCTCAATTTAAAAAAACCTCCCAAAGCTTAGAAGAGGTTTTGTTCTAGGAGTATGAAATGCTATCAATAACAAAATTGTTACAGCAAAAGAAAACCAGAACAAAACCTAATATCATTAACTACATCTAACAACCTGTTGGGTGAAATTGAGTTATATTGTCATGGGTCACTTCTAAAAAGATTGAAGAACTCATTCTTCCTCCATCTCCCTGGGGAAAATCCTGGGCACATCTCAGAATGGCTGTCTCAGTGTGAGGAATTGGGATAAACTGCAAATATTGAAATATAAGTCTAGTGTAAGTCAGTGTGATGCAAGAAAATAATGAGAACTTATTCAAGATGAATTACCCAAGGTTAGACAGTAGTTCCTCATTGTGTCACTCAGCACATTAGGCCTGAAGCTATATTTCTCCATACCATCCTTATGTCAGCATACACAATGCTAACATAAAAGGCTTGTGCAGTCCATTTGTTTGATTCCTTAGAAGATGCTTTTGAAAGAGAAATAATGTGATTGTAAAATTTCATTTCAGATCTTGAGCATAAAAAAATATGTGCCCTTTTCTTTCATCTTTAAATGTAAGGCAAAGAACTGCTTGATTTCTCTTGTTGAATTAAAATGAACTAGAAGACAAAGCACATGAAGTAAAAATCCTTCATGCATCATCCCTTTAAATCACTGCTTTGTGGCAGAAAAGAGAGTGGCTTTTCAGCATATGAAAATATTATTATATAGCTTGGCTTTGTGGTTTTGGGTTGTAGACCAAAGGAGAATGTTTAATTTGCTGAGAAAGATAAATCTGTTTCTGTTTTGCATTCCACAAGTATTCCAAAGCATATTTTCTTGTGTGATAAATAATCATTCAAGACATCTGTCAGATTGCTCCCAGTGTTTGCATTGGGTTCAAAGTAAAACCTCACAACTCTCCTACTTTGCCTTCTACACAAAGTATTTGGACAAAGCAAAGGCAGGAGGCCTTCACATATCCTCAACCCTTAGGCAGAATTCCTCACTCAAACCATGCACAGGCCCAGAAAAATCCCACTGGCAAAATATAGCACTGGATAATATTCTCAAAGTCCTCCTCATCAATAGCTTGTGTCTCAGATCTAGTATGTGACAATGGCATGCTGGATCAGATCCACATCCACCTATTGAAAATTACTATTGTAAAATACTTGTCATCCTGGGAGAAATTACTCCCATCTAGCTCTCATCCTTCCCACCTTGCTCTTCTGGAGGCCCATGCAGTCACTGGATTTAACCTCTTTGGGCCAGCAGCTCTGCAGCACTGCTGACCCCTGCATTGCTGCAGGCTCATGAGAGCACTGCCCAGACAAAGGACCTTTCTGCAGACCATGGCCAAGTGCCAGGTACACAAGAAAATCTAACATGGAGTCATCTTCACTGGTTTGAGTTCAGCTTAGAAAGCTCTTCCACCATTCTACCAACTGCTTCACTGTAATCCACTCACTTTGGACATAACAGGACCTACTTTTGTTTGGAAGACACTTTATAAAGTGGAAGCTGCTCTGTTACATAAGGAGTTCAACTGGTGACTCTCCTGAGTGAGCTGTATTCAAAACTGACGCTACGAAACACTGCCCTCATTTCTCTGTCAGTAAAGCAATATGTCAAAAAGTCATCTTATAGAGACTTCTTGAGGCACTATTAGTTGTCATTCAGAAAGCAGTTTAGGGGTTGAAACTACTGTTTCATTTTCAGTGGTAGGAAAATGAAATTCAGCTGAAGAGCAGTTTTACATCTTATCTAAGATGTGCTAAATTGAAAGTCTTCATTTATAGGAGTTACCTTTGTCTTGAAACTTGTAGAGGGATAAAGAAGGGAAAACTAACCAGATACTCTCCAAAATATGTGTCTTACATTTTGGAACATTATTCACCAGAGTGACAGCAAGATTTAGAGCTAAACCAAACCTGGGATGTTCCCACTGTAACAACAGTCTGCCTTTGCACTGACAGAATTAACAACAGCTGACTACTAGCTAGAGAATGTATGTCCAGTACTATGTGCAAACAGGTGTTTTTACAGAAGGAACAAAATTAAGTTTTCCATGAGATTCAAACAGTGGGTGTTGCTTCAATTGTCACAATATCTTTTAAAAATTTTTCTGGTAACCTTAGTGTTTTATTTTTAGCCAAGACACATGCAGGCAGACAGACAGAAAGAAAGTCAGACAGAAAGATAACTCCTACCCTCATAGGCTGCAAAGCCACTGCTGCCTACACACAGCAAACCCAACAGGCAGGCCAGAAAAAGAATGTCACATGTGCCCAAAGATTCAAAATAGAGAAAGGTCAAGTATAAGGGTCAAGATAGTTACGTGACAAGTAATGAAATTCAGCTCTGGGGAATTTCTTTCCATTGAGTCCAATTTCATAATGTTTGTAAGCAGCTTTAGTGTTCCAAGCAAACAACACAAACATGAGTGCACCACCACAGCAGGTATAACCTTTCTGAAACTTTAGCAAAGAGGCCAAGGCCAAAAGTACATCATGCCCTAAAAGTATTTTTAGATACCATGTCTCCAAAAGAGGTTGGGAGGTAAGTGAGCCAAACACACAGAACTTTGAACTATACCTGTTCTTCCTAAAAGGCCTGTTATAAAACAGATACTAAAGCTACTTTTCTGAGCTCTAGCACATCTGACAGTACTAAAACTTCACTAATTTTACTTAAATTTCACAGTTTTTAAATAAATGGAATAATAATAATAATAATAATAATAATAATAATAATAATGCAGTTGAATTATGATCTCTTTGGTATGTACTGCCACCAATGTATTTGAGCTCCAAGACCCATCTGCCAAAGGATTATGCTGAACTTCACCAAATGCTATTAATCTGTGGGAGAACATGAACAGGCACATTGCATTTATTCAAAATCAAAATCCTGATGTGATTATTTTATGCCAGCCACAGATAAGAAGTGAGGTTGATAACCAGATATTGCTGAAATTCCCAGATTAACTTCCTGTGATTTCATATTGACAAAGCAGGCACAACATCAGACATGGGATAAAAAAGTTGTCCTGTGTTTTAATCTGCCAACCACAAGCCTGACGAATTTTGCTTCCCTTGCACCATTAATGACTTTGGGTTTGTTTCTCAAAAAGCTCTTTCAGAAAGTTGAACAGAGAGTAATAAACACGCATTACTCATCAGATCCTGGAAATCTCGTTGCATTTATAAAAAGCTTTCAGAATAAATGGATCTCAGTTCTAATACTCTGCCACAACATTAATGCTGTTGTACTCACCAGAACAACCCAGAAGCAAGTTACTGAGCTGGCATAAGCAAGAGCCTGCTCTGAGTATTATTTTTTAATGTTTTTCTTTGAAATTTTCCTTATGCAAAAGATTAAGAGCCTCCAAATAGATGTTACACAGGATCTGTCTGTAGGCAGGTTTTAATTAAACTGAACTCATATGACTAAATGGATTAAATAACATTTTGAAAGATTTACTGCACTGCTAACATCTCTAAATTTGCATCTGGAAGTATCACACTAAATTACCAAGTAAACATAAACTTATTAAAGCAGGGACTTATATCAGATTCAATAACCCAACTTCTTCTGTAATAGCTACTGACACAGCTATTAATTCATTACTTTCTTGCATATGAAGCTGAATTTTCTAAGCCAAGCCAAGAACCACACATTTGTAAGAGTTTCTTTGTGGAGTTCACAGTGGTTTTCCTGGGTAAGAAAGCCAGCCCAGTATCTGAGATACCAAGAGCGCTACTGCAGCAGAGATTAGAGGCAGGCTGGGATGGAGCTTTTGTAAATCAGAAACAAACATTTCAGCCTACAGCTTCTAAATTCATTACTCGACACAGGGTTTTGCTTCTGACAAGTATGATGAGGCCTTACAAAAGAAGGGAGGAAGTCAGAAAAAAAAAAAAAAAGGCAAAATAAAAGCAAATCATGCCACTACCTTGAGAATGGGATGAAAATCCCTGCTGTCTCCCTGGAGCTGGACGTGTCCATCACATTCCAAACTCACCAGGAAAGTTTGGAGGGATGAAACGAAAAGGGTTTACCAAGAAAACGGAGAGAAGACAAAGCAATCCACAAACAAACAAACAACCCCCAAGAAAACCCCAAACCCAAAACAAAAACCCCAGAAGAAAAGCCGTGTGTCTCTCCAGCCTGATGTCCGAAGCTGCAGTGCATCCCAGAGCCTCTCTACCTCTGCGAAGGGACTCACCACAAGCGTGCAGCACAGGAACTTGTTCATTGTGGTCGGTGGAAGAAACCTCAGCGCGCTGGGAATCGGGCAGAGTCAGCGCCAGGCTCCAGCAGCTGCTTACATTCCCAACATTAAAGACACGATATATATATAGTCCCGGTGTAACAGGAAGCTCGGGCTCAGCTTTGATCACACATTCCCTGCCATGACCAAACTTTTCTCTCGCGCACTCCCCCTCACCTCCCCCCACTCCCCCCTTCTTTTTTTTTTTTAAGGAACCTGTAAAACTTGGTGACTTAATGGAACCCTTTGAGCGCCGTAACCACAGACTGGAAAATGCAGGAGGGAGTGTCAGGGGCTGGCCAGGGGTGGGTTTAATTGCTTTCTGTCTGGCCGTGGGGATGTGCCGCTCTGCAGCGGGGCCGGAGGGGAGGCTGCGGCCCCTCGGCTCGGCTCCCCGGGGTCCCAGCAGCGGGCCGGCCGCAGGCGAAGGCCAGGGCGGGGAAGCTGAGGGGAAGGAGGATCCCCGTTCGCTCCCGTTCCCTGCTGAGGCGGGAATGCGAGGGCCTCTCGCCAGGGCTCTGCCGGCCTGCGCCGGGCCGAGGGGCTGGGCCCGGGGAGAGCGGAGACGCGGGGCCCTTGCCGACACTGTCCAGACACGGTCGTGTCTTCGGCATGCTCCTGCCCACAGGAGAAGCCCTACTCAGGGGGCTGTTCTTCCTTCCCCTCAGCTGAAGTTAGAAAAGGGCATTTTTCTAAAGCCACAATGATCAAGCCCGGGATTGCTCCGAGGGCTCCGCGGAAGCCCCCGGGAACCTGTGTGTGCCAGGTGTGGAGCACGGGAAAGGTGCAGAGAAAGGATTTCTTTTGCCAGCCTGCAGATAGCTATAAAGGATTATGGGAGCCTGTGGGATCCTGGGGTAGAAGCCAAACCTGATGTGCCTCCAGATTTCACAGATGGTTTTCTCTCCCTTTTCACTGTCCAGACCAAAAGCTCAGCTCTTGAGCATTTGAGACTGGGGTCCCTGTTGGCACTGGGCTGTGCAGTTTTGCCCCTTTGAGTCACAAGTCTGAGCAGGATTGGCATGAGTTAGGTGGGAAAAGCCTACATATTATTTCATAAAAATTCAGCTGCACTGTCTGGAAACCATCATCTTTGAGGACAGCCTCACACGTGCCTCCTTACAAATCCATAGCCATTTGAACATGCATCAAGCATAACCTAAGATTGAAACAGATGCTGGTTACACTTGTCAGGATGATAAAAATTCAAGATACTTGAATTAGTGATAAGTTCTCTGTAAGAAGTGATGTGAAAACTGGCACAGAAAGCCTACCACCTGAGGAGCATTGCTGGCATTTGATGGGTAGTAGTCACCACTGGATTGGTATTGTACCTGGAAAGGATGATGAAAATGTCCCTGTAATCTTTTCAGAATCTTTTAGTTCAGCATTTATTCTTAAAGATATTTATGAATGTACTGCCCAGATAAAGCACAGGAGTGCGAATAGACGAATTTTCCCTGTACATTTCCGCATTTTCGTTGTGGGGCAGTGGGAAGGATTGTTCCTGGACATCTTTGAGCATGTCAGGAAAGCTCTGTGTGAGTGTGGTGTTCTCCATACAGGGACCAACTTCAAGCGTCAACTATAATGCTATAGCAATTGCATCAGCAGATGTTATTAAGTTCACAAGCAGAAGTTTAAGCTAAACTACTTTTATCCTCTCAAATGCCAAGAGCTGGACATGGCAATGTGTCTCTTGTGATTAGAAGCAGCTCCAGTGTCAAGGCAAGGGATCCTGGGAGGTGGGTGAGGCCAATTGCTTTTTATCTCAGTTACATCAAAAAGAAAAGCATCAAATGTATAGCAAGCTCCCTGCAGTTAATTAACACTGTTGAGTGAATTTTATTGGGCTTTGGATGGGGCTATGTCTTCACATTGCTGGTACTAGCCATAAATGTCAAACTAGCCATAAATGTCAAACAGTAGAGAAATAAAACTATGGCTCATAAGCCTATTTAAACATCTTAATGTGTATGGACAATAGTGTTCACATCAGAATTTTCTAGAGATGGAAATATTTTATGCAATTAACCAGACCAGAAAACAAATTAGAAAGTCATTAAAATTCTTCAGCTGAAGAAGTGGGATCTTTTTCAGCACAACTCTTTTGTGTCTATTTTTGTTCAGAGTTAGATATGCTGACTTCTCTGAAAAGACATTTTTCATCCCTATGCAGTGAAAAAACTGACAGAGCTTAATGAGAAGAAAACAGATCCTCCTCAAGCTCATTCAGCTAAACGGAAGGGGGGCAAGGTGTATCTGTTTCAAGGATGATAGCGTGTTGGGACAGCTGCTAAGGAGACCATCATCTTAACCATACGTGAAATTGAAAGTTTCAACTATCTAATCTCACTGGAGTCTGTAGAGCTGGCTGTGGATGTTAGGAGAGGACTGTATGCTTGTACTTAGCATGTTTGATCCTGAAATCATGCATACACAATAAATACAGGATCCCACACTGCCATTTTCAGTGTCACTTTCCAAAGAACTGTGCTTTAACAAGGCTTAAACTGCACTTGGAGTGTTTTCACTAGTGTTTTACAATGTTGCCACTTTGCCTTTGGGAATTAGTTAAGATGTGCTTTTGCAGAGCATAGAATCATAGGACAAGACAGTAAACCCTGTAATAAACACTTGTCCATGCTACAACAAAATTGTTCTCAGCAGTGTTTAAAAGAACCACATTTGTGACTACATGCCATAACAGAGAAGGGACACAGCCTGAAATTATTTTTTAAAAGTTAAGTGCCTTAAAGTATTCATTATTCATAGTATAGTTTACAAACTGTCATAGGAAAAGAAACTAAAAAAACAGGTTTTCTTCTATTACTGACAAACCTGAAGTGTTGAGTATTACAGACATTAAGTACTTCATTCCATGTTACAGGAATACAACCAGCTTATTTTAACAGTCATTAATTGAAAGTGATGCAGAAACAGCCCTCTAGTTAACAGAAATGGTTCACTGCAACTTGTAACAGTACATAGGACTGGAGAAAAAGGACAACTGGCATTGGGCAGGCTGAAGTGATGTGCTTTTGCTAGGACATCAACTTATTGATTCACTAGTAGTCATATTTTCAGACAGGTATTTATCTTTCCCTGGGTTTTATCCTCACTATTTGTATTGCTGTCCTGGATATTATTATTGTTGTAAATCTATTTTTGTTACCATGCATCATTATAATCACCAGGTCTATAAATGGCTTTGCTCTTCTAGGCTGTCTGATATCTGGAAAAATTCACAAGTCCCAACCAGTGAGTTGGTGCTGGCAGGTGAACACTGTCTCACTGAGTCATCTCAATATATCAATGTGATGTTTATTGAGCCCAAGCAACAAACAGTGGGAAGACTGTGGCTTCAGGCTTGGGACTTAGAGTTCACCACATGTTGCATTTAGAGAACACTCAGAGACTCGTCATTAAGAGACTTCTGTCAAACTAAGGGAAAGAGGAATCTCAAAAAAATCGATTGACTCTGAAAGCAAACATATTAGTAGCTGCAAGAAGGCTAAAATCTCGGATTCTACCATGCTTTTACAGCTGTCCCTTAAAAATGAATCTCTCTTTAAATTGCAAGAGCTAATGATCTGAACTATCCTGAAAACACTTTGAAAATGGAGGCTTAAAGAAAACTTAATCTGTGGGCAGTGCGGTGGTGCAAGTAGCAGCAAAGTGTGTGTCAGATTTGACCAAAGTAGGATAAAACCTTCTGCAGCTATTGTCCTATCCTTTTTCTCTGATAAAACTCAATAACCTCAGGGAAAAGATTTCATGCCTGTATATACTGAAGAAAGAGAAAAAGTATTTAGCTAATACTGTTGTCAAGAGAAAGCTTCTACCTACATGTTTATCTTTCTTTTAACTGCATGGCTTGTTTTATTTTTTAAGTAGGTTTGCCTCATTTTTTTTATTGAGCCTTTGGCTTTTTTTGTAAGTCTGAGGCATATACATGGGGCTAAGTATATAAAAAGGAAAATCCCACCTGTCAAACTGTGGGCAGAGAAGGAAATATGGAGCTTTTCCCATCAAAACAGAACTTGATTTGGATTATAGGACTCAAAGGTTGCAATGGAGGAACTGGAAAATTAGGTCACAAAAATGTGTAGCATTATCAGTCATAAAAAATATTTACAAACATCTTCTCCAGTTTCAAAGTGACGAAGGTAATATATTCTTTGCTGTTTGGGCATGTCTACCTAGAGAATTAAGTTAGCTTGTGAATTTGAAGTGTACTGGGCACAGTGGTTCCCTGTGTGAACACCCTTTACTAGTACCTGATATCTTCCTCTCTAGTTCCCTTTCGAAGTGGATTGACACCGTGTAATTGAGGTGGATTTGTGAATGTTTCAGGCTGCATGAACAATTTGAACTGGGTAAGAACAGATTCCTACCTTTCAGATGACTGTAGTTCAGGGTAAGCCCCCTCTTTCTATAGGGGCCACCAAACTGCTGCACTGTAAATTTACATCCCAGCCTGCTTCACAGTCACTCCATCCGACAGGCAAACCAGCATGAGCATAAGGAATGCTGGAGAGCTGTGAACTGAGAGATGACGGTTTTATTTAGCCATTCCTGCCCTTGCAATTTTTGGCCTTGTATTTTTTCCTAACTTGTGACATCAAGAGGCTTGAGGCAATGATTCAGATCCTTCAAGTACTCAGAAACCTTTAAGTTTTCTGAAAAACTCATTTGTAAACCCCCTTTGATAAGAAGGAATTCATTGTTCCCAGAATCAACATTTCCAGTTAACACCAGTACTCCAAAAGAGAGACAGCACATATTTTACCGAAAGCTATGGAAACTGGAACTGAAACAAGACAAGCTTTAGCCAGTAAGATTTTCTGGCTAACAGGTTTTTCTTTTTTGCCTCTACTAATTTGCTTGCTACTCTGTAATTGAAGGTCACTGGTTAAGAAAAATGGTCGTGTTAGCTCATGAGGAGCATCTGCAATTTCATTGCTTTCAGTCTGACTTCATTGTGTATATTTGGGCAGTATTAACATGGCACCAAGTTTCCCTCCTTCTGTTTTTCTGCATACACAGGATTGTCAGGCCAGAAATGATGCCACTTTCAGCCTTCAATGAATTTTGCATGGAGATCTGAGGGGTTTTGTTACATGCTCTGAATTCAAATCTCATATGCACTGGGTTCATTCAGCTGTGAACCAGCTATTGGCTTGTGCAGCTTGATGGACAGCCTGTATAATTTACATCCCAACAGTTTCACCACCTGTGGATTGCTCGCCTCTCCCCTTTCAGCCAGGAAAGTAGTTAAAGGCAGTTGTCATCTCTGAGAAGAAGATGGCTGCTCCTGGACACAGGGCCTTGGCTGCTTCTTGTGACAGTAAATACCTACAGCACAGCAGGGGCTTTCAATGCTGAACAATCTGAAACACGGGTGAGGTAAGAGACTGGAACTTCAAGCATAGACTTTGCTGAGGTTGGACAGAAAAGCCACTGTGAGAGAGTACAGTCATTTAAAGGAATAAAACAAAATAAGAGTATTTGGTATAAAAGCAATATCTTTCAAAAACATTTGGTATAAAAGCAAATATCAAGCAATCTGCATAACAATTCTATGAGTTGCATAGACATGTAGATAACATTACAAATACAGTGATTTCAGACACAGAGCACTGTTTTTCTCCTTATTTATAGGAAGCTCCTGGCTTTACTGTCTGTCATATAAATGCCATGCTCTTTTTGAATTTTGCCAACAGCCTTTTGCTGTCCCACTGAACTGAGTTAAAGCATTTTGTCCACACCTTTAAGAGTGACATGGTCCTTTTCCTTACTATTTATTTTTATGTCTCTTTTCATGTGGCTTCTGTTTCATTTTCCATGTCACTAAGGCTAGCCTCAGCTTTCCTATTTCTCCCAAACCACCTCTATGCCTTCATCATTCATATATCCCTCTTCTTGAGTGAGTATTGAAGACTCTACTTACTACTCTATCCACCCTCTCTGGCTGGGAGTAATGGGTGTTTGATGAGCAGGCGTAAGTGTACGCAATATATGTGTAATATATGTGTGTATAGATATTACAAAAACTTCCCTGCCTTCTACTTGCTGTACTTTTAAAAATATTCTACAATTTCTTATGTATGCTGCCTTCCTCAGGCAGGTTGTGCAGCAGCACAAAAGGTCCCATTTACAACTATACACTGAAACAATCACAATAAAGTAACAAAGTAAAGTAACAAATGAACACCCAATATTTCCTCTCCAAAATGGCTATCAGAATTTATTTGAAATTCCTTGTACAATGTACGCTCTGCAGCTTCTGGTTTCAAAGGAAGTGAGTGCAGTGGTGCAAGCCAAGAAAATAAAGGAGAGACCTTTGTGAAGTAACACAGAAGTAATATGCAATTTGTGGATGATGGCAAAAGTCACTGGGAAAGCTTGCCATGTCCCTGCAGAAATAGCACATGCTCATGTACTAAATGCTCTGAAGCACCTTTTAGGTAATTTTGTTTGTGGCCAGACTTCAAGCATAATAAAGCTTTTGTCCTTTTCTTGGCAGAGAAGGTTGAAAACCAAAAACAGGAATGGGCAGGAGATGGAAGGAATTTCAGACTCCTCAGGAGAGGCATTCCAGCTGGTGTGGACTGTTCTACATCCTTCCTGGATGCTGCAGTGCATTCCTTTGTTTCCTCTGACCAGACATTTTCTTTTGTTTAGGCCATCAGTGCCCTGTGAAGTATGTGGTACCTCCTCGACAATGTGGAATGCATTGCACAGTCTTTATCTTCCAGCTCTGAAATTTCCCCAGATTTAGCATTTTTGTCACATGCTGCTCTTTATTCACTGTACTAAAAGAGCTATTAATTTATTTGTTTTAATTTCTTTTATTCAGCACTGAGAAGTGAGCTAAATTAAGCTTTGGTGGAAGCCAAACTAACTGTCAGCTTCGTGCATATTTATTCTTCTTCACTATAAATGCAGCAAGGTGGCACCCTGAGAGCAACAGCACAGATTCCAGTGCTTCAGCCAGCAGGGACCAGGACTTTTAAAGAGATTGTCCAGAGTCAGTGATTATTGTCTACAAGGGAACACGCTGATTTAAAGATTTTGCATCTACCATACTGTGCCTCAGTTAGCACTGGGAGTTTGCTGTGTATGATACAATGTGGGTTTTAAACATTGGAAATTTCACTTCTCCCTGTGTGTATGGGTGTGTAAGATGCACTTCTTCCCTGAATCCACCTTTATTCATCACTCCAAAAATGTATAAATTTCTCTCTGAGCTTACTTCTAAGCTTGTCCTCTCCCAGTGGCATTTTGCTTTTGAAGCTTACCCTTAATTTTTTAGCCTCTGCCTTTTTTTTTTTTTTTTTTTTTTTTTTTTTTTTCAATGGAGATGTCCATACACTTCCATATTTCTAGAGCTACAAGGATTCTTCTGGCCTGCTCTGAGAGTAGGCAATACAACTTTTCATATTACCATGCTCCTTTTCAATCAGGATTCAAGAATATCACTACTAGAACAGATATTTAAAGAAGGAGCCTAAATTCAGTGGTGATGGGCCATGAAACAGGCTCCTTTCAGTGAACAGGAAATTAAAGGTTCCTCACAAGCTTTTTTAAGAAGCTTGTTTTTTTCACAGGAGTAAAGAAGAATTTGCTTGATAGATCCATGTATTGCAGCTCCATGTGTTGATCTTTAGTGAAATTTCCCAGTAAGTTTTCCTGCAGCTGCAAGTTCAGCTCTGGGAGATGGAAGCATGGCTCCTTGGCAGTCTGCTCTTGGACTGGCTTATGACTCAGGAGACTTGAGAAGTGGAAAATAAAATGAGAGGAAATGAATGTTCACATATTAAAAAATATTAACACAGAAGAGATCAATATACTTTTTCCTGTGTGAAAACATTTTGCAAACAAGAAAGGATAGTAATAATAATAACAGCAACAACTTTAAAGTGGCCTTTCAGTTAAAGAATTCAGTGCTGCTGCTTTAAATTGTTGATGCTGACTGCACAAGGAAAGCTAACAGCATTCTGATTTGTTGTGAGAACTTCTCCCTAAAATGTAAAAGCCTTTCTTATCAGACAAAGCCTTTCCCTTCTCTGCTTCTGCCATCTTTTTTCATATTGCTATAAAAAGGCTAGCAGTAAATGTCAATGAAAATGAAGGCAATGTGGAAATACATAGAAACTGCTGCTCTGGTATTTTTTTTTCCCTGTGAATTCTTTTAAATAATTTTGATCTGCATCCAGAGCAGTTTATGGAGGCACAAAATAGTGCATGTGGAACAGCAGGCAAGAATGTGGAATGAATACTAATGCACTCAAACACCCTCCCCCAAGCTCTGTAAGCCCGAAAAATCCTTCTGCAGCATAACTACTGGTTCCTGTGGAGTTTGCTTATATCCTCATGGAGGAAAGTCCTTTAGTATTTAATACAATTATTATCTTTTCATACAATTTTTGAGCTGTTAGAATTTAATACAATTTTTCATCCTTTCCATATACTAGCTTGGGAAAAAAAAAAAACCAAAAAAAAAAAAACAACCAACCCTCTACAGACTGTCATGAATAAATTCTAGAATGTTTTTAGGGAAGATTTTTCAGGCCAATAATGCTTTAATGTAGGACCTGTCTGAATACCCCTTGATAAATAAAATGTGATTTTTTTTCACAACAGCGGAATCTTGAACTAAATTGATTTTACAGGTAAATTTACCAGGACAAATTTTGAGTCTTCAGTGTGAGAGAAAGGGCCACCTGTGAAAAATAGAAGAAAATAGAAAGAATTAAAAAATATCACCTTTTTTCCTGAAAAATATTTTATCATTTCTGTAAGGCTAAATACTTAAATTATTTAAACATTTTTGGCACAAAATGCCACTAAAGGCCTTTCTTTATCTTCTAATTTCAGAGGTCTAATTACAATCTGACATATCACTCAGAGATGCCTGCTGAAGTCAGTGAAATGCACAGCACAGAGTTTGGGACCAGACTGGTATCAGAGCATTTTTTCCCCCTAAACCATCAATTCTGTGAAAGGGGCCATGTGATGTCTGGTCTGCAATAGCAGAAAACCACAATCAGTGACATTCCCTTTTCTGTTCCCTCTGCCTCCCATTTCTCATAAATTGGGGGTTCATTTTTCCTCCCATTCTGCCTATAAAATGACTGCACATGTTCAGGGTGTAAATATACTTAGGTAACCTTTCAGAAGGACAAATGTGAAATTTCAGTCTTAAATGTGCATTGGATACCCCTCTTTCATATAGACTCAAGGAACTCCAAGGACAAAGTGGCTGTTGTTCCTGCTTATATGCAGAGTTTGAAGTTGCAAATAGACAAAAAGCATCACAATTCCATAACTAAAGACAGCAAATTTACTGTTTATAAACAGTATATGCCCATGTGTGGCATGGCTGTTTGCAGATATATACTTTCCCAAGGCCATTTCTCCACAAAAGAGCTGGGTGGCCCAGTGTAAGGCTTTTGAAGAGCTGACTTCAGTTCTCTGCTGGGGCATCACTTCACTCATGCACTCCCAGCCAAACATCCACTCTGGTCTCCAAGTTATTTTGGCTCTGCAAGAAGAGGTGGGATCTGACAATCTTTCAAAATGGAGCCTGTCATTTATTTTTTGCTTTTTTGAAATTTTTTTTGGGTAAAACCCCATAAACTAACAGCTGGATTCTGCAATGAGAAGAGCTGTATTACCTTGGGTAGGTAACAAAGAAGGGGTGCTGACAGGCCTTGGCATTTAGCATGCTGACTGTGACAATGGAAAGATTTATTCAAAACTACTGCATCAATTAGAGTCCATATTTTATTTCACTGCAATAGGCTTCTTGGTGTTTTGCTTTGTAGCTTATTTAGAAAAATAAGCTCCCTGTTGAATATATCAGCTGACTGTTAAAATGAGTGAAAATCCATGGCCTTCCACAGCAACACTGTGCAGAAGAATCCAAATTAAATCCAGACATGCTGATGAGAAGGGTGAAGGAGATTCACCAGACATTCTGGCAACAGCAAATGCCAGACAGTGATGGTTATCTCTCCATCTGCCTTTTCCCTGCCTCCTGGTGGTTGGAGTTGATTCGACAGTGGGGGAGGTCAGAATCCAAATTAATGCTCTATTTAATAGAATCTCATTGTGCCACAGTAAAGAGCTGTTTCTTCTCTCCCCTTATCTCCATTTATGTTCAGGCAGCTTTGCCATTTTTCTGTTATTTCACCTCTCCTTCCCCCACCTTACTCCACCTTCTATCCAAAGAGGAAGATGCATAAAGCTATGATGTTTTTGCTGCTACTACAATATTCACTTTCCTTGCAAGTTGTAACATTCTTTTGGGGCCTGTCTTGACCGTTTTCATTACATACTTCCCTGTTTCACATTCATCACAATGGGACTGTGACCTCTTGAAATTTTTCCAAATAAATAAGGTCTAGGTAAGGTCAAGCATGAGGCAGTGGCACCCCACCCATGAAGAGTAGAGTGTCAGGCACTACTTCAAACATCAAATCAAAATTCCAGTGTATGGTGCTGTGCCACTCCCTCACTCTTTTTCCACTTAAGCAATAGTCATCAGTAGTAGTCAGAATGGCTGCATCTGAGTTGTTGGGCTCTGGAGAGACAGATAACAGCACAACAGCTAAGGGCTATGAATCTTGCTCAGCAGCCAAGGGCTATTTGAGCATATGCCAGCCAAAATATGGCTGGTATGCAGATATCACTATTAGGCAATCAAGTTACCCCATAACTAGTGGACAGCCCAGGACTTGTTGAACTCTCCTGCACAGCTGCAGAGTTGTGTGCCAGGATCTCCTCTTGAGTAGGGATGCCTCTCAAGGTTACTCCTCAGGGCTGAGAGAATCCTTATCACATCAGTAGGTGAATTGGGAATAGGAAACTTTGAAATCTTAGCTAAGCTGTATAAAGGCTTTATTGTTCATCTATGATCGTACAGTCACAAACCATTGACCAAGTCTGGGACTAAGCCTGAATCCAGCCACTCCTGAAAATCCCTGCTCGGAAGGAGTTTAGAATTCAAGGGGATCCCTTCTGAACCTCATGACTCAAGAGGACAGTTTTGCCCAGCACTGCCCCCTGTGCAGCACATACCTCGCCATTGAACCTTGTTAAGCCCCGTCACATTTACCATTGAACTGTGGTAACTCGCTGTCTTATACCAACAAAACGTACTGTTGTTTCAGCCTTGTGAGTGAAGAGCATTACTCCTTCTAAGACAAGGTAAAACTCAAATCATGAGAGGGTCTCCCATATTGCAGCTGGTTTCATTGTATGCCAAGGCCTCATTCTTGGGATATGTAAGTACATGTGCAGCTCTAAGTGTGTCAGTGGCCCACTGCTTTGAATAGGATTACTCACACTATGAAGTACCTTCCTGAACTGGAACTTCAGTATGGAGTTGAATAGCAGAAAAAAATGCTTTTGCAATCCATTGAAAAAGTGCTAATTCAAACCCCATGTAGCATGTAGGCTAGTCTGAAAAGCTACGTTGTTTCTCTAAAAAAATATACAGCCGTATTGGCAGAGCTCACTTGTTATTAAATTCATTTTTATATGACAAGTTATTGGAAATTTAATAATACCTCATATTTTTCTTTTTTGTGGAAACTATGTGAAAATACTTGAAGTTAACAAATGCTAACAACCTTTAGTAGTCTTCAAAGCATAACTGAAAACCTAACTTTTTTCTTCGTGATGGTCCTATTTAAAAATCCTAGACAGGCACAACTTCTTTCCCTCTGAAAAATTTTGCAACCTTTTTAAGTAGTTCATATCAATGAAAGAAAATGCAAGTAGATATAGATCAAATAGCATCAATATGAAAATAGTTCTAGGTCAAATAACATTTTTGTTTTACTGCCAACTCCTGTGGAAATCCTTTGCTTTCTCACATGTCAAATAGCCACTTGGGGCAAACTTTGGGAATTGTGTAGATTTGCCCACCACTGCATTTGTCTCAATGATTTTTCCATGAAACCACAGAATACCTCCTAAGGGTATTTGCAGCGAAAACTTTGTGCATCATTTTAGGGGTGTTGAAATTACTGAAATGCTGTGGGTAAGAGACATACAAGAATTTCCCTTAGCAGCAGGAGATGAAGTAAACAAGTAAGAAAATTCAATTTCATCATAAACCCATTGGAGCTGGTGTTGGGTCACCATGTCAAGCCATATAGAAGTAATAGCTTGGTTTCCATGTTCATTAAATAGTATTCCTTTCTGCTGAAACTGCTAGCAAGAATGCTAATTAGTGCTTACCACTCTCCATTGGACCGACACTGTGAGACGTCGAAATATTCATCTGACTAAAAAAATGTAGCTTCTTGTGACCTAACTTATTTCTGAAGCACTTATTTCGAAGTAAAAAATTCTCCTTTCCTTTTTCAAAACCTCTCTCTCCATCTTAAGCTGTTCTTTTTTTGCAAAATAAATTTTGCCAAAAATGCACAATTAATGCTTCCAACACCTCACTTATTGTTGCAATGCTGTATTGATGTTACACAAAGGATCATGTGACAGCTGTAACATTTTGCAGTGAAACTATTGGCTAGATTACTGGTATTGGCCACATTTACGAACTGGAGAGATCATTTTGCTTAGCAAACCTGATTACTTGTACAGCATAGATGGTGCAAATGTTTTGTGCTCACTTACAGAAGATCACAGAATCATAAAATAGTTTGTGTTGGAAGGGACCTTTAAAGGTCATCTAGTTCTACCCACACATGTGGAAATCAGAGAATGCTTAAGGTTGGAAGGGAACAATGGAGATCATTTAGTCCAACCTGCCAAGGCAGAGTCACTTATGGGAGGTGACACAGGAACTCTTCCAGGTGGATTTTCAATGTCTCCAGAGAGGAAAACTCCTTGACCTCCCTGGGCATCCTATTCCAGTGCTCTGCAACCCTCAGTGAAAACAAGTTCTTCCCCATACTGAGGTGGAACTTCTTGTGTTTTAGTATATGGCCGTAGTTAGGTTTAGTTTAGGTCCTTTAGTTTAGTTTATGTCCTTGTCCATTTTGAATACATCACATTTTGATTGTAAGATCACTCCCTGAAACTCTAAATTGCTGTTCTACCCATTAATTACAAAGCACAAAAGAAAGAGTGTGGTTAATCTTGTCTGTGTACACAGAGCATCAGCTTATCTTTTATGCCTTACAATTCACAGAACACCACTCTGCTACCTCGGTGTTGAGTCCAGCAGTTTTTGTCCACTTTTTCCAAAGAGACATCTTTGTCTCTATTCAAAGATAGAAAGTACTAGGGAATACAGCAATATTCTTGCTATTTTTTCCTCATGGTTAACCACCACCAAAATAATTTCTCTGTGCTTATTTTTGTTATCTTCTGATTTAAATTATGTAGACTGTTCTTCCTGATGTCATTTTGAACAACTGAAGCCTCAGTCCAACACCTATTTAAATCAAGAGAAACATTCCTATTGATTACAAAGAATATTGAACCAAGCTCTGAATTATATATAACACTTCTCTGTGGCTTATGAGATGAATGTTAAAGAAGGACTCTCTTAATTTTCTAGAAGAGAGAGAATATGGATGATAGAGAGAATGCTGCCCTCTCATGGTTTTATGGATAAATATGATGTCATAATATATAAAAAATACAAAAATAATATTTTAGGTCACTACATGCTGATCTGTTCCCTTTTTTGTATTGCACTGACAGACATACTTGCAACAGGTATCACTCCTACTCCAAAAAATGCTATAAAAGCACTGAAAACATAGCCCATTAATTGCAGACATGGAAGTAAGAAAACCCAAGGAGAAATGGTGATGCAAGATGCAAGTTTAATATCACTCTGTTTCAATCAGTTTGTTAAGCTCATCAATTCCACAGATTAACTGTTCCATACACTGTGCTTTCCTTGCTGGAGAGGTCCTGGGTGCCACTGAGCAAGAGGTACAGAAAGTATTTTTCTAGTTTAAGAGCAAGTCAGTTCCAAATTACTGGGATCTTTTTCTTCTCCAAATGAGTAATTGCCTGTGCATGCATAAAGGAATAGAAACAGGTACAAAATGCCTGAGAGCAAATCAGGCTTCCTACACATCCTTGGTAGTTATTGAACTGTATGGAACACATCCAGCACACCCAACACACCCAGTGCATGCAGGAGCCAGGGCAGCTGCTGAACAAACTGCATCATCAGAGCTGGTGTTGGTCTTCTGTGCCCTCTGTGCACATTCTCTGCCCAGTTGATAATGACCTTAATTGTCTTCATGACCAGTTGAAAATTCACTATGAAAAACACAGCATTAAATGAGGAGATCCTATGTGGTGTTTTCCCTGGAAAAGGACTCCTGCAGGCTGTTCAAAGCAGCTTTGTTTCTGTTTTTGTTTGTTTGTTTGTTTGTTTGTTTTGTTTTTGGTGGGTTTTTGTTTGTTTGTTTTGTTTGTTTTTTTGTGAGAACTGGATATCATACTGTCTAACCTCAGACCATGAGCTCAATCACATTTCACATTCTGTGGAATCCTTCGTGTGCAAAACCATGAAAGAAACTACATCAAGATGTGCAGACTACTGAAAGCTTGAAAGAATAAACATTACTCACATTTATCTATCACTTCTATGCTAGGAATAACCAAATTCCATTTTGACTAACTGCTAAACTATGTTGAATTTAAAAAAAAAAAAGGCATAAAATAACTAGTTGTATTAAAACAAATCATAGGCCAGAATAGACCTTTAAGTCATGTAGCCTTGTGTCCTGCATAAAAAGAATTTCCCCTAATTACTGCCAATACATTATGTCTGACTGTAACAAAATACTCCAGGAAAGCACTGGTGTGAAAATGTCAAGAAAGATAATTTTCTTCCTTTGTCAGTTTGTGAAGGTTAAATCTCTGTCATTCTTAGGAGTTTGAGTATTTCTCCTTCAATTCTCACTGAAAGGTATCTGTCTTTCAGTCATCATTTTATAGCCTCACTGACAAAGAACATCTTAATTTAATAGATGGATCTTCTAAGCAGTTGTTACTCAAAGGGGTTTTTTAAAGGAGACTTTAAATTTAAAAAATTGCTTTGTCTCCACAGTGGTATTTTTAATAATTTTGGATGTGGTCATGAAAATATGATGTAAAATAAACTTTTGTTCCCACATGGGATAGTAAATTCAGAAGTTATTGCACTAAAAGGGAGAGTTCACCCTGGGACTAATATGACTTACCCATTTTTTCAAAATTGGTCTGGGAGATTTTGGTCTGGCCATACTAAGGCTGAAAAATTACTTGGATAAAAATGTAAATGCTCAACACATATCAAATTATTTTGTTTTGGGTCAGGTTGTAATTCTGTAATAGGGTGAATGGCAGCAGAGTAATTCTGGTTTCCAGCTGGTCTCAAGGAGGAAAACCTGTCATATCTATCACAGTCAAACAGACATATCCCTCTGAGCACAGACTGGATTTTACTTCTATTGAGTGTCTAGAGATAGTCACATTGCAGGCTTCCCCAGTTACTCATCTCTGTTTCTCCATGGTCCCAGTGTTACATGTCATGCTAAGCAATTTTATAATGTCAGAATAAAGGCAGGATAAAAATATAAATGTAAATAGTTTTTAGTCCTCCATTTCTCTGTAGCAGATTTCTGAGCTTACACAAGGAATCATATTAAAAAATCCCTTGACCATATCCCTCTGTCTCTTTCCAAAGTAATTGCATCAGAAA